>NC_041233.1:88896948-88948694 GCF_002837175.3 Physeter macrocephalus
GTATGGACACCAAGGGGGGAAAGCAGGGGGGTGTGGTGGTGGTGGTGTGATGAACTGGGAGATTGGGATTGACATATACACACTAATATGTATAAAATAGATAACTAATAAGAACCTGCTGTATAAAAAATAAATGAAATAAAATTCCAAAAAAAAACCCAACAACAGACAAAAAGCTATGAGACCAAAAGTTGGTTTTTTGAAAAGATCAACAAAATTAATATACTTTTAGCTAGATTCACCAAGAAAAACATAAAGGCTCAAATAACTAAAATTAGGGATGAAAGAGAGACATCACTACTGATTGTACAGTAATAAAGGGAAATGATAGAATACTATGAATGCTCATATGCCAATATATTAGATAACTTCAATGAAATGGGAAAATTTCCGGAAAGACAAAAACAAACAAAAGTAACTCAAGAAGAATAGATAATCAGAAAAGACCTATAGCAGGCAATGAAATTGAATTCATAATTTTAAAACTTCCAACAAAGAAAAGCCAAGCCCAGAGAGCTTCACTGGTGAATGATATTAAATACTTAAAGACAATTGCTACCAGTCCTTTACAAACACTTCCCAAAAAATTACAAGAGGAAGTAATACTTCCTAACTCTTTTTATGAGACCATTATTTTCCTGTTGCCAAAACCAGACAAAGACAACAAAAACCAGAAAACCACAGACACACATCCTTTATGAACAAAGGTATAAAACTCCTCAGAAAATAATAGCAAACCCAATGCAGCAGCATATAAAAAGGATTATACATTATGACCAATTAAGATTTATGCCAGTAATGCAAGGTTGTTTAACCACCTCAAAACAATAAACTTATTACCTTATATTTATAGAATAAAGGATTAAAACCACATGATCACCTCAATAGATGCAAAAAAAGTCATTTGACATAATTCAGTGGACTTTCATGATAAAAACATTCAACGAACTAGGAATAGAAGGACTTCTTCAACCTCACACAGGCTGTCTATGAAAAACCCACAGTTAACATGATATGTGGTGGAGAAAGTCTGAGTGCTTTCCCTATAAAGTCAGGGATAAAGTTAGAATATCTGCTCTTGCCATTTCTTTCTGATATTGTACCAGTGGTTCTAGCCAGGAAAACTGGCAAGATAAAGAAATAATGGACGTTCATATTGGAAAAGAAGAAATAAACTATTTCTATTTGCAGTTGACAAGATATTGTATAAAGAAAATCCTAAGGAATCAACTGAAACGCTATAAGAACTAATAAATGAGTTCATAAATGTGGCAGCATACAAAGTCAACATACAAATATCAATTACATTTCAATATTTTAGCAATGAATAATCTGTAAATGAAATTAATGAAAGAATCCCATTTATAATAGTAAAAAAAAACTAGGAATAAATTTAACAAAAGAATTTCAAAACTTATACACTGAAAACTACAAATGAGTGTTGAAAGAAATTAAAGAAAATCTAAATAAATGAAACGACATCATGATCATGGACTGGAAAACTTAATGACATTAAGATGACAATATTCTCCAGATTGATCTACAAATTCAATGCAGTCCCTATCAAAATCCCAGTTGTTATTTTTTTTAATGGAAATTGACAAGCTAACTCTAAAATTCATATGTAAACATAATATACCCAAAATAGCCAAAACAATCTTGAAAAAGCAGATCAAAGTTGGAGGATTCACAGTTTCCATTTCCAAACCTACTACAAAGCTACAATTATCGTGAGATAGTGTGGTACAGTCATAAAAATCGACCAGTTGACACTGATATAGATGAATGAAATAAAATTGAGAGTCTAGAAATAAACCCTATTATTTATAGGCAATTTGATTTTGACAAAGGTGCCAAGACAATTCAAGGCAGAAAAAATATTCTTTTCAACAAATGTACTGGGGCAACTGCATATCCATATGGAAAAGAATAAAGCATACCTTTACTTCACACTACACACAAAACATAACTCGAAATGAACCATAGACTTAAATATAAGAGCTGAAACTATAAAACTCCTGGGAGAAAATTTAGGAATAAATTTTGTGACCTTAGGGTTAAGAAATTGTTTATTAGATATGACACCAAAAGCACAAGTGACCAAACTTTTACTTCATAGAATGGGGAAAAAAAATATTTGTAAGTCCTATAAGAGACAAGGCACTTGTATCCAGAACATATGAAGAACTCTTACAACTCAACAATAAAAAGACAAGCTAATGTTTAAATGGACAAAGGATTTGAATAAGTATTTTTCCAAGGAATCTTTATGTGTCCAATAAACACATGACAAAATGTTCAACATCATTAGTCTTCAGGGAAATGCAAATCAAAATAGAAAATAGAAGTTTCTCAAAATGTTAAACATAGAATTGCCATGTGTGGGACTTCCCTGGTGGAGCAGTGGTTAAGAATCTGCCTGCCAATGCAGGGGACACAGGTTCGATCCCTGGTCTGGGAAGATCCCACATGCCGCAGAGCACCTGAGCCCCAGCGCCACAACTGCTGAGCCTGTGCTCTAGATCCTGCGAGCCACAACTACTGAAGCCCGCGAGCCTAGAGCCCATGCTCCGCAACAAGAGAAGCCACTGCAATGGGAAGCCCACGCACCGCAATGAAGAGTAGCCCCGCCTCGCTGCAACTAGAGAAAGCCTGCGCACAGCAACAAAGACCCAATGCAGCCATAAATTAATTAATTAATAATAAAAAAAGAAATTTAAAGAAAAGGATTACCATGTGACCCAGAAATTATACTCTTATTTAGAGATCCAAGATAAGTGAAAACCTATGTCTATGAAAAGCTTGTACACAAATATTTCTAGCAGAATTATTTATAATGCCCCCAAAGCGGAAACAACCTAAATGTTCATCAAGCGATGAGTAGATCAACAAAATGTATATCCAAACAGAGGAATATTATTCAGAAATTTAAAAACATTAATGAAGTATTGATACCTGCTACAACATGGATGAATTTTGAAAACATTAGACTAAATGATAAAAAGCCAGTCACAAAAGGCCACACATCTAGAATAGGCAAATCCATAGTGACAGAGAGTAGATTAGTGGTTGCTTAGAGCTGGTGGGAAGTGGGTGGAGGGGAGATAAGGAGGAATTGTATGTATATGGGGTTTATTTTTGGCCTGTTCAAATGTTTTAAACCTAGCTTGTGGTGATGGTTGCACAACTCTGTGAATATACTAAATACGCTAACATTTCCAATAGGTAAATTTTATTATGTCTGAAATATATCTCAATAGAGCTATTAAAAAAACTGCATGAAAAAGATTAACCAGACCTGACTCAGATCAGCGGAATTCTGTAACTGATTAGTAAATTATAGCATATGTTTTCCTTGAAAAAGTCATGTATAACCATGGAAATACATAAACATCCAATTGTATATTCAATTGTTTATCAAGTCTGGCATATTTTTCCTATACATGAAATTGACAGACAAATGAAGAGAATCAAAATGAAAAGATATGGTGACAGAAGTCTCAGAATTTGCAAAAGATATCTTTTTGAAAAGATTTTGAAGCTTTTTGTCCCACCCTCTTCCTTTTGCTGTGTACTAGGTGGGAAAGATGGATTTTCTAATATGTGTAGGAACTGTGACCAGAGCCCCAGATTGCTTTCCCAGATAAGGATTTTATTGAACTGAAGATGTCTTCTTTCTGAGAGCATCCAAATGAAAAAGCCACTAGATTTACAAAAATTAGAGAAATCTTAATGGGGCATCAGAAAAAAGCCACATAGCTGTGAGGTGGAATTGATTTTCCATAAACTCAGCATGTTCCTAAATGGTCATGGATGGATGCAACACTTCCATTTTATACTGATTTTTTTTTGTTTCAGAAACAACAAGCCCAGAATCTGATTTAATTTGAAAGATAACAAAATTATATTTCTCAGCTGATTCTCTAGGTGTTAGAAGTAGATGAGGAGTTATTTCTTTCCCACCACCCTTCCCTAAGTTAATTTGACAGAAACGGCTTTTACAACAAGACAACCTGTGACAGGAATTGCGTCAGGAATAATAAAAGTGTCAGACAAATGGCAAAGCATAATCGGGGTAGCTTATTTTTTTCTCCCTGAAATTGTAATACATTTGACCAACCAAGATGTTGTATCTGCTATGAAAACATCACTCGGACAATTCTCTGATAGTACTAGCTAGTTGATACTAATTAAAAACAACAGAAAGAATATTCCAAGCAAAATTTCTTAGTAGTCTATAAGAGGACAAAATTGTATGAACAAGGCTAAAACTCCATGTTTTTAGTTCTCTGGATAAGAAAGTGAGGTTTCAATTGAGGATATCTTAAAATAATTAAGAGCATAAGTCTGGATTTTTCGTAGGTGGTTCTGATGTGTTTCTCGGTTTAGGTCTGTGTAATTGACTATGTGCCCTTAAGCAAATTACTTTTCCATCATTTTTGCACATATTATTTCAATATTTATATATTTTTTGTATTGTGTGCCAGGTCTTTTTCTAAATTCTATTTACAGAGATCAGTTAGGCATTTCTTAAGAAGTTGAACACATGGTTGCAGGAGATGAAAGGTCTGAAGGGTTTAAAGAAGTTGGTATAATGGTACTAACACACTAAAACTAGAAAACCCATAACTGAATGGCTTAAAAGAAAAATTACAACTTTTTATTTCTTTCATGTACAAGTCTCAGTGAGACCCGCCCAGGTCAGTGGGGAACTGGGTTCCTTACAATCTATCATGGACCCATGTTCCAAGTCATTGCTTTTCCATGTCACTATGACATTGCTGCTGTCTAAACAGTAGAAGCTGGGTCACTGTCACAAGGAAGATGATGTGGGTAGTCACTGACCAAAGATCCAGGCTGGAGAGTGGAAGGCATCACTCCTATTCCAATGGCAAGATCATGTCACATTGTCAGGTCCAAAGGCAAGGGAGTCTGGAAAATTTAGTCTAGCTGAGCAGCCATAATGGCCCAGAAAAACGGGAGACTGGATGTTAGTGACAGCCAGCTATCTCTGAAAAAGAAAGAAAATTTAGAAAGCACAATAATTGCTGCATTTCTCATGTGTAAAATAAAATATGATTAAGTTAATTTGATTTAAGTCTTTGGAAAGGATGTCTCTTTGGCACATGACAGTCTCTAATGTTCTCACTTTGCATAAGAACATGGACATTCAAAATTGAAAGATTGCAAGTTTGAAAGAACAATACAAACACATTGAAAGTGAGATGCTATACAAATTTTAAAGCAAACAATAATTAAACTGTGGACCAAGAGATGCCCTCTGTGGCTAATTACTCTTTCTAATTATGGTTATCAGCAGTCTCCGTCAAATAACTAGAGTTAAGTTTGTAGCATTCAAGGCACATTAGGTATGATAAAATATTCCTTCTTGGCAAATTTAATATGTTTAACCTTTGCTTGGCTAAGTTAAGTGTGGCTGTATCTTGAATAGCTCCAAACCTATAATGTAGCTAAGGTTTGAAGTCATCTTAATGACCTTTTCAATTATCTCTAGGTCCCTTTCCTTTCAGAGATTCTAGATATATACAAGCAGAGTTTAGGGGTAGATTGACTTTTATTTTTTTTATTTTATTTTATTTTTTTATTATTATTTTTTTTTTGCGGTACGCGGGCCTCTCACTGCCGTGGCCTCTCCCGCCGCAGAGCACAGGCTCCGGACGCGCAGGCCCAGCGGCCATGGCTCACGGGCCCAGCCGCTCCGCGGCACGTGGGATCCTCCCGGACCGGGGCATGAACCCGCGTCCCCTGCATCGACAGGCGGACCCCCAACCACTGTGCCACCAGGGAAGCCCGACTTTTATTATTATTATTAATAAATAAAATTATTATTGATCAGAAAAATCTCAGAGTCACCCACGAAAGATTTCAAACATCGACACTTGGTCCTAAGCTCAGATACTGTTTTAATGTTTCTCTGCAGGGTCCAAGGGCTGCATTTCTTATAAATTCATAAGCCTGATTGAGAATCATTATTATTGTGAACTCAGGAATAGAAAAGAGTAAGGAATTCTTTTTCCTCAAGTCTGAGATGATCTCAAGGTCTTCAAAGGCCTAAAGTGAATTGGACCCAGGCCATTAGAAATGAGAGTTGGAGAGAGAAATTGGAGGCTGATTGAGTCTCTGTTTGAGGATGTCCCCCTACCCGCCTGCAATTCAACACTGATAAACATCCCCACGGCTTCCAGGTTTCTGTGTTGTATCAGGTGTGGGAAATGTCTTTTCCCAAGAATCCTTTTTACGTGTTGGGCTATTTCAGCCAGAATGAAACCGTTTCTCTGAAAGAAATCCCCAAGTTTCCTGGGGAAGATTCTCGAGCTTCAAGCATGTTTGACACCTCACTGTTGAGGTCAGCACTGCAGAACATTGGCAAGTTCAAAGGGAGAAAGGAAGCCCACTCCCCTTGCACCCTTTGAGCTCTTCCAGAAGGTAGCACAGAAAAGAGTTCTTCCCATCTTCCAGAACACGTCAGTGTCACTCCATAAACAAATAAGAGCATCAGGACGATCATCAGCATCTACCCCAGAGCTCACTAAGCCATATTATTTCAATTGACCACATGTTTTAATTTCAAACATTTTATTTATAACTCATGATATAAGAACATTTAAATTCTTGACCCTGATTAATTATTAACTTGTCCTATTTTGTAGACCCATCTTTGAAGGAGGTGATGGTACAGAGGGGAGAAGTCGTGTAGAGGCTAAAGACATTGAGTAGAATGGAGTCAGAAAGTCAGAATTTAGCTTCGCACTCTCTGAACTCCCCTCCCCAGCTCTCCTTTACTCTCCGTCCTTCTCCCTCTCCTTCCTTCCCTCTTCCCTAAGCTCCTTTGGAACAGCTGTATCCTAGGCATTTTTTTTCCACTGGACTGTGTTTGGACTTAATTCCGGTGGGACAATTTCCATCCAAACAGACCATTTAGCAAGCCTTAGCGTACGGTGCTTGCTGCGGTACTCAATTGCTTGAGCAGGGACAGTGTTTAATTTGCTTTCAAAAGAACCTACCCTGGGCTTCCCTGGTGGCACAGTGGTTAAGAATCCGCCTGCCAATGCAGGGGACACAAGTTCGAGCCCTGGCCCCAGAAGATCGCACGTGCTGCGGAGCAACTAAGCCCATGCGCCATAACTACTGAGCCTGCGCTCTAGAGCCCACGAGCCACAACTACTGAGCCCGCGTGCCACAACTACTGAAGCCTGCACGCCTAGAGCCCACGCTCTGCAACAAGAGAAGCCACGACAATGAGAAGCCGGTGCACCGCAATAAAGACTAGCCCCCGCTCGCTGCAGCTAGAGAAAGCCCGTGTGCAGCAAGTAAGACCCAACACAGCCAAAAATAAAAATTAATTAATTAATTAATTAATTTTTAAAAAACTGAAGTGATCAACTTATTAAAAAAACAAGAAAAGAACCTACCCTACTGTGAAAGGTGATTACCATATTTACTCATATAATTTCACTCTTTAGTTTCCTACTAAAAAGGAAGATTTTACTGATGAATATACATGAAAATACTGTTGTTCACATAGAAAAAGCCTACTTTTCTTTCAAGATATCTCTTTGTGATATCTTCCTGTAAAGACTCTCACTTTCTACTCTCAGAGAAAGTTAATTTTTTTCCCCTGCCCTGTAATATTTTGGCATTCTTTTATTACGTAAGTATACTTATTTGTATGCCCATCACCTACTCTAGACTGAGTCATATCCAATTTTAAAATTCAGCTACGAGCCTGGTTTGAAATGTTTGGGACCAATTTAATGAATAAAAAATGAGTATACATTAAGGGTTTTTTGGTGGGGGGAAGGAGCAGTCAATGTGGTCTAAGAAGAGGCTAATTTTTCCCTTAAGTATGATTTAACTAAGTACAGTTACCAACTAGTCTTCTAAATTTCAGGGGTAAGGGATATACTAATAAATATATTCCCTATTCCATCTCCTGGGGCTAGGAGAAGCAAATAAAAATATTGTGGATAAAGAAAGTAAAACTATTCAAAGCAGAATTACTTAAGAAAACAATAAATGGTGGCATTCTACATGTTCAATGTGCTACACTTTTTAATCTGTCGTTTAATTTAACAACAACTCTTTGAGGGAAGTAAATTAGGTATTATTTCACCATGCTATAAAGAGGGAGGGTGGGGATATTAAGGGACTCATCCAGGTTACATGGCAAATAGTAGAACCAGAACGAATCTAATTTCCAGTTCCTAGTGCAGTATTTATTCCACTACATCTCATCATAGATTCCAAGTGTGGAGGCTTAGTTGGCATACTCGGTGACGAATACAAGCATCTTACCTCCTTCAATCCAGAATCTGTTTGTTTGGTTTTATTGTGCATGTGTGTGTTTGTGTTGCAAGCGGTCTGGATTCCAACTGCCCATCTGGGGGTCCATTTAATTCACAATTTTATAGATAGAATCTTGGGCCAAGTGCAGAGATCTATGTATTTACAGTTCTCTCTGAACATCCAACAGCCAGAAAGGAAACAGAATGTCTTTTTTTTCTTTTTATGTTTCTTTTCTTTGCTTTCTTTTTTTTTTTTTTTTCCTGTATGCGGGCCTCTCACTGCCGTGTCCTCTCCCGTTGCGGAGCACAGGCTCCGGACGCGCAGGCTCAGCGGCCATGGCTCACGGGCCCAGCCGCTCCGCGGCATGTGGGATCTTCCCGGACCGGGACACGAACCCGTGTCCCCTGCATCGGCAGGCGGACTCTCAACCACTGCGCCACCAGGGAAGCCCTCTTTTCTTTTTTTTTAAGCCACAGATTTATCATTCATATACTCCCAGAGCTGGCCTCACCTGGACACCTGGGACTGTGAAGGCTCCTGTTTATCTCTGCCGGGACTGATATTGGCAGGCTCCCCTAAATCTGAGTGCAATTGATAATGCCGCAGAGTTTGGAAGCGGTGCTCTTTTCCCCAGGTTTGAAAGCTATCTTTTAACATTTGGAGAGTTTCACTTCACTGTCTCTGTTGAACTGCCTGAGACAAATGATGCTGTCGGGGCCTTTTCCTTCTATTGTCTGTATCTTTGTGGTGTCTTATTCAGATAGATATACATCAAGAATAGTCTCAAGGGGACAAACGACAGAGAAGGTGACAGCAGAGGACAGCAGGTCCTGAAGGGGGATGGTGGAAGACGTGAGACCCTATTGCAAAGCAGTTAGTTCTGAAACAGAATCCGGCCTCTGTACCCTGACAGCAGATTAAAACTCGGAGCCAGAGTTTTGGGTGAAGTAGAAAAGAATAGCTTTATTGCTTTGCCAGGCAAAGGGGGCCACAGCAGGCTAATGTCCTCAAGACTGTGTGCCCCGCCTTGGAGAGGGAGCTGAGAAGTAATGGTTCAAAGAGGACGTGATGAGCTCGTGGACATTCTTCTGACTGGTTGGTGGTGAGATAAGTAGGGAGTCAGCATCTGTCAACCTTCTGGTTCCAACTGGTCGGGGGTATACGGGCTTGTGGGTAGCATACCGTCATTAACCATTAACTTCTTCCACCTAGGGGGGTTTCAGTATCTGCAAAACAGCTATTGTTGTGTGTATAGCCTGATTGGGAACCTGGACCTTGCCCCAAGGCTGCACTATTGTTTCTCTTCACTGTTTGTTTCTCCCTGGTCTCTGCATCCTCTTCCTTCCTCAATTATCAACTGCCTAGATCTGCCCGTTGGAACTCAGGGAAGGTCATGGAGGCTGAATGAAGCCTATTTCCTGTAATCGAAGAAATGGGGGACCCAGAAAGCCTTTTGTGCCCAGGAGCCCCACAGGGCCCTGCTTGGCATCCATCCATATGACTTTGATGACTTCAGGGTGTCTGCGTGAGTGGAGGTGGTAATACTGGCGGCAGCTTGGCCGCGAGGAAGATGAGAGGGCAGCATATGGGTACCAAGGGTCAGCATCATGTGCTTGTCCTCTGCCCATCTGCCTCTCTGTGTTACACAACAATCATGGGGACCTGAGGCTCTGAGCAAGGTCGATGATCACTCGGACTTACCAATTCATTGGGCTAGGTTCATGCCCAGGAGAACCAGAGTTCTCCACTTGATTTGCAAACAAAAGTACAGGTTTCCTGACCTGCTTAACAAAGCTCAGAACAACTGCACTGTCAGTTAGCTTTTGGTTCACAACTTCCTGGCCACTATGGGAAACAGCTTACAAAACAGGAAATCTTTTCATGTCCCAGGTGATCTCCCAGACTGACTTGCAGTGAAATGTCACCTTCTCAGGTAAGAACAGAGAATTCATCACAATTAAAGAAAGGGTTGACACGTGGTTTTCTGTAGTTAAAGAGTTCCTTTTAATGTTCAATCTCTCCACCATTTGTTACACACGCACGTGTGCATGGAAAATTTATTCCAACGGTAAACGTTCTGTGTTCTTTAAGAATGATCATATAATTTTTATTGCTTTCAGAAATGTCTGCTGCAAGAAAACTCTCTTGTCTTTGAGGAACCAATGAACCATGTTTATGATCTGCAAATGTGTACTGAGTAGTGAAGTCATACACGCTGACCTGCTGGGCCCCCGTTTCCACCTTGTGCTACGTTATGACACAAAGTGAGCAAGACAAATTAGGATAATTATTAGAGACAGAAGCATGTGATGCTTCCCAGTGTAATTTTCTCCAACCAATTGACAAGGTGTGAAGACATTAAATCTAATTAGACTAGATGAGAAATGCGCTGCAATTGGAGTTCCTGCATGGCCTTCTTAATCTGGAATTATTACATCAACTTCCAGCCAACTCTAACAGCAGCTGCTGTTGCCTTCTGTAGTCATCAGCTGTAGAATTTGATTCTTGACTGCTCCACGCACTTCTGTCGATTTGGAGTGCTAATGACATCCTCCGTCTTCTCTTTTGAATGCAAGTACATAGAGAAATAGTCAAGGAGGCAAACAAGAGCCAACTATGGTATCAATTTATCAATGGCTTCCCAATAGCTCTCAAAGTAGAGGGTCTTCTAGCAATGTTGAATTGGAGGAAGGATTGGGCCTTGCTATCTCACTCCAACTGAACTCCTGCAGCGAAGCGGGAAAAAAGGTAGAGAACGCCTGAAGAGAGCAAGCCTTCCCTGGGGAGTTTTTTGCATGGAGACAAGGAACAGAGGAGAGTGTAAGCCATCCACAAAGGACCCAGCAACTGGACCCTTTGCTATTTCAATGTGATGGCCTCAGTTCCTACTTAACATTGGCCACTGGAAGCCAATAATATTTCACCATTCTGCTCTATGGGGAAAACTGAGAAATGGGATAAAGAGAAGAATAAGATGTACTTGTTCCCATGCGACTCCTTCTTGGGGAGTAGAAGGCAACACTTATTATTAGTTCTTCTTCAAAGGTTAGCTTTTAAGCTTCACAGCGTTTAAGAAATCCATGAAGTTTGGGTTAATCTAACCTGAAACGAACACAACATTGTAAATCAACTGTACTCCAATAAAAAACAATTTTTTTAAAAGTGATACTGAAGAAAACATTCATGTCATTGAAATCAAATACACTAGGTTGTGAACATATGCAATAATATAAAATAAATTAGAGCTAAAAAAAATACAAATAGACAAACAGTAAAACTCCGAGAAACCGTCAATCATCTAGGTGAGCTTTTCTCTTTGGCCTTGGAGAATTAGGATTCATCCGGTCCTACTCCTTTAGCACGAATGGAATCACTGTTTTTAGGAAACAGTGCCAACCCACGAGATAGCAAACTATGGTGGGGGTTGGTGGCTTTGGGTCAGAGTAGAAATCTTTCTCCCCTAATTCTCACAACTAAATGCAAAACTCTGGTGTTCACTGTTTACTTGAAACACATTGTTGCCAGTCAAATGTCACAGTCAAATATTCAAGTGTGACTTTAAACAGATTTCTTTAGTCCAAAACTAAAAGAAAATAATAATGAAGTTAACCAAGATCTGTTTTTCACATTCCCAATAATAAGCAATCAAGCCTAGCGAGGACACTTTGGAATCTGATTGGGGGGACCTGAGTCCTTCTTTACCTCTGTCTAAATATGTGACCCTGAGCAAGTTACTGAAAGCCTTCACCACCATGTTAACGCCCTCCAAAGTAGAGATTTATAAAATGTTACAGCTGGAAGAAACTTAATATATAACCTGGATAAAGAAACATAGGGCAAAGCTTAGGAGTCTTTCCCAAGTTCAGATCAATTAAAAGAAAATCAAGAAGAGGACCAGAGTCGTTTTGCTTTAAAATCCTTTTTGGTTTCTTTGGGGTTTTTTTTCTAGTGCTGTGAGATTAAACTGAGAGTGTGTTATGTCAGAGAATGGCATTCTATAAATCTAAACGAGCATCACTAATGTTTGCCTGTGTATTTTTTGGGAAAAATCATAAAGATTGAATTTTTTTACACTGGACTGAAAAGAACCTGAGACATTGAATTTACAAAATAAACCCCCAAAACCAAAATGGGTATCCTGTAAGGATTTATTTTAGCATTTAGGAAAAAAAAAAAAAAAGCCTTTTGAAATGTTTAAAACCACAATCAATTTCTTTCCACTCAACATTATCATAGTACCTTCTCACTTGCATTCATTCTACTTCATTGTATCAATTCCAGCTCCTTTGCTCTCTGCCAGTTTAGCTGGAAATACAATGAGCTAGAATCCAAAAATTGTTCCAAGATATACTTTAATGATAATAACTAAAAAAGATAAGACCAGACCCGAAAGCTGTGCTTTAAAGGTTCTGGAGAAAAAACTGTGTTTATAGACACACATTAACAAGGGTTGTCATTACTTGTATCATTGGCGCTCATAACCCTTGGCCCACTGATACTTTACCATGAAAAATAAAAATTCAGTAGTACTTTTGCTGAGGATATTGCAACAATCACCTCTCACAGACCTCACTAGCAGGATTCCTGTGAGCTGCAATGTCCTTGAGGTTGCCCTTGTAGGCGTCCTTCATGAGAACCGTGGACTCCTGCGTCTCCTCTGAACCACACTGACACGGATGGGCTGTTCTCATTTAATTAATGGAATCCAAACTTTGATGGCCCTGGTCTCCTCTCATTTCTGCCCTCGAAGCCAGCCTAAATGCATTACTCACTGATATTTCAAGAGTGATCACTGCACAGGAATTCTCAGCTGTTGGCAGGTCTTGGTTTACTCAGTCAGTGTCTTCAGAAATTATATATGGACAATTCTGGTAAAGTAAGTCACATCTTAAATAAGCTAGAAAAACTCACTTTTTCAAAAAATTCCATAATGAGCTGCTCACCCTCACCCCATCCCTTAACTCCTTAACTGGCCTGAATTACAGCTCAAGATTCTTTTATATTAAGTCTATTTAAAAATTAGGTCAATTGTACATCAGCTTAATTGTTAATGGAATCTTCAATACAATCAGTAAGTAATTCAGGACAAGGAAAAAGCTGTGGAATATTGAGAAAATTCAAAGTCTCAACCCAGCTTTTGGTTTTGTATTTATTAATGTTTGTAGCCAGTGTCTGATGCTGGTTCTTGACTGTAGTTCATTAAACAACTAGTAATAAAAGAATAACATCATTTTAAAAGAAATGTGTAAAATTGATCATGTGGAGGCCAATTCTCAAATAACTCTCAAAACAGGAATGCCATCTTATGAATTTCATTTAAACTCATAATAGTTGTGTTATATATTGCAAATGAATTCGATTTGCTTTGAAAAGTATTTTGTTCCATTTAACTGTGACAGTAGTAAAAGGTTAGAGATTTTACAGAAATATTTCATTATATTTGGCCTTTATCACTTGATTGAGCAAACCTTCTGCCAACAATTTGAGGAGGTGAAGGATTCGAAAAGAAAACTCTGAATTTTTTCAGTCTGGATTATCTGCTTAGTGATACTTAAACTTAAGGGGACATTCAATTTAATGTGAAGTAGTGAGTTCGCTGTCAACGGAAATATTAAAAAGAGGTTGTTGAAGAAATGTCTGAATTTCAAGGAGGATGTTTCCCACCCAGTAGCTTGCAACCTTTGTTAGACTTTGGAATGACAAGTAGAGCTTTAAAAAAAAGAGCTCGGGGCTTCCCTGGTGGCGCAGTGGTTGAGAGTCCGCCTGCCGATACAGGGGACACGGGTTCGTGCCCCGGTCCGGGAAGATCCCACATGCCGCGGAGCGGCTGGGCCCGTGAGCCATGGCCGCGGAGCCTGTGCTCCGCAACGGGAGAGGCCACAGCAGTGAGAGGCCCGCGTACGGCAAAAAAAAAAAAAAAAAAAAAATCTAATCTTTATATAAGTGTCTACTGTGTTTCAGGCATGGTCTAAGTGCTTTACATATGTTAGCTCACTGAACTCTTAGAATAACTCTCTGTGGATGGTACTATCATCATAACCACCACCATCACCATCATCATTATCATCATCATTACAGGTAAACTGATAAAGACAGTAGGGGACATGCCTATCTGCTAATAGGTGGAAAAACTGAAACCAGGCAGTTTGGCTCCAGAGGAAACATCCTTAGCCCAAATCCTGTACTGTCTCTCTATACTGTACTAGTTTTACAAACAGGACCTGACACATCTTACACACCCAAATAATTCATCAAACCGAGTGGTCTCCTTTAGGACATCATAAGGCACGTGGGAAACGCTTGATTTGTTTTGAATGAATGAGTGCAGAATTCAGCCCTGTCTGAAAGAATGAGCTCTCCTCTCCAATACCATGTCGGCATTCCAGTAGGAACATATTCAAGACAGATGGGAATTCATCCTCTATGTGAAACTCTCTGGAAAACGAAGTGGCTCAGTTTCCCTGAGGTAACACATTTTAATATCTAACCTCCTTCCTTCTGAAGGTTTCTCCCTCTATCTACTCCAAATCCCTTATACTCTGCTTTAGACTGTTTTATTTTATTATATTCTCTTCTGTCTACAGAGATGCTGGGGCAACATTTGGGCCTGGTGAAGTGCTGTTTCCCTCAGCCAATAGCTGGTCTATAGGTGGAGCTCTGGGTTCTGCTCCCATCACGAAGCTAAAAGTTCTGCAGCCGAGGTTGTCAACCCCGAAGACCCAGAGTACCGCCTAGGGAACTTCAGAAAATGACCCACACCCAGGTCCCACCTCAGACCAATTTCCTCTTGCGGTCACCTTTTCATGTCAATAACCATCTACTTCATCACTGTCAATGTCTCTTAAATTATTTGCGTAGCTGGCACTTTTGAAAAATTTGGTTTTCTTTTCAGTGAGTATCTGTCAGTCTCTAAGAAATTCCATAGATAGCTGCTCACCTTGCCTTCCCACAGGGCCAGTTCACCCAGTGAAGGATCACAGACATAGGTGACTCACGGTGGGCGTCCAGTGAAGTCTAGCCATTGCTGCTTCACAAAATTCCAGACACACGTTTTGATTTCCTCGGCTTTTGTCATCCGTGCGGGTAGTTATCTCAGTCAAGGCTCAGGATCCCTAAAACATCAGGAGGAGTGACTGATCCTTTGCTACTCCAGGTGACACTTTACCTGTGATGCAACAGCTGACCTGTTGAGATGAAGCCCTCATCCCAGTGACAAAAACTCCCTTAAGAGTCTGAGCCGCTGAAGAGGAGCGCTTATGAAACAGAGTGTGAAACAAGCAAATAAATCTCCTCATTCTGATTTTATCCAAGTTCCACTTCACTCACCTAAATGTTTTCTGTTCATCCCCCAAATGTCAGCTTAATCCAGTTCTCTCCATGCTCTGCTAAAAAGAAGCTAAGGAGAAATTCTCCTCGCTTTTTCGCAGTGCCCCCTTAAGACACACATGTGTCTTGTCCTTAAATAGAAAGCAACTTCTCTCCTTTGTCTTCAGAATGGCAACAAGGGATTGATTGTAAACATAGTTCCCGAGTGTATATGCAAGAAGCATTTGACATGTGTTATGAAGTCAACGGTTTGGCAGGCAGCTGGATACTGTATTGTTTTCTTATTTACAAAATAGCAGGATTTTTGGAAACTGAGGAGTATATATTATACAGTTGTGCAGCATAACAGTAAGTCTACATGGGATGTAATAGGGCTATTTTGAAAAGTTAAAAAAAAAAAAGTCTTGCTAGAACAATAGCATCAAAGCTGCTGCCACAATAGATCTGTTTGCTGTCATTATGGACTTCAATCAAAATGATTCTGAGGCGAACAAGCAAACTGAAACGCCCACACCTGTTCCTGTGAGAGCAAAACAGCAAGAACACAAAAATAAACAAATAAACAGCCCAACACCAGCAGCAGTAACAATGGCACCAGAACTCTGCAGGGCCTCAGAGTCAAGGGCGCAGAGCAGCCTCCGTGGGGCAGCTGAGGCCGCATAGCTGTGCCCAGGGCCGGAATGACAAGACGAGAAAGGTGTCCACTTCTAATTTGTTCCTCCGGTTTTTTTCATAAGAGCTGCCAGTTCTCTCCTCGTTGATTTATTACTGTCTCTTCAAGGGGGAAATCTAATATTCGGTTCAGGAATGTGGCATGAAATTAAAGGTTACCGAGAGATGCTCTGAGCTGCTCTAGGGATGAAGGAAAATGCTTTGCAGGTTTCTGCAGACAGCAGATTCATTTACAGGATAGTGGCAGATTTTTATAAGACCTAGGTTTTGAGTTTCAAGTTTCCCTTTTCTGGTTTTTGGGGTTTTTTTGGCCGTGCCACACAACATGCAAGATCTTAGTTCCCTGACCAGGGATCAAACCCGTGACCCCTGCATTGGGAGCGCAGACTCTTTTTTTTTTTTTTTTTTTTTTTGCGGTACGCGGACCTCTCACTGTTGTGGCCTCTCCCATAGCAGAGCACAGGCTCCGGACGCGCAGGCTCAGCGGCCATGGCTCACGGGCCCAGCCGCTCCGCGGCATGTGGGATCTTCCCAGACCGGGGCATGAACCCACGTCCCCTGCACCGGCAGGCGGACTCTCAACCACTGCGCCACCAGGGAAGCCCAGGAGCACAGACTCTTAACCGCTGGACCACCAAGGAAGTCTACCCTTTTCTGTTTTAAAGGAAAGATAGTCACTGGGCTCTCCCAGAGATCTTGGAGCCTTCGTATAAGGGCGACAGCTTTGCTACCCACATTCTGCTTAGAGGTATGGGTTACTGGGAGGATTATGCTGATTCCCTGGCACCAGGCTCAGCATCCTCCTGGATGTCTAAGCAGAGGGGGTGGAGGCCCAGAGAGGTGCAAACAGGATGTCTCTGCAAACACGGCCTATCAGTGCCCGTGCTACCCCTTTCATTGATAGCATCCTCCAGTGGTCCCAGTGGAGACAGATCTGCACTTCAGCTTTGTGTCCTGGGAGCTAAGGAATCTGAATTCAGGAAATTTTGATTTTCCGGGGGCAAATCACAATCTTTCTGGGCCTCTGACTTCTTACCTTTAAAACAACAGGTGAGGATGGGTGTAAGTGAAATAATCTCTAGCAGAGTCTTTCCAAGCCTGACATTGTCTAATTTGTGATTTAGCATGTCTTTTTACACACACACACACACACACACACTTCCACAGTTTGAGAAATCACGGTGCAGGGTGTTAAGAGCTCCAGTTTTTCATCCACGGGGACACAGAGCTGAGTCAAGCAGAGGAGGTTGTCTAGACGTTCGTATTTGCTGCTCTCTGTTGCCGTGGAGACCCTGTGCTGGCCTCTCTTTCACCTGTACCAGGAGTGAAGGCAGCAGGGCACCACCATCATGCTCAGCCACTAATTACGGTCACTTCTGTACATCTGATATACGTTTAGATGAGACGACCGCGATTAACTTTGCAGTGTTCCCAGCCTTCCAGTCACCCCCAATCTCAGCCAAAGAGAGTTTGATTTTTCCCTCCTCACCTTCTTTCCCATCCTCAGAGGGCTTCTGCCCTCTTCTCCGGTCTCTACCAGACTTGAGTTTTTATCATGCAAACATTAGGAACCTAGTTAAAAGAGAATTCAAGACACTAGAGGAAAAGGAGGAGGACTTAGAAGGTGTCAGTTGAAGTAAATAACACAGAAATGAAAGGCAGAGGAGACCCAAGTTATAAGAGCTGGAGCAGAGAATCATTTGGTTTGGGGACTTTATTTTTTCTTTAATTTCTTTAATTTCTTTAATTTTTAGCTGCATTGGATCTTCGTTGCTGCGTGCGGGCTTTCTCTAGCTGCGGTGAGCAAGGCCTGCTCTTCGTTGCGGTGTGTGGGCTTCTCATTGCAGTGGCTTCTCTTGTTGCAGAGCACGGGCTCCAGGCGCGCGGGCTTCAGTAGTTGTGGCACGTGGGCTTCAGTAGTTGTGGCTCGCGGGCTATAGAGCGCAGGGTCGGTAGTTGTGGTGCATGGGCTTAGTTGTTCTGCGGCATGTGGGATCTTCCCAGACCAGGGCTCAAACCCGTGTCTCCTGCATTTGTAGGCTGATTCATAACCACTGCGCCACCAGGGAAGCCCTGTTTGGGGGCTTTAAAGAGAAGAGCGTCTTAGCTGCCGAATATGATGGAAGGCCTAGGAAGGAATAAGGGAGTTTTATGAGGTTGCCTTGAACTGTGTGTTTGGATCCTCTTTAGGCTTTTTAAGAAAAGCAAGCAAAAGATGTGAGCTCGGGCTTCCCTGGTGGCGCAGTGGTTGAGAATCTGCCTGCCAATGCAGAGGACACGGGTTCGAGACCTGGTCTGGGAAGATCACACATGCCGCCTGTGAGCCACAACTACTGAGCCTGCGCGTCTGGAGCCTGTGCTCTGTAACAAGAGAGGCCGCGATAGTGAGAGGCCAGCGCACCGCGATGAAGAGTGGCCCAGGCTTGCTGCAACTAGAGAAAGCCCTCGCACAGAAACGAGGACCCAACACAGCAAAAATAAATAAATAAATAAAATTTTAAAAAATCTATTAAAAAAAAAAAAAAAGATGTGAGCTCTCTTTGTGTTTTATTGACTGTTTCATAGCTCTGAGACTAAGCCACACAGGACCAGGTGGTATAAGGGTTTTGGTTCTTTTCAACAAGGTAATGAAAAGGTATCCCAGAAGATGAAAACTTTGTTTAGCTCACAATTTGCGCCAACTTTGGTTATGATAAAAATGTAAACGTCCTCATCCCCAAAGGAAAACGGAAACAACTAGCATTCATTGAATCTTGATTTCGGATAATATCCTCGGTGCTTAAGGCTTGTAGTGTCTTCACAGAGATGGCCCTCTGCTTCCTCCACTGCCCCCCTTGGCCAGTTGAAATGACGATCATGGTGACCATAGGAAGCTGCTCTGTTTATTCATTTTTGGGCATAAATGCGTGACTGTCATTATGCCAATAAACAACCCTCGGCGAATGATAATGAGACCAATTCTGAACTCCATCCAATCTTACACCATGTTTCCTGAGCTATGAAGCACCGATGTGCCAGTTGTTACTTCACCCTAATGACCAGGCAGTTATCCCCAAATTCCCAGGTCCGATTGGGCTGGGAATGTTTCTGCTAAAATAGGGGAAGGCAGTGCAATGAAGAAAGCCTTCCAAGTCCGGGTCTCCATGTCCAGCTAATGTCAAATCAGCCATCTAGAGAAGGTTGAGAGTCCTCTATTTCTGTGAAGTAATTATCTGGAATTCATTTCTTGGGGGAAGGAAAAGCTGTTCTACATTAAAATATTCATTTAGAAACTGATCACTTATAAAATTAAAATGTACTCAACTCTCCCTGTCTAATAACATTGCACAGTAAAATTACCCATTTTTCAAAAAAGCAGATTACATGTAGTTAATGAGAGTGGCTCTCAGAAACTGCTGGAATCACGAACACATTGGCGCCAATGAATGTGGGTCTGGAAGAGATACTCCACTTGAAGACTGGAGAAAATGGAAGGGGATTTGGACCTGATGGATTCTTCAAAAGGGAATGATTTGAACATCAAAGCATGAGCGAGGCCCTTGGGAAAACTGAGGTTATCTACTCAATGTTTTACAAACTGATCTTCTATGATTGCTGTGTTCCAGTAAAACCTGGGGTGATCAGCATTGCATCTTGCTATCCTATGATCAGTTTGAAAAATCAGGCTTTTAAAAAAATCAAAATTTTGTTTATTCTAAGAATTAGTATAGAATGCAATTATATCCCAAATCTTTCCAAATATAAAACATTCGTTGTCCTACTTGCAAGGTTTACTTTTTCCCAGGAACATCTGAAATAAATTCCTCTATGCACGTAGATATGTATGTATGTGTATGTCTGTCTGTTTGCCTGGACTGACCAATGATTCCATGCTACCCCAGAATATACACCACCTCTCAGATGTGATGACTGATTTTTTTGGCCATGGTGATAGGGATGGTGATTCTGAGATGAATATCAGGGAACTGGTACCACTTCCTTTTCTTCTCATCTCCATTTGAATTGAGCCTAAATTGTTTCCAAAGACTGAGTCTTTTTGCTTCTTAGGGGCAGCTTCCCATTAGGACGCCTGAATCCTCCACCACAGGGCACTTCGCTGGGTCGGCCGTTAGAGGGCAGCCGTGTTGCAGAATGTGTTGTGTCTGTCCTTGCCAGGCACCTGGAATCCTTTTCATGCCGCAATTTTTTTTTTTTTTTTTTTTTTTTTTTTTTTTTGCGGTACGCGGGCCGCTCACTGTTGTGGCCTCTCCCGTTGCGGAGCACAGGCTCCGGACGCGCAGGCTCAGCGGCCATGGCTCACGGGCCCAGCCGCTCCGCGGCATGTGGGATCTTCCCGGACCAGGGCACGAACCTGCGTCCCCTGCATCGGCAGGCGGACTCGCAACCACTGCGCCACCAGGGAAGCCCCATGCCGCAATTTCTGCAGCAATTTCTCAGGGAGGAAACAGGTTTCTTGTGACGCTGGCTGAGGATCAGGAGAAGATGACTGTGTGGTATTCTGTAGAGGAACTTAGCCTATTCCTTTAAGGTTAAACAAAGAGTCAGATTGGGTTCATCTCTTGAAAGTGGCCCCCCTTTGTTTATCAGTGATATTAACCCAAGACCACCCCTCAGCTTTAATGTATATGGACCACACTCAAAGGTGCCCTGCCACTGAGGCGGGGGGGGGGGGGGGGGGGGGGGGGGGGGAAGAGGTGTGGAGGAGTCATCTAATGGA
Organism: Physeter macrocephalus; assembly: GCF_002837175.3. NCBI lineage: Eukaryota > Metazoa > Chordata > Mammalia > Artiodactyla > Physeteridae > Physeter > Physeter macrocephalus. Next base: position 88,917,971 of record NC_041233.1, read on the forward strand.
AGGTGAAGGAGAATAGAAGTGTTTGTCAAATGTGAAAAAACACATTGAATATTGATAACCAGGAAACAAAAATACAATCATAGTAGAATGAGGAAATAAACATGTTAAAGAGATTGTCCAAGGACGCCGTCTCAAGGATGTGGTGAGCTCAGATGTTAAGCTAGAGTTTCATCCCAGTGGGATTCAGATGGATCCAGGCCAGAGATTAGGAGGTGACATCCTGGCGCTCCTATAAAAATGTTGCATTTTGTTAATGTGAGATAATGTAATTAGATAAAGGTGACAGTAGGTAAGTGATGTCCATTAGTGATAGTGGATCATTCCCTCTGCAGACTGTTCATGAAAATCATTAGTACCAGACAGTCTGATGTATTTATAAGGGAGGGCATGTTAATTTTCATATGGGTCTGAAAAAAATGAATTGGGAAGAAAGAATGCTCTTCTTCAAATTCCCATTGTAACGCCTTCCAAAGACAAAGAGGAAGGACCACTGGGTGATCTGTTCCACTGTTCTGTTTCCTTAGTGCAGATAACTGATATTGGAATGTACCTGTTCTTATTCCAGCAAGTCCAGAATTGATTCCATTTTCAGCTCCACCTTTTCTTTTTTTTTTTTTTCTTTTGTCCATGGGATTCTTTCCCAAAGCCCGCATCTAACTTCTAGTGACAAGCCACATTCTGCACAAAGCCTTCCCTGATCTCCAGAGCTAAGCAGGAATTTTCTTCCTCCGAACTCTTACAGCGTCTGTGGGTCACTTTAAGAAATTTGTCTTATTTCACTTGTGATCAGAACTTTTATCTTCTAATTTATGGTAAGTTCCTTGAGGACAGGTGTAGTTTCTTCTTCTGGATATTCTGCACACTACTAACATGTTGCTTTGTGAAACGTAGAGGCTTCAAAAGGATTTATTGACTGGATTAATGCATTAACTAAGTTAACAAACTGATTGCTAATGGTCCACTAAGGAATAGAGTAAGCTTGGCCTGATACCACTCCTGGAAAACCAATGAAATAACATCTTCCAGTAGTAATACATTTGTGCATAAAAAAAAGTGGTCTTCTGTTTTCTCTTCTTTTTTTCTTACGTTACAGTTGTACTGTGTATTCCAGACTGGGAGGAAAGGAATTACAATGGTGAATACAGCCAACAAAGTCAGGAATAAATATGAAGACTAGCTATTCACATGTATGGTTTGATTTATCCTTGGTACATGTAGCACGCAGATGTGAGTGACAGGAGGGCTGTTTTATGTTTCAAACGCCCATTTCCTCTCTGGGGGGTGGACATAGGGAATTCTGAAAGAAGGGGAGGCTGTTTGTAAGGCAAAAGAATCTATGACACTGAAGGAACACAAGAGGGCGCCCGTTCCAACTCAGTCACAGGAAAGAAACACGTCATTGGCTCTAGGGATCTTGACTGCACTCATGAAGCATCACTATCACTTGTAGTCACTTTTCGCCCTTTTAAAATTCCCTAAAATGCTATATATATATATATATATATATATATATATATATATATATGAAATATATTTATATATTTTATTATATATTATTGTTTCATATGTGTATATATATAAAATAATATACATGATGAAATATACTGAGTTATCAAGAAGTATGTTGAGATCGTATCTAATAAAAATATTCTACTAAAGTTAAAGTCTTTTATTTTTATGCTAGAAACAACAGCTGAATTAATTATTTAGCAGTAAATATTTGTCTTTCCATCTATGTAGATGTGTAAACTCTGCATGTTGTTCAGTATTTCATGTGTTTCGTTCTGTGCCCTGTGATTTAAGGGAAAATATCCTGACCTCAGCTTCAGGAGATCTGAATTTCACCCCATTTCTCCCAATGCATAACTTTAAATAAGATAACGAACCGCTCTTCCTTTCCATTTTTCAGCCTGTAGAATCAGAAGGTTGGATCAGACGGTTTCTGAGGTCCTTTCCAGGTTAAATATTTTCCCAGGTCTATGAATTATGTTTCTATTAAGTCTTTTGTTTGTTTTTTGTGGTTTTTTTTGTGGTACGCGGGCCTCTCACTGTTGTGGCCTCTCCCGTTGCGGAGCACAGTTGTGGCCTCTCCCGTTGCGGAGCACAGGCTCCGGACGCACAGGCTCAGCGGCCATGGCGCACGGGCCTAGCCTCTCCACGGCATGTGGGATCTTCCCGGACCGGGGCACGAACCCGTGTCCCCTGCATCGGCAGGTGGACTCTCAACCACTGCGCCATCAGGGAAGCCCTCTATTAAGTCTTTGATCAATATTTGGGATATGAATATCAAATGAATATAAGCCATAATATCTTATAGGTTTCTTATTAAAAGAGCGAAATCAGTAGAAACTGAATCAGTAGAAATTGAATAGGTATAAATTGACTATGTCAAAGACGCAGTGTTTTAGAAACCAGAAGGGTGACATGTACTTAAAACGTTGAGGTCAAAATGTTTTCGTGAATTTTCTACACAAGAGTGCTATTCATATGGTCTTGAAGTGACTCAGTTTTGGTGACTAGGTTAGTTCTATAAATACATGAAGACATTACTTGATCTTTGTGATTAGTGTGTTGGTTTAACCGATCCAAGGAAAAGGTTTTATTTGCGGGGACTGGAGGTTATGATGGCTAGTTTTGTTTTTTTGGTTTTCGTTTCTTAAGCAGTATTTATAAATGTCTGTGTTTGGATGAGTAAATACAACTTCACTAGATTGAAGATGCTGTTTAAAGGACTTACATAATAACTATTGTAATTAGGGGGTAGACAGCATTATGACTATAATGTCGAGAGTTAAACTACGTCTATCCCGTCCTCAGCCCGTGGATGTAGTAATCATGCTAGCTCTTGCTATTCATTCTTCACCCCTTTTTGTGTGGGACGTTCTTTTTTCTCCTACCACCTTCCTCATCCTGTCCTCTTTCTTTCTTGGGTTCTGGGAATCCTGCATTCCTCCAACAAGCCCTAGGAATCTTTGGTAAGTAAAATGTTCTGACTAACCCTGGGGAGGAAACTGAAGACTATAAAGGAATATGGAAGAATGAAGACTCAAGACGTTATTGTCTGGGGGAAATTGACAAAATGCAGAGGCTTAGTGGTTTGGGGGACAAAGGGGTGAAGATGCATATGGAAAAGAATGTAAACTATGTAACCATAACATGAAAGACATTTGGAGCGGACAGATAACCTAAAGCTTAGGTACGAACTTCCTTCCTCCCTTCCTTCATTCATTCTCTCAACAAACATTAAGCATCTTCTACGTGTCAGACACTGGACGGGCACTTGGCATCAAGGTTGAATTAGATGGTTCTATGGCAGCAGTCCCCGACGTTTTTGGCACCAGGGACCAGTTTCATGGAAGACAATTTTTCCACAGACAGAGGCGGGGGTAGGGGTGGGCGTTCAGGCGGTAATGCCAGCGACGGTTCCAGAAGTAAGGCGAGCGATGGGCAGTGATGGGGAGCGGCAGATGCAGCTTCCCTCGCTTGCCTGCTACTCACCTCCTGCTGCGCAGCCCGGTTCCTAACAGGCCGCAGACCGCTACCAGTCCGGGGGTTGGGGACCCCTGCTCTATGGTTTCAAGACTATTGGAGTCTAGACGGGAAAGTAAACAGGTAAACAAATCAGAATGGAAAAAATAAACATATACAAAAGAGAGTGGTGGCACAAGGGAAGGGTGATGATTCAGCTTGTCTAGAACGCAGAAGCTTCACAGAGGAAGAGCCGGTGATGTTAAGTGCAGGATGGTTACTAGTCTTCCAGGCAGGTTTAGAAGAGAAGGGCATTGCAAGCAAAAGGAAAAATTTCACAACAGCACGGGAATAGTAACAACGGCACGGTGTGTCCAGGGAACGAAAAGCATTGCTAGAGGCCAAAGTTCAAGGGAGCGGGTGCAGGGGGGTGAAACCACTGAATCAGGTACGGCTCAGTCAGAAGCCTCGCGAGTCATGTTAAAAACTCTTGCCAGTGTATGCTGACAGTGATGCGGGTTATATGGGGGAAAGGATGGTAAGATGAACATTTTAGAGAAATGGTTGCTCAAGTTCTGAAAGAAGCATTTGGGGGTGTGCAGATGGAGGCTCCACGCAAGCGTTGACAACGATGGATTGAGAATAAGGTTTGGGCTTCCCTGGTGGCGCAGTGGTTGGGAGTCCGCCTGCCGATGCAGGGGACGCGGGTTCGTGCCCCGGTCCGGGAAGATCCCACATGCCGTGGAGCGTCTGGGCCCGTGAACCGTGGCTGCTGAGCCTGCGCGTCCGGAGCCTGTGCTCCGCAAAGGGAGAGGCCACAGCAGTGAGAGGCCCGCGTAAAGTCCCTCTTCTCTGATATGGAAAATGTTATCATTAACTTCATTTTACATGTAGGTAAAGCGTCTGCAGTGAAGTTGAGATTAGAACTTGCACTCCTAGGCCTTCATTTTTCCCTTTTTCTTTCCTTTCCTTCCTTCCTTCCTTCTTTCTTTCTTTCTTTCTTTCTTTCTTTCTTTCTTTTTCTTTCTTTCTTTCTTTCTTTCTTTCTTTCTTTCTTTCTTTCTTTCTTTCTTTCTTTCTTCCTTCCTTCCTTCCTTCCTTCCTTCCTTCCTTTCCTTCCTTCCTTCCTTCCCTTCCCTTCCCTTCCTTCTTCTTCAATCACAGGAAGACTCTCTCCTAAGTTGCTACAGAAAGACATTATATAGAGATGGAGCAGTGCCCCTAATGCAGTCAGTATGCTTGCTAAAAAAATCAGACGATAATCAATGGAGTGCACTTTACTGGGTGAAAAATTCAGTTGCCCAACACACGTTGTACACATACATGTGTGTAAATATATGTGTGGGTATGTGTATATATATAGTTACATGTATACCAAGTTGCATATAAGTTGTGTGCTTTCTGATACAGGTGAATTTGGTTAAACATGGTCAAACTTTCTTCTTGGTTCGCTATGCACATGAGTTAGGAAAAACTGTACCTTAAGTTCAGAGGCATCTGGTCCCTGGGAAATAGAGTTTTTCTGTAGGTGCCTTTCAAATGAGAATCACTGAATAAGAGCTATCATGCCATCCATGTGCTCCTGTCCTGCTGGTTTGCAAGAGTCCAACCAGCACGCCTGTTACCCACAGAGAATAAATTTCCTTAGGGACCACATTTCTCCATGAGGAGTCTCTCAAATTCCAGGAGGTGTGATTCCTCTAAGGATGGAAATACGTAGAGGAGGCCCAGCTGGGAAGCAGCAGGACGAAATATTGAAGAGGGATCGTTCTTTCTCTGGCTCCTGTTCTCCTGTGTCTGCTTCAGTACCCCATGCTGTTTGGGCCCATTTGACACCAGGATCAGAATTAATGGAGCCGTTCATTTCAGCTCAGTTATGGAGCATTCACCTAAGAAAGTGTAAGGAGCAGAACGGCAGATCTTATCACCAAATATTGAATTATCCCTAATTAATTTACTTAGGGAATCGAGAGCCCTGCAATCAAATGTGTAAAGATTGATGATGAAAGGACATTTTTAAGAGCAGGAGGAAAAAAGCTTTTCATTTTTCTGTGGGAGAAATGCCTCTGAATAGCAGGGTTGTTAAGGCTAAACCTGATTAAGAGAGTGGCGATCGCGTGGCCCGTTGGTGCCAGGCACCCTGCCCACGGCGCCCAAAACACCTTCAGCCCCTACTGCCAATGGCTCCCTCGCAGTCTGTCAAAGATGAAAGGCGGGACTTCCCTGGGGGCACAGTGGCTAAGAATCCACCTGCCAATGCAGGGGACACAGGTTCGAGCCCTGGTACGGGAAGATCCCACATGCTGCGGAGCAACTAAGCCCGTGCGCCACAACTACTGAGCCCGCGTGCCACAACTACTGAAGCCCGCGTGCTACAACAAGAGAAGGCACCGCGATGAGAAGCCCGCGCACCGCAACGAAGAGTAGCCCCTGCTCGCCACAACTAGAGAAAGCCCCTGCACAGCAACGAAGACCCAACGCAGCCAAAAAGAAATAAAATAAATTTATATATATATAAAGAAAAGATGTAAGGCAAACACGAGTACCTTTTCCCTCAGAAGCAGAAAGCAAACCAAGCTGGGCAGAGACTACCCCAGCGTTTGTTTGCCCTTCTCTTCCCATGTTAAAAGAGCACAGAAATTACCCCAGAGACTGCTTTCTCCCTGTCCCTGTTTTACAATCTCCTGATACAGTGGACGATCCTGTCAGCTCTGTGTTTGCTTCCTTCTGAAAGTGCAGAATTACCAAGAACATTGAACTGGATTTCGCAAGGGATCAACCATTGCAGAATCTGAGGCATTCCCCGTGTACCCTACCACAGATGTTATTACTAAGCCATCTTGAATGAAAAAGTAAGACCGTGTAAAATATTCAACAGTAAAGTTTCCTTAGATACCCTTTAGATTTTTAGAGGTGATGGGTTATGTAAAATATCAAACCAAGCAGTCAAATGTCTTAGTTACACACAGGGGAGCCTCAGTTTTAAGGGTTGCTGGGCATCTTATACTTGTGAAATAAACCAAAGTTATAATCCACAGATGAAGGCGCAGTTGTGTTTCTGAATCACCAGCAGGACTTGCCCATGGCAGCCCAGGAGATCATCCTCAGGTGTTCCAGAATCTTTAGGGGGGGAGGTGCATTAGAGGATGTCCTGAGAGCAAGTCCCACAGGTTATTCAGACATGAATGCCTCTCCCCCACCCCTCCAGCCCCCAAAACACACATTTTGAAACTCCATTAATTCAAAGCAGTGATTCTCAATGGGGGGTGATTTTGTCTCCCAGGGGACACTAAACAATGTCTGGAGACATTTTTGGTTGTCACAACCGCGGGGAGGAGGTGGGGCTACTACTGGTATTTAGTGGATGGAGGTCAGGGACACTGCTAACCACATGCTCAGGACAGCCACTTACAACAAAGAATGACGTGGCCAAAATGTCCCTTGTCCTTAGCGCTGAGGTGGAGAAATCTGATTTAAAGTCACTTTAGATCGAGGGGTGGCACACTGCAGCCTGTGAGCTAAATCTGGCCCTCTGCCTGCTTTTGTAAATAAAGTTTTATTGGAACACAGCCACACTCATTCATTCATGTATGGTCCACGGGGCTTTCAGGCTGCAAAGATAACAGTTGAGTAGTTGTGACAGAGATTGTGTGACGCCACAAAGCCTAAAATATTTATCATTTGGCCCTTTACAAAAGAGCAGAATGGCATTTTGTAATGTAAATAAGCATTTTAATTGTTAATGTTTCAGGTAAATTGAGGTAATAGTTAGGTAATAAAGATAATAATGACATTCAATGAAGGTCCATATGCAGAAGTAGATCTGGGTTCTGTGAGGCCTGAATTGGATTTTAAAGATGACTTCTTTAAAAAAATTTGGCATAAAATTACATATTTATTTATGGCATGGAAATAAATCTCAATAAACACATTATTGGAGCCTTGCAAATTCAAGTCCCTTTCTTCTAATACCTATGTAGTCAAGTTTCCAGAAATGCTTGCATAAAAGCATCTTCCTGGTTGCATTCTCTCTTACCCTCTCCCACGGCAACGCTACAGCTCAGCAATTCCCAGCACCTGCAGGGAATGGTGCAACCCATGGGCTTTGAACCTCTAATTAGCTTCTCCATATCTTAAACTCTGCACAGATATGTCCAGCATGATGTCTCTGTTCATTGATCCATGAGCATCTGAAGAGCTGGCTTGAATTCTGGCTTTGCCACTCACTATCTGTGTGACCATGAGCAAGCGAGTTCATCTCTCTGTGTCTCATTTCCTTAAATAGTTAGAATGTAGGCTGTCCCTTTAAGTGCCTAATCTCTATAAGCTATTGCTCAATTCTCTTTGATTAAAAAAAAAACCCGGATGCTCTTGGATTTGTCTCAGAAAGTTTTAATTATCTGTTATATTGCCCCTTTTCCCCTAGTTAAAAGAAAATTGGTGTCTTATGACCAATATTCTTATTCAGTTTCAGCTCTATTCTAGACCTAGACATTTCAATCGTTCTGAATTGTCTGTCTATGAATCATTATTATTCCTTCCGATCCTCTCTTAGGATTTGTGCAACAAGCCTACTCCATCGAAACATATGTTTTCTACTTTGTTACTTATTTTTCATGCTTATGAATAGGCTTGAAGCACTCCATGTAAGAGGCACAAATAATTCAGCTGTAAGAATATGAGATATTCCTTTTTTCCTGAGGTTTTTCTAAACATTCAAGTGGCTATCAACCTCAGCTATTTTTTCCCCAAGTGATCAGCAGATTATTAACTCTACTGTTCAGGTTTCAAACATGAATAATTCTCTCAACTGGATTTCTTCACCCAAAAGAGTTCTCTAGCGCATAACTTTAAATCAGAGTCTAATTTGAGTTTGCCTGTTTAGGTCGAGGACAAAAGAATTGCAGGAATTCATGCTGCTCAAAGTACTACTTCTGACATGGTATCGAGGTAGGGGGGAGATATGGCATTGATGGGGGATGGGAAGGTGGTGGCCTTGACAACTACCATCATTACTGTGCACTTTCATGTTCATGATGTTTCCAGACTGTACACAGGGTGTACTCAGATGGTGTTTCCCCATTTTACACGTCACTACTTAGGAGGAACTTACCCATATTTTCTATGACCATCACGAGTTCCCACCCAGCCCTCATCCTGTCATGAGTTTTTAGCATAATTGTAAATGAGCATGACTTGAAAGCACTTTAGAGATAAAGTGGGTAAACTAAAATGCAGATAATTTTAGTAACAGCCGATTATAAGTGGAATTGAGTCTTGGAAACAAGATTCTGAAATCCTAGTTGAAAACTCTTTTTTTTTAAATAATTCATTTTCACTTTAATCAGAGTCATACAAGCATATAAGTAAACACGTATGAAAAGGCTTTCAATGAAAAACAGCTTTCCCTGACCAAACGCTCTCAAACCTTCCAGTCATGATCATCAGAGGCAAACTCTTGAGCTGAGCTGTTTTTTGGAGATTTACCTTCATAATTCTAAATGAGATGCTTCTGTAATAATTTCCTGATTTCCATTTATAGAAATAATCTATTGCTTGCTGGTTGTGTTAACTGAGTTGAGGGACAATCCAGGGTAGAAGTTAGAAGCAATACCAGTGGAGCCGGGTGGCTTGGGCTTAGACCTTGGGGCCAGCACTTCCCAGCTGTGTGACCCGGAAGAGGTTCCTTTCTCTCTGTACCTCAGGTTCCTTGTATGTGTAATGGACATAAGACCTGCACCTTTCTCAATGGGTGGTTGTGAGTTAAATGCATGAGAACGTGTAAAGCATCCAGAATGGTCTCCAGCGCACAGTACGTGTTCAATAAGCAAGCCATTTTCCTACATCCTCCTCCTTTGCCCAATCCCACATTTACAGGTAATTCTCTAGTGAGTGAATACGTAATTATGATCCCAAACTACCAGGAACTGAGCTATGGGACTCCTCCAATTTCATTTCTTTTCTTGACCAGATTTTTGTTTCTTTCCAGAAACCAATGTTTTCCAGAAATTAACAATACCTTCATTTATTTTTCATCTCTTCTCTTTTCATGATACTTATCACTTGAAAGAAGCCTCTATGGTAAAACTGTTTTTCCAAGGGACCTTTTCCTAACCAATGACTCTCTACATAACAATAAAATAAAATGAAATAAAAATAAGATTAAAAGTTTGGCAAAGTGTTCTTTCTTCATTGGTTACATTCCAGTTTTGCAGGAAGACCATACAGGGTTCCCTGTTTTGGGAATCCCGTATCTTCCTCTTTCTTTTTTCTTTTCTTGTTGTAAGAACATGTTTTCCGGTAACTTCCACAGAAAGTGCTCACAGAATATACTTTTTTGACACCTTGCCTGTATGAAACTGCCTTTCTTCTAGCATCATGCTTGATTGACAGCTTGTGTAGAATTCTAGGTTGAATATCGTTCCTTCAAAATGATTAGGATGGTATTTTCTAGGTTTTGAGGAGTTCATTCCTCTTCGGATTAATGGTATTCATTTTTAAACAATTTTTATTTTTCTGAAATCTTGTAAGATCTCTAGCCTCAGTGACTTTTCACGATAATGTAACAGCTTTCTGTTTGTTTTTTAATTCCTTGCTTGATACTTGGTGAGATTTAAATTTAGAAACTTACGTTCTTCAGTTCTAGAAAATGTTCTTGCATGATTCCTTTCATAAATTTCCTCCTGTCCATTTTGCCTATTCTCTTTATGGAACCCCTGTTAGCTGGATAAGGGACGTTCTGGATTTGATTTTCTAATTTTTTTCCTACTTTTTACTGCATTTTTCAATCTATTTCCTGAGAAATTTCCTCAACTCTATGTTCTAATTCTTCCATAAGATTCTCTCACTTTTGCAATCAGGTATTTTGTTTTCAAGAACTCTTACCTGTTCTCTGATAGTCACTTTATACTTAGCAATCTCTTCTATTTCATGGCCTTAGGCGTGAACAAAGAGGAGTTCGTTCAAGTTGTAATCATGTCTATATATCCACCATACTTTACACCATGGGGATCACAGTCCCAAGGGCAGTTCTCAGCTGTATAAATTGAAGGTAAGAAGGTTGTAAGAGATAAAGTCCCAGAAAAAAATACATTAAAAAATCAATTTATAGAGACCGATCTGTCAGGACGACAAGAGAATTAAGATTTGTTAGGGCAGTCTTGCCCAGTATCAAGATTCTTAGAAATGTTACCTCTAAGTTTGATAAGCATAGGATTTTTGAACATTTCACGTATGGCATGAAATGATAATAATTTTATTTACTCATGAAACTGTTAAAATATGTCTTTATTTTCTATTTCTGTACTTGTTCTAGCCATATTGACCTACTTTTCTGCTCTACCCTCAGGCTTGAAAACAGCTCAGTTGGTGGAAAAGACCTAACCGGACTTAAGAATGATCTGGGAAACTAGTTTTCTAAAAATGTGTATATACATATATGTGTATGTGTGTGTGTGTGTTTATTGTATATATTTCAGCGACAAATCCAGACTTGCTGGATCAGATTCTTTCGGCATTGGTCCCAGCATCACTTTCAAGAACATCCTCCTGTGGTTCTGCCTACGAGTACTTGAACATCCCTGAAATAAATGCTCAGATTGGTCGCCATCTGACTCTCGTATCAGATACAAGAGTTTAGCTCAAAGCCAGGTCCCCTGAGAGTCGCTGTCTTTTGCTTAGAGTTCTGAGTCTACTTGACTCTGAGCTGACTCTATTGTCAGACGGAGATGGATTTTTACCCCATTTTGCCACAATGTATGAACTTGGCTAAGTTATTTAACCTCTGTGAACCTGAGAACTGTATAAGGGAAATAAGCACCAATATGGTAGAAAATATGCTCATATGTGGGAGAGTCTACAAACAATTTTTTTTTTCGTTTCCTCTTTCTTTTGATGACATTTGGGTTGTATGCTTCCAGATAATCAGGTGAGAGCCCGTAAACTCACTGATAACGTATCTCTGGCTATTCGACCTGATGACTTGCTCTCGGTAGGTCTCTTGCACATGGCGAGTCCCATCCCCATCCAGGGGTGTGGGTCTTCCTTAGATTCAGCCCCAGACAGTGGCACTTCCTGCTCTGAATGCCTTATCATTTTCCTGACTTTGTGATCTCCTGACCTGTGCATCTTGAGAGATAGCAGTGGTCGAGGGGAAGTAGCACTGAGATTTGGAGCTTGCCCTGACTTTCTCACCTACTAACTGCATAACCCAGGAAGTTTCAGAGAGGCATTTCTGGACTGTATGATATAAAACAGTTTTCTTCTGGTTTAGTTTCCCTTAGCACATTTTCTTCATGCCACTTATCTATATAATGTGAGTGTTGTATATATATTTCAGAAATATTATGGGATAATTGGCTTTATGTCTATCTGTCCTTCTGAACCCTGAGCTCTCTGTCTGTTTTGCTTGCCGCCATATTTCCAGCACCTCTTGTGTAGTGATGATGATCTAATAGCATCCCAACACTTGCTGAATTAATGAATGACTAAAGGAACAAGTAATACAGTGACAAAATCACTTGCCCTTTCTTCCTCATATGGCAGTTATACAGCTCAAATGAGATAACCTATGTGCAAATGCTTTGTAAGCAATATTAATACAAGCATAACATACCATAATTTTGTTAACCTGTACCTCTCTGCAACTGGTTGACAATAAATTGCATTTGGCCTGTAGCTACTCAAAGTGCGGTCCAAAAGCCAGTAGCAACTACCGCCATCTGGGAAGTTGTTAACAATGCAGATGTCTAGACCTACCCAAGACCTACGAAATCAGAACATTTGAAGGTGAAGCCCAGGGATCTGTTTCAACGAGGCTTGTAGGAGGTGATTCAGACACGTGCTAACATTTAAGACTTACTAACCTACAGGACACTATAAAGAGAAGTTTTTAGAATTGCATAAAGTAAACTCATGATTTATCTTTAAACGTTATCCTTTTGCTAATGTCAGATGCGTTATCCATAGTAGAGCAAAAGAATTGTGTTCTGCCTGGAGAGGTTTGGGAGAGCAGAGAAAGCCTGGGTGAAGCACCATGGAAAATGAGGGATACATGAGGTTTCTGGTCACTCAGAATGAGAATAAAGAACAGAAGGAAAGAGAGCATCAGAGACATATTTCACCTTCTTATTAAGCCTGAAACAGAGATTCAAATCATTTAAATCATGAAAATGACTAAAATGACCTTGCAGAAGTAACAGTTTCCAGAATCGAATTTCTTCATTTTAACATGAAGGAATTCAACGTGATCACTAAGCTATGTTCAAGCCCCGAGGTTCACCAATAAAGGTTTACCTTGAAAAAAAAAAAAAATTATCCTTTTCCTTACCTAAGCAGATCCTCTGAAGCTCAGCTTCCTCTGATCATTTAGGTCTCAGAAAGGCCAAATCATCAGAAAGACTCTCCCTGTATGCTCACTCGTAACCATAGCCCCTCGTTTATTAACTAATAATTTATATTTGTGTTATTATTTGTGGTCTGTTTACTTGTTTCTTGTCTGTTTTCCCAAGAAAGATAAGTGTTCCACAAGAAGGGGTGGAGTCTGTCTTAACCAGCACCTGTATCCATCCCCAGCACCTAACACAGTGAATGGTACACAGTAGAGCTCAGCACCTATGTGTTAATTGCATCAACTTCCTTAAGAATGTATTTATTGGCAAAGAGTGTTTGTGGATTGAAGAAGTACAGGATTAATATTGAGGGTCATTGTTTGGCTCATATTGAAATTCGTGCCTGCTTCCAGGTTCCCGAGAATCAATAACGATTTGATGGATTTGTTTCTTAAATTCTCTAAGTGTTGGTTTTCCATTTTTTTTTATTAAAAAAAAAAAGTTGAGATTTCATCCATTGGTAAGGACTGAATGACACCCATGCCCAGTTGCCAATTATCTTTCAATCATTTTTGCAATAATTTGGAGGTTTTTCAAAGTAGTATTTCCAATACAGTTACCTCTTGGTTATCTGTGGGTAAATTACTTTTGTCAAATTTTGCTTGAAGTCCCTGATAAAATTGTATGGATTTACTTTTTACTTCCTCAGTCAGTCCAAGCAGAATTCATCCTAGCAGGGTATCTCTTTAAACAAATGGTTGCTTCTCCTAGGAAAGAAATATGTGTATAATAAATAGTGCAAGTTTCTTCAGACTGGGATGAGAAGAGAGACTGCCTTTCAATACTGATACTTCCTTAGCTTGTAATTAGGGAGGATTCTCAGCATTTGAGTCAAACTGGAAAGACACCATCTTTCTTGTTCTGCTGATTTACTTCTTTCTCCAGCATGAGTTGATTATTTTAAAAGAATTAGCCTCTAAATAGTGACTAATCTACCCTCCATTTGGACTAGTTTAAAACAAAAATTGCCACTGGATTATAGATATCACAACTCTGTTCTATTATTCAGGCAAATCACGGGAAGACGTTTTATATAAAAAGAAAATTGGAATATCACCAAAGACAAGGAGATTTATCTCACATTTAAGAATGCATAGTCCAATTAGGAAGATCAAAAAGCATTTTCTAAGAAACCGATGGTATTGTCTTTCAAGGGGAGGAAATCACCTTTACTGAGACCTCGCTAAGTACTGGACGTTTTCACATATGTGTGACTTTCCTCTCTAGGGCTACCAAGGAACCTCTTTCTTTCCAGGTGCAGACCATCTACTCATACTTAGCCTGCTTCCCTTTCCCTCCTTCTAGGCTACCATCACCTAATCTTCGTGGGTCTCTTCTTAAAGCGGGCTGTAATGTGCTCAGCCTCTCCTAGGCAGGCACCAAGACACCTCACAGTGAAGGTTTTAACTGTTACTCTCTGAAAGAAAAAGCAACAGGCAATATCAAAAGTAACAAATGTGGAGAAGTCCGGGCATAGCTTAGAACTCTTGGTGCCTGGTCTGTAGTTCATACTTTCAAACTGGTGGCTGGAATTCCTCTTGGAATATCACTTTCTGTCTTTATTCTTTATTCCTGTATTCCTGGTAATGCAACTCACTCACCAAGCTTAGTTTTTGTTTTTTTGTGTGTTTTTTGTTTGTTTGCTTGTTTTTTAACAGAAGATTTGAGCCTCTTCTTCCAAGAAGTTTCCAATTCCAGCTTAAGGGAAAAAAGAAGATTTACCCTGAGGGGTAAATGACATTTCTGGCAAATGGACATTAGACTGGACATCACTTATCTTAATAGATCTCTGCTCCACACACAAATGATCTCTCTGGGACATTTCTTCATATGCTCTATGGAGTCTATGTCATCCCAATTTTATAGGAAATGAAAGAGCAAGGATTTGAAAAGCTTATCTATATTGATCAAAGTCGTAGAGCCAGGGACTTCCCTGGTGGCGCAGTGGTTGGGGGTCCGCCTGCCGATGCAGGGGACGCGGGTTCGTGCCCCGGTCCGGGAAGATCCCACATGCCGCGGAGCGGCTGGGCCCGTGAGCCTTGGCCGCCGAGCCTGTGCGTCCGGAGCCTGTGCTCCGCAACGGGAGAGGCCACAGCGGTGAGAGGCCAGCGTACCGCAAAAAAAAAAAAAAAAAAAAAAAGTCATAGAGCCAGTTAGCTAAAGGAGGATGTATTTGCACAAAGGCTGCCAGGTTGCAAAATTCCAGCGGAGACAAATCATATCACAGTCTACGAAAAAGTTACCCGTGTAGTGGGGCAGGTACAGCCTGTATAACTATATAGCTATGTGCTGGCCGTGATTTGACCCTGAGGCTTGACCATACCGTGCTTCCTCAAGCCATCCTAAAGCTGTACATTCCACAAACTGATTTACGTGGTAGGGACAACCACCAAAGACAAATAAAAAGACTCAGCAACATTTACTTATGATGTATAATTAACAGACATTATTTTCAGAGCAGTTTTCTATTCACAGCAAAGCTGAGTGGAAAGTACAGGGCATTGCCGCAGACCCTCTCCCCTCTACATACGCACAGCCTCTGCCACCATCAACATCCTTCATTGGTGCGGTACCTTTGTCACAATCCATGAACCTACATTGACCCATCATCACCCAAAGTCCATGGTTTACATTAGGGTTCACTCTTGGTGTTGCACATTCTTTGGGTTTTGACAAAGCTTCTGACTATTTGGCTGTTTGGCTAAATCTTCGGAACTATTTGGCAACATGTATGTATTGATTCATCACAGAAGGTACACAGAAAATCGTAATAACTGAAACATTTTTTTGTAACTTGCAGGACAATGACCAGTCTAGTTAAAGACCTAAAGTCATGCGCTCTTAAATATTTTTGTCTTTTAAAGTATGGTACAAGGTACCGTCAGTCCCACTGTAATTATAAAACAAATAGACTGTCACCAGAACACAAGTCTCTGATTTTATAGTTGAGAGAACTGAGGATCTGAGAAGTTAACAATCCATTAAAGTTACATAACTACAAGACATAGAACCCAAATTACCTGT
The DNA here is from genome assembly GCF_002837175.3 of Physeter macrocephalus. Taxonomy (NCBI): domain Eukaryota; kingdom Metazoa; phylum Chordata; class Mammalia; order Artiodactyla; family Physeteridae; genus Physeter; species Physeter macrocephalus. The sequence goes on from NC_041233.1 coordinate 88,933,852, forward strand.
CCCTCTGGATATAGAGGCTACAGCAGCATATGGTAAAGCATTCACAAGAGCATATGCTTTGGAGCCAAACAAACCTAGATTCAAATCCCACCCCAATGATCTAAGGCAAGTTGTGTAAGGCCTGTGGCTAAGGTTGCCCACCCCACATCTAAAGTACGTCTTCCACTTTCTTTCTTGCTGCAGAATGCCATTTTGCTCAGTTGCTGGGTGGGGATTTGGGAAAAGTTTTTCCCAAAGGGGAGAAACCGCTCTTCTCCTCCTAAGCATTGTCTAATCTGGATGTGATTTCTAAAATGTGGCAACTATCCTGTGATCATGAAAACAATGAGCCTAGGCTTAAAGGCCAGGGATGCAGAACAGAACTACAAAAAGAACCCAGATGCTGGGCGCATCTTTGAGCCATTAAGTTAACCGACGCTGGAGTTGTCCTACCTTTGGATTATGTAAATAGTACTTGTTTCTGTTGTTTAAGACAATTTGGTGGTGGGGGGGGTGCTGTTTCTTTCATTGAAAGCATCCAACTAAATGATATATTTAGCATACTGTTCCAAATGATACACTTTGGAGATTTAATTCCCCGCTTTATTAAATGAAGATCACAAAAGGTGTATCATTGACTTGTTACAAGAAGTTACTGAGATAATGTTTACAAATTATTTAGTATGGTGTTTGGTATAAAGTAGAGTTCCATACATGACAGCTAGTACCGCCCTAGACCAGTGTTCCTTTTATTATATCACCCTGCCTTCCAGGCAATTTAAAAGCATAACCAGATGTTACATTGGAAATTACATTTAAGGCACCAAGATATAATAAATATGCTATTCCAAGGTAAGGTAACAAACCAAGATGCAAAATTTCAAAGATTTTAGTTCATTGGATGTTCTTTCTTTTTCTGTTTTTGCTTTGTTTTTGTTTTTGTTTTAAGCAGATCCGTAACTCTTAAACCACTTGCGCACATTTACAGTAAAAAGGTTGAAGAAGGAATGTTCAGGAATGTTTCCTTGGAAAGAGCTGTGATTGGAGTTCTGTTGACTACCTCAGACACACAAAACCCCCAGGTGGGAGAAACATTCTCCTACCACCTCAAGTCAAGAGAGGAGCGTGAAAGAAACTGGCCAGAGCACTAAATACATGTGGCAGCGTGGGAAGAGAGACAGAGTCAACTCTCTGAGAAATACAAAGGGTGAACTAAGCACTGGCCACCTGCCGCTGAGAGAAGAGCTGAAGAGAGGCTATGTTGGGTTTGACATTTTGGGGGCAGTTGATACATGAGTATTTCCAGTGACCTAGATGTGGGCCATCCATAAAACTTCCAATAGGGCCATCAGGAGGGGCAATTTGGCTTCTGTTGCTATGTTCCCAGAGGCTAAGGAAGGAGAAAGTGATTTGCACAAAAAGGTGCAAATCATCCATGTCAAGAGAACAGTGGTCACCCTGTGACACAGGAGAGAAGGTCTCTAAAGAACCTCCAAAGGCAACTATGAAAGAAAGAGGTTTGAAGACCTCTGCCGGCCCCAGAGAACACAGGCTGTGTCCTTACAGTATCATCAGAACGTTCCAGCTCCCCTTGGACCCTCTCCCCACCCCCTGCACATTGCTGGCCTGTTGTCTTAGGTGGGAGAGAAGGCTACTTCCAGTGAAGATGGAAACTTTCACCAGTGCCTAGCTTTGGCATTCCCAGAACTGAATTGAGATGGTTTTGTGACATAAAGAAAAAACTCTAGGTGTTTTCATTTCTTGGGGCCCACCCAAGTTTTTATCTAGGAGAATGGAAAAAACTACCGCAGTGAACAGGCTTAAAGGAAAAATAAAAATCAAACACAAAGTTGCTTGTGTGTTTACACCCCATGAGTTCAGATCTTTCAAGGTACCAATTATTCAATTTCCTATTATATAGTCATTATGTGCGCTGCACTCAGAGAAGTGTCTCAGAGATGAATAAAATCAGACACAATCACTGTTTCATTCAACTGTATGTTGCTGGGATTACAGAGACTGGCTCTTACGCACCATCGCATCTGATATAACAGTAAGCTCAAGGCCCTCTTCCTAAAGCTTTGCCAGCTCTTGGCGGAGATAGAAATAGCAATCACACAATAATTAGAAGACCTGAGTTCTAGTTCAAGTTTTGCATCTGAAAAGCAGTAAGACATGGCCCATTCACCTACCTTTTCTGACACTTCATTAGAATATCTGTAAATTGAGAGTGAATGGGCTGAATAAGCCATGTGATACTTTCTGGGTTTAAAATTCTACAATTCTATAACAGCATTATTCACAATAATTAAAAATTGGGGGCTTCCCTGGTGGCGCAGTTGTTGAGAGTCCACCTGCCGATGCAGGGGACACGGGTTCATGCCCCAGTCCGGGAAGATCCCACATGCCGCGGAGAGGCTGCGCCCGTGAGCCATGGCCGCTGAGCCTGCGCGTCCGGAGCCTGTGCTCCGCAACGGGAGAGGCCACAGCAGTGAGAGGCCCGCGTACCGCAAAAAAAAAAAAAAAAAAAAAAATTGGAAACAATCCAAAAATCCATTAAATCATGAATGGATAAATAAAATGGCGTGTATCCTTACAATAGACTATTGTTTGCCAATAAAGGTGATAAAGTACTGCTACAACATGGATGAACCTTGAAAACATTAAGCTAAGTGAAAGAAGCCAGACACGAATGCCTCATATTATATATTTTCATTCATAGGAAAAGTCCAGAATAGGGAAATCTGTAGCGGCAGAAAGTAGATTAATGGTTGCTCAGGGAGGGGAGGGGAGTCGGTGAGGTGGGAAGGGGAGTGCCTGATAAAAGATATGAGAGGTTTTGGGGAGGTGATGAAAATGTTCTAAAATCCATTGTGGCGATGGTTGCACAAACTGTGAATATACTAAAAGTCATTGAATTTACACCTTAAGTCAGTGAATTGTATGGTATGTGAATTATATTTCAGTAACACTGCTCTAGGGGCTTCCCTGGTGGCGCAGTGGTTGAGAGTCCGCCTGCCGATGCGGGGGACGCGGGTTCGTGCCCCGGTCCGGGAGGATCCCACATGCCGCGGAGCGGCTGGGCCCGTGAGCCATGGCCGCTGAGCCTGCGCGTCCGGAGCCTGTGCTCCGCAAGGGGAGAGGCCACAGCGGTGAGAGGCCCGCGTACCGCAAAAAAAAAAAAAAGGAGATGCTCTGACCTGTCTGAACATGTTTACTAAATGATAGGCAAGGCTGTCAAGGGGTTATTTTCATGAATATTTGGGGCTGAAGAGAGGGAGAGACGTATAGCAGGTGGACCTGAGACAATAGTTGTCTCTATTCTGGCCCCCTGGACTCGTACTAAGTTCTACGAAGAGAGGTCTATAGACAGAAGCCTTCTTTTTCATATTCTTTTCCCTTACAGCTCAGCACAGGTTATTGAATATAGTTCCCTGTGCTATACAGCAGGACCTTGTTGTTTATCCATTCTGGACACAATAGCTTGCATCTGCGTATCCCAAACTCCCACTCAGTCTTTTCCCCACCCCCAGTCTGGGTCTTTCTGATTCAAATTCCTTGCAGAAGAAGCCACAAAGCATACCATCAGTCTTTGAATCATCAGGAGGCACTATGAACATCAACTTTTCTTGTGTCTGAGCTTCAAAGATTTGTATTATCATCAAAGAAGTTCAAGGAGCAAAAATCTGTCTAGCATCTCTCTCAAGTGCATATTTCCCAAAGTAAACCCAGTGGCTATTAAGATTTGACTGGAGATTTTGCCAAGAGATTGGGACGAACCCAAAAAAGACAATGTGAGGAATTCCTGAATTCTTTTCATGTGTGTCTAGCGTCCATGTTAACAAGGGAGCAGCTTTGATCGAACAACCAGATAACCCAGGAAGTAATCTGAAATTCTTCTAAATATCTATACCATCCTCAGGGCAGGACACCAACAAGGGCATGTCTTTTGTTTTGATTCACCTGAAAAAGAGCAGCCTGGGCTCTAGGCTGTATTGAGTTCTTTAGCTTCCAATCTGTGAGCCTCAGACAAGGCAGGAATTAGCTAAATATGAACAAAGCAAGCAAACTTGTTTGCTGTATAAACTCGGGGTAAGTTGGAGGCTTAACTGCAGGAATTCTGAACCCTTAGGTTGTGCTGTGTGGTTTCCATAACAACTAATGACAGAACAGGAGGCAAACAAGCGTGACTCATGTGAAATGTTTCTCCTCGGTTCTTGGAGGCCAAATTTGGTCACTGGGGGACTTTGAAAGAATAGTCATCTCTCTTACTAATCACACGCAAAGGGCAAAGCACTCCTCCGTCACAGAGCAATCTCCATCAGCGACGGAAGGGCCATGTTCATTCATCTGTGGAAACACTGGGGGTCCGTACTCTTCACACATGGCTGCTCCCTCCAAAGACCCCACTGCCAAGGGGGGTCCCCTGGAGGCTACAGAGCATCAGACTGTTACTGCTTGATCCCGTTGTACATGGTAACTGATCGGGGTCAGGACCACAGGGAATCGGACAGCGATTTTTAGGGTTGGGGTCAGCATTGCTGTGTGAGCCGGCTTACTTCTACTGGATCGGGGTGGCAGTGTTGTAAGGAAGAGAATGAGAGGATTTGTTCTAGATCTTCTTGAAAGTCTGAGGATCACAAACAACCAGTCTGCAAGTCACCTCCCTCCAGCCCTATCCTACAACTTCTCCAAGTCATTACAGGGGAGGCTGCCCCTCTGCCTTCACGCCCTGCTGACCTTTTTGCTGTATCCCAGAGACCGTGCACAGCACCTCACTCTGACAGATTCTTTCCCCCTTCTGCATGTCTGGCCACTTCCATGATTTCTATCTTCTCCATGTCATTGATTAAGGCTCCCCTTAATGCTCATGGCCACCGTATTTCCCTTCCTCTCGACATCCTTTCTTGCCCCTTATCCTATCTACTTTCCACACAGCAACGAGGCTGATTTCCTAAAACCATGGATCCACTTCACCATTCTTCTGTTTGTAACACTTCACTGACTTTGCATTGCTCTAAGAGTCAAGTCCAAATAGCATGAGCTCCAGACACCAGGCTGCCTTCTCTTCCTCCAAGCCACCAAGCTACCTGTCTTGTCTCAAAACATTTGCCCATCTGGCCCTTCTGCCTTTTCCTCCCATTCTCCACCTGGCTGAGGCATCCTTTAGAGCTCACTTTGAAAGTCCCTTTCTCATTAAGGACCAATACAGTAAGTCCCCTACATACGAACAAGTTCTGTTCCGAGGGTGCGTTCGTAAGTCCAATTTGTTCGTAAGTCCAACAAAGTTAGCCTAGGTACCCAACTAACACAATTGGCTATATGGTGGTGTACTGTAATGGGTTTACAATACTTTTCACACAAATAATACATAAAAAACAAACACAAAAAATAAAGAAAACATTTTAAATCTCACAGTACAATACCTTGAAAAGTACGGTAGTCCAGTACAACAGCTGGCACACAGGGGCTGGCATCGAGTGGACAGGCAAGAAGAGTTACTGACCTGAGGAGGGAGAGCAGGTGGGAGGTGGCAGAGCTGAAAGATCCTCAGCAATAGGAGACGGAGGGCAGCCTGCCATTTCACTCACGCCTGATATCGGTGGAACGCACGATCGCACCTTTGAAAGTGCGCGACTTGAAAGTTCCTATGTAGGGGACTTACTGTATAAACCAGGTGTTCTCTGACAGTCTCCCACAGGACACCCTGTACTTCAGGCCCACTACGATATTCTGAAACAATACATTTATTTACATTTGTGACTCATATTTGTTCTTGCAAACTCAACTTCGAGGTGACAGGAATCTATGTTGTGTCACTTTATTCCTATGCCTAACACAGCTACATACGTATTATTACTGTGTAGGAACTACACACATGTCAGTTAAAGTGAATTTGATTAATCTCATTCATCAAACGAGTAGGAAAGTGGTGTATTTATACTCCGAGGTACTGCTTGTCCTCAGGTAGAGATGACAAAAGTACACCACGCAAAAGATGTGCCTTAACTCCCAATATTTGGAACCCGTTGAATTGGTAGTCTATTCAGGAAAGTCCGTGATGCAAGTTCTTTGTCATCTCATGCACAGGCGAAACCGCCACGCTCATTCTGGCCAACCTTGGTCGTGAATCATTTCCTGTCAGCTTCGGAGACGCCTCGAGTGCAGAACCAGACTGTCTTGGGAAGGATCTTTGTCTTTCTCAGGGTGGTTTGGCTCTGGGATGTCAGTCCTGCACTGCCGAGAGAACCTCCGTGATCCAAGTGCGTTTCTCAGGGAAGCCCTGGGATTTGGAACTGGTGAGTCATCTCCAGACTGACTAAAACACTGTGCCACAGGGAGGTCCTCTGAAAAATATTTTGCACAAGGATAAACCGCCTCTTTTTTTCCCCCATAAAGCCCTGGCAAAATTACAGGACCAATTCATTCAGAAGGAATTGAATCATAATCAAAGATGACAATTAAAGTATTTGGAACCTGAAAGGTTGATTGTTCCTGTTCCAGTGTCTTCACATTTAAATTAGGATGAAGGGATTTGGAGAAGGAGGAATACGAATTACTGGGCAAGTATTCATCAGCTCTTTAACTGAAGAACAAACCTCTGAAATAGGGGACGTTTTCTCAATTATTTGAATAAGGAAAATGAAGCTGAGAAGTTGAAATGACTTTTGACCAAAGTCACAGGACCAGTGAGTGACAGAACCAGGACAGAAACACAGAGAGAAGGCTCCTTTAGATCCTCTTCTACTCTAAGTGCTCTCAGGGGAATCCAGGTTTCCATTTAACCAAAACCAAAACAAAACTAAAACCAAAAAACACAGCTTATTTACTCATCCTATATAATCGAAGTGTTGAGAAATAACGTGGAAATGTTTTCCTTTCTAAAATATTAAGTTAGAATAATTAAAGTGTGCTAGTCTGTTTATTGGATAATGGGTTTTAGTATAAGTCATTTGAAATGGACATTTTTATAACTCAAAAGCAGCCGAACGTTGGCAATTTCAAATTGCATTTGTCTTTGAAATGGTCTGTCTCTCCTGACACCACAATATTTCATCTCTATTTTTAGCACTTAGCATATTGCCAATTACACAGCAGAAACCCAGTAAATGTTTATTGAAAGAATGAGTCAAGTTATATTATTTAAGATACAGATAACCCAGCATGTTACACTTTTTATACAAAGGTATAGCATTTTAATAAAATAGAGGGTAGATTTCTAAAGGCATCTTGGTGCAGAGGAACGTAGGAGGGCTTTGGAGTCAGGAAGATAAGTCAGATTTTCCCACCGAGGTCACTATATGAGACCTTGGGCACGTGACATACCCACTCGGGTCCTGAGTTTTCTCATTTGTGAAACAGGAATGGCAGTAGATACCTGTACGGCCAGCTATGAGGATGGAATGGGCCACTCTTACCCTAGGTACTCAGCAAATGTTATTCCAGACTCATACCCCTCATACCATTAAATTACCATTTAAAAAGTGAAAACCTTATTTCATTCTTTTTTATGGCTGAGTAATATTCCATTATATATATGTACCACATCTTCTTTATCCATTCCTCTGTCGATGGATGTTTAGGTTGCTTCCATGTCTTGGCTATTGTAAATAGTGCTACTATGAACATTGGGGTGCATGTATCCTTTCAGATTATAGTTTTCTCCAGATATATGCCCAGGAGTGGGATTGTGTTGGAGGGATAAATCAGGAGCTTGGGATGAACACACGCACACTACTATATATAAGACAGATAACCAACAGGGACCTACTGTATAGCACAGGGAACTCTACCCAATATTCTGTGATAACCTATATGAGAAAAGAATCTAAGAAAGAATGAATATATGTATATGTATAACTGCATCACATTGTTGTACACCTGAAACTAACAGACAATTGTAAATCAACTATACTCCAATAAAATTAGAATGTTAGAAAGTGTGAAAGCAAAATATGACAATAAAAAATGATTACCATATAAAAATAATAGTTACCACCTAATTTTTTAGAAGAAAACATGGAGTCCTAAAATGTGTATTGTTTGTAACATTGGCTTCAGCTAAGCTATAGTGACAAAATACTTAATAGTCAATGGAAAATTTTGAATTCTTAAAAAATCATTATTTGAATAAAAATATGCATGGAAGCAATATTTCCCAAGTATCAATTATGTGAATACTTTAACATATAAATACAGCATAATAATGTGAACAAGTTGAAGAACATAAAAATTCTAGTTGCAAGGATATATTGTATAGCACAGGAAATTATAGCATTTATCTTATAATAATCTTTAATGAAAACTTTTAGTATAATATGTAAAAATACTGAATCACTATGCTGTACACCTGAAACTAATATAACATTGGAAATCAACTATCGTTCAATTTAAAAAACAGAAAAAAATTCTAGTTGCTTTCCTTTGTGGGAGAGGTATCTTTGAAATAAGAAGTTCTATTTTTATACTGCGAGATGGTAAACTTCCTGTGTCCTAAGTTCATTACCATTGCTCTGCCCTGTGAAGATGATAATGGTCAGCAAAACAGAGCTATTTTGGTACCAAGTAAGGCTGCAAAATCTTCCTCATCAGCAAAACTGAAGGAGAGACAAGGAAAAAGCATTTATGTTTGCAATTAAGTGGGTCCCTTGATATTTAATAGTAAAAAAACAAAGCCTTTTGTTGATCTAAAACAATTTTGTATTTTAGGGAAAAGATAATTCACATGGAAAAATGTCTTAGATTTTGTTTTGCTGCTATGTATGAAGACACAGTGAAAAAAATGTATTACTTAATGTGTATTCACTATGGAGGAAGATTTTCAGATATTTTTGGCCCTTCTTTTCTTGAGTGGAAATGCCCTGAATATTGTTTATTTGTTTGTTTTTACTATTTCAGAAACATGAAGATCTTAACGGAGCTTCACTTATTTCATTTTCTAGGGATTGACATTGTGATTATTCATGAAATTGAAATTTAATGCCTTGTCTTTTTCTTTTTTTAAGACATCACTTAACCACTTTATTGTTTAGGAATGCTAAAACTGAAAGACGTAAAAAGAAAAGCATTACAACGATTTGAAGAAAAACAGTAAAGGCAATGTTTTCATTTTAGAAATTAAGTTTTTAAATAGGGAATTTTTCTTCCCAGTTTGTTCCATATTTTCAGAGCCTCTTCTGGGTGTCTTACATTCTTAACCATTCCCTCAAACAGCAGTACACAATCTAAGGAATGTATGGAAGAGAGGACAATATGCATCTCTGTTCTGTGTATGACAATGCAAATGTATAACTCACTCCATGATCCTTCATAACCTCACACCCAAATTAATTTCACATTCTATCAAAAGACCCCTTAAACCAATACCTTGCCTTTTCATTCATTGAGCATTCAACAGATATTTATTGATTATTTACTACGTGCTAGGCCCAGGCCTAGACTCTGAGGACCCAGTGTCCTACAAGAAAAAAAGTGTCTTAGAAGACATACAGATGATCATCTTTCATATATGAAAAGATGCTCAACATCACTAATGACTAGAGAAATGTGAGTCAAAACTACAATGAAGCACCAGCTCACACTGGTCAGAATGGCCATCGTTAAAAAGGCTACAAACAATAAATGCTGGAGAGGGTGTGGAGAAAAGGGAACCCTCTTGCACTGTTGGGGGGAATGTAAATTGGTGCAGCCACTATGGAGAACAGTATGGAGGGTCCTTAAAAAACTAAAAATAGAGCCTCCATTTGATCCTGCAATCCCACTCCTAGGCATATATCCGGAGAAAACTATAATTCGAAAAGATACATGCAACCCAGTGTTCATTGCAGCATTATTTACAATAGCCAAGACATGGAATCAGCATAAATATCCAACAGCAGGTGAAATGATAAACAAGATGTGGTATATATGCACAATGGAATATAACTCAGCCATAAAAAAGAAGGAAATAATGCCATCTGCAGCAACATGGGTGGATCTAGAGATAACCGTACTGAGTGAAGTAAGTCAGACAGAGAAAGACAAATATTGTTTATCACTTATATGTGGAATCTAAAAAAAAGGATACAAATGAACTTATTTATAAGACAGAAATAGACTCATAGGCATAGAAAATCAATTTATGGTTATCAAAGTGGATAGTGTGAAGGAGGGGAAGGTAGATTAGGAGTGTGGGATGAACATATACACACTTCTATATATAAAATAGATAAACAACAAGGACCTATTGTATAGCACAGGGAACTCTACTCAATATCTTGTAATAACCTATAATGGAAAAGAATCTGAAAAGGAATATATATATGTGTGTATGTGTGTATAACTGAATCACTTTGCTGTACACTTTGAACTAAGACAACATTGTAAATTAACTATACTTCAATATTTTAAAAAGTGCCTTGCCTTCATTAAGCTTATATGCTGGGTGACTGCTCCCACCCTGATAACTATAATCCATGTTTTATCCATGGTGACATAGTACTAAAATGACCTGGTTCCTGTATGTATTCCGATCTGGTCTACCTACATTGAGTAGGGTATACACACAAACATACACACACGTTTACTTCATACACCACATAAAATTTAAGTTCAATTCAAATTCAACTGAGCAAATATTTATGAAGGCCCAATTCTGTAACATATACCATCGTGGAGTTTGGGTGCATTAGATCAAGTCTGGATAAATTAGACCAAGTCCTTCCCTTAAGGAGCTAACAACTGGGGGTAAATTGGGGGGAAAAGACTTGGCGAGAAATACCTGCCAGGGAGTGTAGAAAAACAACAACAACAACACTGACGCATAGCCCTAGATATTAGGAGCTACCTGCATAGAGCAGACATATGACTTAGCCCGTAAAATCATAGAGGATTTGAATAAATGGGGGAAAATGTTTTCAGGGAGGCCACGGAAATCTTGCTACTCTGAGTGGGGTCCACAGACCAGCAGCATTGGTGTCATCCGGAAGCTTTAGGTAAATCAGAATCTCAGGCCTCCTGCATTTTAACAGATTCCCAGGTAAGTTGTGGACCTGTTTGAAGACAGTAACCTGGACCATTGAGGCTGGAGCCAGGAGTATGTGAATGGCAGGCTGTTGGACAAAGAGTGAGAAAAGCTTGCAGTGGAATGAGAGGAGTACCTCAATCTACCTGGGACATGAGCACATTCTAGTCAATTCTTATTTCCCAGGCAGGATTAACCCACTTTCTTTTCTGAGTTATTGCTATGATGTGTTTTTTTTGTCCTACTTACTGCCCTATGTTATCTGTATTTGTGTTTGCCCTCCTCCTGTCCTCCCCCAATTCCACCACTAATATTTAAAGCAGAAACTTATCCATCTTTGTATCTCCTGAACCAAGTATTCAAGAAATGATTGGACTGAACTATCTAAGTCGTAGTTATGCGATCATTAAGAATGAGGCACTGGCTTAGTCCTAAATTACTTAGAGTTCAGTATTGTAGCTGGACAAAGTGGTCAATCATCTGTTTGTTTATTTATTCAATAATTCTTTACTGAACGCCAGGCATTTTCTACCTTCCCTTTCTGGGGCCTGGACATTTTTAACTTTCCTCTGCCTCTCAGCATCCCAAGTCCCTAAGTCTAACTTACTGCCCAGAACAAAGCATGCCATTACCGAGTGCATCATCAGCAACAAACTCTGCACCTTCTCCATAGAAAATAAGGTTTCTGCTTCCAATGACAAATAAAAGGTTACCAGCAATTAATTGCAGGACAGGCCAACGCCCTGGGGCATGGAGACAATGGCTAGCTGTGCTTAGTCTGAGTTAGAGGCTCACAAAAAGCTTCCTAAGAAATGAGATCTGATTCCAGAGGAGGAAGAGGAGCATTTCCATAAGCAGTGATAAGGGTGAGGACATTCCAGGAAGACAGAATGAATGCAAGAGTAGCAAGAAAAATGCTTTATAACAAGTTGCTGGTAGCAATTAATCTGGCCAATAATAGGTGCTGAATACACATTTTTTATTGAGTCCCTGTTAAGGGAATGAGGTAGATACGTTAAGAGACATAGAATCGTAAATTATTTTGTATGTCAGGCTGAGGAGGTGGGACTTGATGCTAAAGGCAGTGGGTAGACTCTGGATGTTTTGAGCAGGGAAATTGTGTGTGGAGAGCGGCGTTTCAGAAAGCCAAGTCTAGCTATGATGTAAGGGACACCTTTAGGGGCAAGAGCTCAAGGCAATGAACCCCATCAATAAGAGCAATGCTCTAATAGATGGTGACAGAGGCCCGCGTTAGGGTGACTGTGGCACTGGGGGAAAATGACTGATTACAGAGGAATAGCACAGAGGAATAAGCCAATGCATCTCCAAGTCCTGTGGATGGCTCCTCTCAAATTATCTCTAAAATCTAACTACTTCTCTCCACCCTGCCTCTTATGTACTCTACCCTGAACAATGACAGTAGTCACCTAAAAGATGTGTACCGTTTCATGCTACTGCTACCCACTGGCTCTTTCCACAGAACGCTGCCAGACTGACCTTTTGAGACTGCAAACCAGAATAGCGCCACTCTGCAGCGTGAAATTGGTCAATGTCTCTATTTCCATTGTAACACACAGCGCAGACTCCGTAACCTCGTCTCCAGTGACTCAGCCCTGCCTCTGTCTCTAGCACATGCTGTTCTGTCCCCTAATCTTTGGGTTCCAGCAACGTCAACTTGTTCTCATTTTCTCAGACAAGCTATGCTTTTCCCAACACAGAATCTTGCTATAAAGTAGTCACATTATTTGAAACTCTCTCTTCTCCATCCTTTGTCAAAATGGCTTCTACTCCTGTACATCGTGGCTTGAATTACAAGTGAGTTTAGACCTGTAAAATCAGCAATATTTTGAAAGTCCCTAAAAATCATTAGGAAATCGAATGAGGCTCACTTTTCAAGAAAGGGGAATATGCTTATGTTTTGTAAAAAAAAAAAATCATACCACATTTTTAACTTCTTTTTTTACTGTAGTAAAATCTACATAATATAAAATTTACCATTTTCACATTTTTAAGAGTACAGTTCAGTAGCATCAAGTATAGTCACTTCAGTGTACAAGCATCCTCACCATCCGTCTCCAAAGCTTTTTCACCTTCCCAAAATGAAACTCTGTACCCATGCTTGTTACTTAGAAAATACATATAGTAGCCATCTTAATAGGTGTGACGTTCACACTACATTTGATAACCCAGCTCTAAACTTAGGATTCAGAATGGCCATGATCTCATTGAGTCCCAGTCCCTTATTATCAAGGAGGCTGAAGGCCAGCAGTTAAGTGACTCTCCCCATGGCACCCATCAGAACGGGACTAGAACCAGGTCTCCTGATTCTGTGTTTCATGGAGCCTCTTGGACACTGAATGGGGAATAAAAACTGTTAAGCATCTGAGTAAGGAACACATCAGGGCTGAAATCAAATCAAATGTGACATCGAGGCAGAATTCTTACATTGTACTACCCTACATTCTTATAAGGTTAGAGCCGCATTGGAAAAGTTGATGAACCCCCCTTCAGAGCCTTAGTTTCCTCATCTATAAAATGGGGATACTAAAACCTGCCTTACAAAAATACTGAAAAGATGACATGAAACTAGTCAGCATCCAATATAGTGCCTGACACTCTGTAGTCACTGAAAAATATTCATTTTCCCTCCATCAGCTAACATGTAGCCTAAGAGTGGGCACATGTTAGATGGTCAACCAAGGCTTTTGCTTGTTTGACCTGCTTTCACAAGCAACAGGGTCTCAAGCTGCCTTCGGCTTAGTTTTATTCTGGTCATTTCTTTCCAATTTCGGGTGGGTTCTAACAAAAGGTCAGAGGAACCACAGAAGCAGATGGCCTTCCGGAAGCGCGTGCCAAAGGGATTGGCTGTGTGTCTTAGGGGTGACGTCTCCACCCATCACGCAGCTCCGAGGCTCAAGGGCAGATCCCAACATTGTGTGTGTCTCTTCCTGCGCCCTCCCGGGTGCAGACTTCAAGTCTGACAAGGAAAATGTGCTGTGATCATCACACGGGGAGTGAACAGCTGCTCCAAGGTGGAGACTATTGTCAAGGCCCTCCTGGTAACAAAAAGAGGAAAGGGCCTATCAAAGCATTTCCTGCCGGCAGGAGCCATGTGCTTCCATTAATTCTTTGCCCTCAGTAAGTCTGTCTTCCTCTGGCTAATGTCTCTCAATGTCCACTGTCCCAGAGAACAGAACAGGCATTTATAGCAGTTAATTTTACACCCTTTCTAAACAGTGTGGTTTTTCAGGAGAGGAACTAGCTCAGATGTTCGGTGACATATGCTTATATATTTCATAAGGAGTAAAAGAGTATGGTGAAAGCAGTCAGGATTTTTCAAAATTCTGCTTACCCCCATCACCTGCTTTGGCACTGCCATGGGTCCATGGGGATGATTGTAAAGTCTCTGCCCTTCCTGCCCCATGAAGGAATTACAGAAAAACAGTACTGAATGTTCTCTGAGCATGACATTGGTAAAACTCACCCCTATGGAGGGAATTAGCTGGCCATGGGAGTCAGTAAAAAAATGTATTTCTAAACAAATGAATGAGTTCTGTGAACCAAAGTTCTAAATGAATGTCTGAGCTTTGTGAACTGAATTAACGAGCCATGGGAATAGGTAAAAAAGCATTTTTAAATAAGTGACTGAGTTTTGTGAACTAGTCTGGATTGGATCGCAGGGAAGTGAGCCCACAGGGTGACCACCAGTAATAAGGTAAAGTATAGTTTCTCATAATGGGTTACAAAGAAGGTGGGTGGTGGACATGGCGAGTACAAATAGGAGAGACGGGGGCTTCCCTGGTGGCGCAGTTGTTGAGAATCCGCCTGCCGATGCAGGGGACACGGGTTCGTGCCCCGGTCC
>NC_041233.1:88948826-88964033 GCF_002837175.3 Physeter macrocephalus
AAAAAACAAAAACAAACAAAAAAACAAATAGGAGAGACAGAAAAGCAGAATTTGACAAATGCTTATCTAGCGCTTTTATGGTGAGAACCCCTAAGAGCTAATATTGCAAAGAAGTCGTGAAGGATAATCCACTCCTCTGGTGGCTGCTCTGGTCAACAGCCTGCCAATCACCAGGCATGTGAATGAGGTCATCCCACACCATCCAGCCACCAGCTGACCACAGACACATGAGAGAACCCAGGCTAGGAGAACCCCCAAGCTGCCCCACAGAATCCTGAGCTAAATAGAGCAGTTGTCATTTTGAGTTACTAAGTATTGGGAGGGTTTGTTACACAGCAAAAGCTCAACGTTGCAGTGATCAGTAGAGAAGAGTTCTGTGCTATGAGGCTAGTTCTTCAAACCTTATCAAAGCCAAGCTGACATTTGCCCTCCAGACACTGGCTCTCCCTTTGCTTTCATCTATACATTGTCCTCCTTCTTGACAGTTCAGTTTCTCCCATAAATGAATAAATGAGTGATTTTGTTCACCATGCAGACTGATTTTGATTAGGGTGAGCGAGTCTTTCTGTCTTTTGAGCCTGGTGCCCACCATGCTGAGTTTCTGGTCTTCCTTAGCTGAGAAGCAGAGTTCTGAGTAGTAATGCAACCAGCATGTCTCTGTCCTGCCCAAGCAACCAGCTCTGTCCCATTTGCTTGAATGTTTACAAACCTCCCTAACGGCAACACTGAGTTTTTAAAGTTGAAAAACAAATCCATTTTTTACATCAGCTTCAAAATAATAAGAAAAAGCTATCAAAGAGTAAAGGTTCCCTGAAATCAGTGTGAAAGCTGATTAGGGGGTTAGAGGATCGGGTCTCGACATCTTTCAAGGATGATGGAGAATCGTGTGCCCTTTGACCCATGAGAAGGGTGAAGAAGTTGACATCTTCAACATCCAAATGTGTGTAGAATGAAAAGATAATACTAGTTCCCACCTACGTAGTGTGACTTCAATGAACTTAAAGTTACAAACCAGACACTCGGATTGTTATTTTGAATCCAAATTTCCCCACACTTCCTTGGCCAACTTACTTTAGTCAAGTGATGTCATTAGATGATTGCTGAGTGCCACACTAATGTAATCTTAATTGCTGGTATGATAATACATTTAGGTTTTTTCTCCCCCCAGTTTCCCAGCTGAAATCAGACAAAAGCCCGTGGCATTCAGTTTTTAAAAACATGCTGCAAGGCTTTATTCCACAAAGGTTTCCATGCTTCTCAATTATAGACTAGAAAACTCTCTAAATCTGTGACACTCATTCTGAAACTCTTGCCATATGTGGTACGAGGTATAGAATTACTTTGGAGATCAGCACAGTCTTTCTTCAGTGTCTATCGCTTGGAGTTTTTAAACTTTGTCTGTCTCATCCCCTCCTTTCTTCACACTCACCCAAATAAGATGCCAGTGTCCTGGCAGTGACTCCTGGTACATGCCTGAAGCTGGAAGGAGCTATGGGAAAACAATACTTTTCAGTCTTAGGTCCATAGCCAGAGGTGCAAAAATTATGTCGAGAACAACAGAATTAGGCGCCATCAGCAAACTCAGTTCACAAGTTCACAGGTGTTCAGAGAACGTGTTCATTTCCACTGAACATTTTGAAACCTTTCATGTGTGAGGAAAAGCAACAAAAGTGCTTAGTGGCAGAAACACCTTCCCCACATGGCTCAACACAACTGTGACCCGGGCCACAGCTCAGTTACTCAACCCCAGTGGGCCCCTGGCAACTGAGCCCCACTTTGAGATGCAGAGGAGGCGAAAAATATGCCGAGGAGTGTGTGTTAATTTCAGAGATTAGTCAGTTGATACATCAAATACCATATGTTTATTTGATATGTGTGTGTTCATATGACCACACACTTATTAAGTACCTCCCCCACTGTTAGGCTCTGCTGGAAGCTTTGTGCTGTTCAACCACAAGCACAGCACCACATTTGTCGCCAAGGATCTTACCCTTATAGGTACTTAACACCCAACCATTTATTTTATGCTTATGATAGTCAAAAGAATAAGTATGTTATGAGCCAAATTCGGTCCCAAGTTCATTTGTTAAAGTCCTAACCCCCAGTGCCTCAGAATGTGACTGTGTTTGGAGATAGGACCTGCAAAGAGGTAACTAAGGGATACAAAGTTATATGGGTGGGGCCCTAATCCAATCTGACTGGTGACCTTGTAAGAAAAGGAGATTAAGACACAGAGAAGAGAGACACTGAAGACACAGAGAAAAGATGGCAAGGAGAGAAGCCTCAGAGGAAACCAGCCCTGCTGACAGCTTGAGCTTCAACTTCTAGCCTCTAGAACCGTGAGGAGATCACTTGTTTAAGCCACCCGACCTGTGATACTTTGTTATGACAGTCCTGGCAAACGAAAACAGGAGGTATTATTATCCTTATTCTATAATGATAAAGGAAGGCTGAGAGAGATTAACTAATTTACTCAGAATTGAAACATGGTACTAAACTGCTGAGGACAGATTAGAATCCAGTTCTTACACCCAAAACACACTCTGTTTCTCTTCCCGCTGTCCACCACACAGAACATCTGACTATCCGCTTTTTAACAGCCAAGACCAGTGCTGAGAAAATCGGGGGCGGTTGTTTTTCTTCAGCTCACCCCCACATTCTGTGTCCTCCTTTACCAATTTCAGATGCCCCCTTATCCCTAGTTTCCAGCTTCCTGCTCGGCTGCCCATTCTCCCCTTAAAATGAAAACCACATTTTCTCAGTGAAGGATACTTGTTTTTAGGAAGAAAGTGTTTTGTTACCTGTTAGTATGCTAAATTATATAAGTGATTGTCAGTGATTAGTGCCAAAGCTTCCTTTTTATTTATTTTTTAAAAGTTTTTATTGGAGTATAGCTGCTTTACAACGTTGTGTTAGTGTCTACTGTAGAGCAAAGTGACTCAGCTATATGTACACATACATCCCCTCTTTTTTGGATTTCCTTCCCATTTAGGTCACCACAGAGCGTTGAGTAGAGTTCCCTGTGCTATACAGTAGGTTTTCATTAGTTATTAACCTTCCTTTCATTAGTTATGAAACCTTCCTTTTTAAAACCTTCCTTCCTTTAGTTATTAAACCTTCCACCAAGGGATAATTTAGGGAATTCCCTGGTGGTCCAGTGGTTAAGGACTTGGCACTTTCACTGCCATGGCCCGGGGTTTGATCCCTGGTCGGGGAACAGAGATCCCACAAGCTGCTAGGTGAGGCCAGAAAAAAAAAAGAAAAAGATAAAAAAGACTAACTTTAAAAGAATAACTTGTCTGGATTAAGAAATGAAGTCTCCAGGATAGCAGGCAAGTGGTGAATATATTTAGGAGGAAGAAAGCCTTTCATCCACTTGAAAAATGTATTTTAATTGCTAAGACTATGTGCCATATGGGGGGTTAGCTAACGGTGATCAGGTAGGATTTGTTAGAATATAGCATTTATGAAAAAAGTCAAAATACTGGTATTGTTTGGATGGAAGGTCATAGGCACAACGTATTCCAGGATGAGGTAACGGGCACACCTTGGGTCAACAGTGTGTTTAGTCAGAACTGTATTGAGGCCTGCAATGTACCTGGGGAGACACAGATGAACTTAAACGGGCCACATCCTCACTGTGCACAGTGGTGAATTTAATCTGGGTCAGTGATTCTGGATCTGACTTTGCAGCAAAATCACCTGGGGAGTGATTTAAGAACAGAGATAGCAGGTGACCAGCCCCAGAAATTCTGAATCATTAAATTCAAAGACCTGGATTTTAAAACGTCTCCCAGGAGATTCTGATAACAGTAGGTTTGGAAACAACTGCCCTGCTGGAGGTATTCCGCAAAACTGGTGGGAGAAGATGCTCTGATATCAGCACTTCAGATGCTGTGGTTCCTATGACGCTAAGATCAGCAGGATTCTCCAAAGTCTTTCCAATGATAAAAACTGAGCATAAATAATAAACATGGACAAACTGAAGGAAAATGAAAAGGAAATATAGGAAGGAGAAGTGTTTCTCCTGATAAAACATGTACCTATCAAAGTAGACAAATATCAGACAGAAATCCAAGGAAAAGAAACCCCAGAAAAAGAGCAGCAGCATTAGTCTACACACATTGCAATCATTAAAATCCAAGAGAAATTATACTCTCCTCAAAATATGTCCTTTTTGGGGTCTGTTTTTCAATTAATGACAGAATTAGTATGTTAGGAAAAACTCTGGCCAATGCCATCACGTCAAATCCTTTTTTTAGTCTTATAGTAAGAAATGCCATCAATAGGAGATCCAACGGTAACATAAGAAAACAATTCCTTACATCTTATGTTCTTCACAGTTGACTATAGAGTTTTGTAAAAATATCCATTACTGGGCTCAATGCCCAGAGATTTGGGACCAGGAATCTATCTATCTATCTATATATATTTTTTTTAAAATATTTATTTATTTATTTACTTTTTGGCTGCATTAGGTCTTAGTTGCAGCATGCATTGGGCTCTTCGTTGTGGTGACTGGGCTTCTCTCTAGTGGCAAGTGGGCTCCAGCGTGTGCGGGCTCAGTAGTTGTGACTCACGGGCTCAGTAGTTGTGGCACACGGGCTTAGCTGCCCCGCGGCATGTGGGATCTTAGTTCCCCAACCAGGGATGGAACCGGCGTCCCCTGCATTGCAAGACAGATTCTTAACCACTGCACCACCAGGGAAGTCCCAGGAATCTATATATTTAAAACAACACAGGTGGTTATGACTCTCACCCAGCATGGAGATTGTCTCAGTGACTCTGACATTGCTTGGATGTGGAAGAGATAGTCATAATATTAGCAGCTGGTCCTGGCATTGGCACCCAGCCACCAGGAAAGAGGCAGGCTACTAAAAAAAAACACAGATGGAGTCAGATCCACAAAATCATCACTAAGACTGATGTCAAAAAACATGCTTCCTACATTTTCTTCTAGGAGTTTTATGGTTTCAGGTCTTCTGTTCAAGTCTTTAATTCATTTTGAGTTAATTTTTGTGTATGGTGTAAGATAGTGGTCTAATTTTGTTCTTTTGCTATCCAGTTTTCCCAGCACAATTTATTGAAGAGATTACCCTTTCTCCCTTGTATATTCTCTATGTGTTTGTCATAAATTAATTGTCCACATATGTTTGGGTTTATTTATGGGCTCTCAGTTCTGTTCCATTGATCTCTGTGTCTGTTTTTGTGCCAGTAACATACTGTTTTGATTACTATAGGTTTATGATATAGTTTGAAATCAGGAAGTGTCATACCTCTAGCTTTGTTCTTCTTTCTCAGGATTCTTTTGGCTATTTGGGATCTTTCCTGGTTCCAAAGGCAAGGGAAAGAAAAGAAATAAACAAATGGGGCTATATCAAACTAAAAAACTTCTGCACAATGAAAGAAACCATCATCAAAATAAAAAGGCAAAAAAATAAAAAAATAAAAAGGCAACCTTCTGACTGGAAGAAGATATTTTCAAATCATATATACAATAAAGGGTTAATATTCAACATATCTAAAGAACTCATACAACTCAACAACAAAAAACAAACAACCTGATGAAAAAATGGGCAGAAGATCTGAATAGACATTTTTCCAAAGAAGACATACAAATGGTCAACAGGCATGTGAAAAGATGTTCAACATCAGTAATTATTAGGGAAATGCAAATTAAAATCACAATGAGATTTCACCTTATCCTTGTTAGAATCACTGTGATGGAAAAGGCAAGAAATAACAAATGTTGACGAGAATGTGGAAAAAGGGAACCCTCATACATTGTTGGTGGAACTGTAAATTAGTGCAGCTGCTGTGGAAAACAGTATGGAAATTCCTCAAAAAAATTAATGATAGAAGTGCCATATGTCCCAGCTATTCCACTTCTGGCTATTTATCTGAAGAATATGAAAACACTAATTTAAAAAGATATATGAACCCCCATGTTCATTGCAGCATTATTCTTAATAGCCAAGATGTGGAAACAAACTGTGTCTTTCAATGGATGAATAGGTAAAGATGGGATACACACACACACACAAACACACACACACACACACACACACAAAAGCACACAGTGGAATAATACTCAGCCATGAAAAAGAATGGAATGCTGCCATTTGCAACAACATGGATGGACCCTGGATATATTATGTTAAGTGAAATAAGTCAGACAGAGATAGACAAATACAGTATGATTTCACTCATGTGGAATCTAAAAAAAAAAAAGGCAAAACAAACGAACACTCAAAATAAAATAAAAACAAGCTCATAGACACAGAGAACAGACTAATGGTTACCAGAGGGGAAGGGGTGGGTGAAATGGGATGGTGATGGATGGTAACTAGACTTGTGGTGCTGATCACTTCGTAGTGTATACAGATGTCAAATTATGACGCTGTACACCTGGAAATTACATAATAAAAAAAATCGTAATAAAAGAAGGATCCACAGAAAGTTACTTCTCTCACATTCTGCCTTCAGCAACAACTAGTAAAGATCAAAACTTTAAAATTAGGCTTTTGTTTTACTGAACAGAAATTCTTTTCATATGTGGAATACCAACCGATCCAGAAAGAAATCCTATCACGTAAGGTGATAGGTACAGTTATTATTTCCCATGTATGTAGAATATGCGATCTAGAAGGCATAGCCATTAGCCCGTCAGATCTATTGTTTTTTTTCCTTCCAGATGAAAACCAGGGATAAAAAAGGAATTTGCTTCAGGCAGAGTTGGGAAAAACCCCAGAAAGTCAGACTCAGTCTGGTGGTATTTGCTCAATACCATGCCCACGTAGGAGGAAACAAAGGCTCAGGAACCAAACTTCTGTGCTCCTCCTAGGACTGTGTGTGCGTGTGTGTGTGTGTGTGTGCGCGCGCCTGTGTGCATTTGTGCGCGTGCGTGTGCTCGTGTGCGTGTGTGTAAAGCAGAGGGAGGAGGAAGGTGGCTACAACAAAAGTCTTCCAGCCCCTCGTCCACTTTTTTAAAACCACTGCTACACCTTATTGGGACAGGATATTTATTTCCACAGTTCTGTAAGCTAGTTTTGCCAATACACGAGGGAACCCAATCCATTGTCAGTGTGTGCATACCTTTACCACAAGAACACATTTGTGTGTCTGTGATGATCACTGAAAATAGCCAGTAACGTTTTTTGCAGAAGAGCTATTTAAATGAAGAGAGAGCTCAGTAGCCATTAAGTGATAATATTTGTTGAATAATGACGCATTCTAAGATTCAAGCATAGTCACAATTTCTTACAAATTTCATTAGGGATTAGTTTGTGGTTCCCCTAATCTGGCCTCCCAACACTTTTTTTTTTAGAATCTCTAACTTCTGATTCATCTTCAGATTCCATATAGTTACTCATCTATTATTGAGTTGTGAAAGAGCTGTATGGCTTTTCACCTCAGTAGACCAACTGTGAGGAAACAGTCTGGAAGAAATCACTGTAGCCTCCAACCATGTGTTCAGTTGCCAGACAGCGCATTACTTTTCAAAATATTAACTGTATCTTTTCGTAAGGCCTGATACATAGTAGGTAGGCAGTAAATGTTAACTCTTCTGTTGAAAGTCCTTCATGCTTCTTACTTTCCTTCAGGATAAAATTAATACTCAAGCTTGTCGTTTAGACCCAGCTGCCTTTCTTTTTTTTTTTTTTTTTTTTTTTTTTCCTCCCAGACCGGGGCGCGAACCCGGTTTCCCTGCATCGGCAGGCGGACGCGCAACCGCTGCGCCACCAGGGAAGCCCACCAGCTGCCTTTCTAATGATTGCTCCAAATGCTTACGCCCCTAACCATGAACTGCGTAGAGATTCTCAAACAATGTACGCTCTTTCCCACCTCCTTGCCTTTGTGGATGCTACACCCAAATGCCAGAAGGACATTTTTCCTCTCCTTTCTCCTAAATCCTACTTTGAAACTTCTCTATGGAATCTTCTAGGATCTCCCCAGTTTGGAATAGAATTTCACCAATTCTGCTGCTACTCTCTACACCCCGCCACCACCACCCCACACCCCCCACACACACACACTCACACTCACAAACACACACACACCTCTGCTCCCATAGCATCCTGTTTAAACTTCTATCATGGATCTCACTGTATTCATTTTAAAACCTTTTCTCACTCCTCTGACAAGGAGACTAGAGATTTGTTCTGTCCATGGCAGCCCAAACATGGGTGCTTACTACATTTCTGTTGCACAAATGGAGAAGGTAGAGACCCTGATTCCACTCTACAACTCCCTGTGTGTGACAAAGGAGGTCAATTAAATTACATGCCATTCTGGGAAGCCCTTGTGTGGAGTTTGGAGGGTAGATGAGGCGCTTTGAAAGGCCATGCGATTCCTAAACCACATTTTAATGATTTGTTTGTTAGGAAGGCTCTCCAAGGGAACAGCAGTCACATTCTCTGACTACCCTCGGACAATGGGAAAAAAATATCAGGCAGTCACATATCCCAGGCCCCTTTCTCAGTAAATCTCATCTGTCAGCGGTTCCTATGGGTACGAACCCTCCTTTGCTGGGCCAGGGCTGGGAACTGAGAAGGTCTACAATGAGTGAATAAAACCATGAGGCCACACTTTCTAACTTCCCCCAGTGAGCAAACTCAGACCCAAAGCCTTGACTGTCGACTCAGAAGAGAACTTAGATGTGATCTTTTGTTCCAAGGTGCTAACCCAGGTGTTATTTTAACTGTAGACTGGAAAGGCTATATCTGAGAAATCTCTGATACAATTAAAATGATTGAGAAGCTTTCTGCATGAAGTGCAAGTGCCAAATAAATAGACAAACAGACACAGATCAGATAAAAATGATTTCTCAGAGGGCTTGCTTTCCTGTCTTTCTTACTAGCATATAAGTAATTGTCACTTCAAAGGATAAAAGAGAAGTTTAGTTCCTCCTAGAGGAGCAGTCTAACCTAGTGGTTCGGAATGAAGGCTCTCTAGGGTTGATTCCTGCCTTCATTAGCTGTGTGTTATTGGGAAATTTACTGCACCTCTCTGTGCTTCAGTTTCATTACTATACACACATAGGCACATGCATGCACACACATGCTTTTATATCACGGTACTAATGAAGTGATTTAATACACACACAAAAAAACCACTTAGAAAATTGTCTGGTGAATAGTAGGCACTCAGTGAAAGTTAGTTGTTATTATTATGATGCTAATGATAGAAAAATATTAATGAGCTATTTCACCTTTGTGGCTTTTATTTCTGCCATTATAATGAGATGTCTTGAGATACATTCGGTCATCCTTGTGCTGTAGAAGGATTTCTGAACAGAACTAATCCTACCTGTTCTAATGATGCATCCTTTCACCTCACATTAAATGATAAAAATATCACGAAGTTAAAAATCATCCTTGTACATTGATTCCAACTTCTGTTCTCCGTGAAGGAGAAGGATGCCATGCTTGTGTAATAATCTACAGAAAGAATTATTATTCTGCACACCATTGTGGATCATATACCAACTGCTTTTTCATTTGTTCCTCGTGTTATGGTCCTGCAGTCAGAAAATAATAATAATATCCTGCAAGAAAACTAAGTTAATACATGCTTATGTGAAAACTAGGTAAGATACGCATTGTACTCTATTGAAAACAACAGAGGCAGAGAATCTAGTTATGAGTACGTATAATAAACTCAACCTTTGAATAATGTTCAGCATCTGAGATGTGTTTAAAGTCTTGGAGTGGAAGATAAGTTGAACATGTTCACTGGAATCGTGGAGTATGATAACTTCTCTGGGGGAGTAACTTACTGAATTTCCTTCCCAGGCAGTTTATCACTGTCTTGGGGGGACCCTAGACGGACAGAGAAAATGCGTCACTGACAGGCCCTATCAGAGGCAGGAAGCTTATTCATGTCCAAAGCCTTCACTTTGATGATCCCCAAATACCATCACTAGCCAAGCCTTCCACCTGTCAGAACTCCTTCTTTTTTGTTCTTAACTTATTTTGGTTCCATGGATGTCTTTGCAAATCTGATGGAAATTAGAAATACTCCTCCAGGAAAAATGCACACACACACAATTTTGCACATTGATCTGTGTTTTTTATGGATGCTGTCATGTGAAAAAATCCTTTTTAAATGGAATGATTTATATTCTCTTCAGTAAATGAATCAATTAACATTTGAAAACAGACTTGACTACTTAATTTCTTTTTAAAAAAATGTTATTTAAAAACCTGACTTATAACTCTCCCCAAAGATTTCAGATCTTTCCCTTTTGTTGTACTATGATCAGCAGTTTCAAAAACCTTTGTAGATGTTTCTGCAACGCTTAATTTCTAGGGAAATTTTAAAATGTATTTCTGCTAGGAAAGTGCAGCAGGCATTGCTATATACCTTCTTAGAAATATTTGATTATAATTCATGAGGAAATAAGCAAAGAGACTGTAATGTTATTCCCATATTGGTTTATATTAAATAAACATTGATAAGCCACAAAATCTTGGTCGTAATTCAGACTCTGACCCTCAGATATATTGTTTTTGGGAGAAATAAATGTACACAGCTACCATAGCCACAGAGGAAAAATTTCAAAAATATGGAGAGAAAAACCTTTTGAAACTCACCCTCTATGGATACATAAACAACAATACTGATGAGCCACTCTATGAATTTCTATGCCTGTATCTTATATTTTAAAGTCAGGACAGAGAAACTTCCTAGATACTTGATGTAAGAATTTGCTTTGAATAAGGTGGCAATGCAAAGCTACTTTAAAAGCACTTCTTACTCTTAGAGTAAAATCCTTAGAAAAGCTTATAAAAGTTTATAATAATAAAAATTACCATCTTATTTTTCCTTTGAGACCAATCATCACACACCAAGAGCAGCTAAGTTTATAATAATTTATTAAGGTTGCATATCATTTGTCATAATAATAAATTATAGAAACCATAGCATCTTTATAAACTATTAAGTGTATCATATTCACTTCCTAATGCTTATTGCAGTAACTGTAAGAAATTTAGATTATATTTTAGCATTAGTTAGAAGATTAAAAAAACTATAAAATTTGTTCACAGTACTTCGGATTTATGAAGGACCCTATTATTTTAACTTTTGGGCAACCAGTTTGAAATGCGTAAAAACCCCTTACAAACCAGAAGGTGGCGTACGGTTTCACTGAACTGGTGAAAATAATGCAGTTCCTTGAATTTGTACTTAACACCCATGTGGTGCACTTTTTAAGGCATTGTAATAAATGCAAATAAATAATCAATTACTGATCTCTAAAAAAAAAAAATCTACCAATAGACAACATTGAACCTTGGCAACACTTTGAACATTCAAATAAAAAATTCAGTAAACAATTGCAGCATGGAATTCTCTCTCCTGTTCCCCATCTCCCTCCCCCTACCCAGTTTGGTTAAGGAAAAAAAGTTCAGGTTGAGTTTAAGTCCTAGGGCCTGACAGGGAGACCCTGGCCTCCATTCTTCCCCAGACTTGTTATCTTCAGTTTCAGTTCTCATTATGTCTGTCCAGACTCTCCCCTGACATCAGCATCGGTCCTTTTCCCGCAGGGGGAGTTTTCCAGTCCTTGCTGAAAGCATTTCCTTCTCCACTGTAACAGCACAGGCGTGAAATTAGTTGGAGTCTTTGTAACAAGTTCGTTCTGTTCCTATGGAAGAGAAACTTACAAGGCAGCAACAAGATGCTGTGCGGTTAGGTTTCATAGACTGGCTTGGTCTTTAAATGTCCGTTCTTGGCTAATGTCCTTATCCATCCTCTGGTCCTCAGTGAACTTTGATGGAATATTTCCGCAGTTTCAGAAATTGGAAAAGCTTGTCTTTCGTCCTCTTCTTCAGAGCCATCAGGGCTCGTGTTTTCTCCTCCAAATCTTGGTCTATGGCAAAAATGATCTTAGCTCTCTCCTCTGCTTTCTTGTCCCCAGAGTTTTTGAAGAGCCTCTGTAAGGCTTCTTGGTCTATGTTTTCAAAGATGTTGCCCACGGCTTTCTTACGTGAGGCTGTGTCGAAGTGGTAGCCGTGGATGGACGGGCTTACTCGCAATGAGGTGGACATGCTTCTGGCCGGGTGGCTTGGCTTGGCTTTCATCGATGTGTGAATCTTTGGGAGTTCAGCTCCCGGGCTCTCCAGAGAGTCTGTAGCAAAATCATTCCGGGACTGCTATTTAAAGTGTGAACAAAAGCTCCAGGCTCAGATTACACTGGTGACATCAGAGTGATCTCAGGAAGCATAATCACAGACAGGTTTAACAGTTGAGTTGCCAATATCCTGTTCTTGTGCTAAATGTTACTAAAAGCTGTGTTCAGTGATAGGGCAGGAAAGGTGGGGATTTCTTTTTACCACATCTGTGGCAATAGAATTATAGACTTGGACCCTTCTCTAGAAAAAAAAAAATAGCTGAAAGCAGGACAGCACAAAGACAGCACAAAGATAAGAGACAAACAAGGTGGCTTAGACTCTCAGATCTTTCCAGACAACAACCAAAACAAAGGGTTCTGCCAGCCACCAGAAAGGTTTAATTCCCAGAGCAGTTCTTAAAGTGCAGTCCCAACATTTGGTAGCCGACACCAGTGGCCTGTGGACGTCTCTAGCCAGGGCAACCCCGAAGCTATGGAGAGAAAGCTTAAGCATCAAGGACATGGATTTGGAGTGTGTCTGCTGTAGAAGGGGGGTCAGACACTACAAAACGCTGATGTGACACAGCCCGATTCCGTGACCATTCAGAGCCTGCGTCCAACAGCAAATCTGCAATTGCTGAATAAAATTTTCATTTAATAATAATCATAGCAATAGACAGTGTCTCCTTAGGCTTGTGCATATATCAACAACAATGTCAAAAAAAGCCGGAGGAAGAGTTAAAAGGTGCTTTTATGTACATAACACTCAAAAGGGATGAGTTGACTTTTACCTCTCATATTTATTTTGGCATCAGTCAGACACAGTCAGAACAATACAATTCTTCCAAATTCTTCCTTTGGAAGAATTTAAATTCCTTCTGTCTACCTTCCACAATATTCAGCCAGCCACTGTCCCCACTGGTGTATGGAACACTTACATTCCACCCAAGTTTCAATGTCAGCTTCAAAGGGCTCCAGAGACTTCTCTTCAGGGACCTTCTGCCGGGTCCTGGTGCTCTCAGAAACAGGGCTGGCCTTTGTTTTCCTCTCATCTAGTCATCTAGAAAAGTACACAAAGGGAGAGCATGTAGACAAGGTACCTCACTAGAAAAATGAGTTAGAGGCTCTTGTCATATACTCATTCATTCACTCGTTTATTCAATCAGTATTTATTCAAGGTCGACTTTTAGCTGGAACTTTTCTAGGCATTGGAAATATAACAGGAAACCACACTAAACCAAATAAAAAACAAAACATCCCTACCTTACCTTTGTGGAGTTTACATGCAGCTGGGAAATAGACAATAGGAAAAGGTGCCTGTATCGTCTAGAGGACGTCACAGGGTAATGCATGAGGCAGGTTGTACAGGAGAAGCAAGGGAGGGTTGGAATTTGCATAGGATGTCCAGAGGCAGCTTCCCAATGTGACCTTGTGCAACGACCTGAGGGAGCTGAGGGAGGAGCCTGTGTAGACAGACACCCCGGGGGAAGGGTGTTGTAGGCAGAGGTACAGCAAGTGCCAAGGCCTGAACATAAGAGTATGCGTGGCGTGTAGGAAAAACAGCCAGGAGCTCAGCCTGGCTGGAGCAGAGTCACCAGAGTAGAGTGAGAAGGGGATTCAGGGTAAGAGAGCCAGGGGCAGATTGAGTACAACCCTGTCTCACAAATTTCCCTTTTACTCTGTAGGAGATAGGTAGCCTTTGGGGAATTTGGAGCTGAGAAATGACATGATTTTTCTTATAATAAATAAATAAATAACTGTCACTTCTTAGTAGAGCATAGATTGTAGGGAAACAAATCAGATTCTGGGCATATTGTGAAAGAGGAGTCGAAAGGATTGCAGACGGCCCCAACCTGGGGAACCAGACAGACAGGAGCCCAGCACTCACTCTTCATGAAAGATGCTTCCTTGAGAGACGTTTCTAGGTGAGCCGGTGTTCAACGCGCCAATCACGGCAGCTGATACTTGTTCTGGTTTTTCCATGGAAGAACCCTATGTTCCACTTCCCACGACTAGGGATTTCCTGGAATATCTAGCACACCTTTGTGGCAGCCTCACTAACGTAAAAATAGTTATTATTCCATCATCAAAAAGTCTACATACAATAAATGCTGGAGAGGGTGTGGAGAAAAGGGAACCAGCCTACACTGTTGGTGGGAATGTAAATTGGTGCAGCCACTATGGAGAACAGGATGGAGGTTCCTTAAAAAACTAAAAATAGAACTACTGTATGATCCAGCAACCCCACTCCTGGGCATATATCCGAAGAAAATCATAATTCGAAAAGATACATGCACCCCAGTGTTCATTGCAGCACTATTTACAATAGCCAAGACATGGAAGCAACCTAAATGTCCATCGACAGATGAGTGGATAAAGAAGATGTGGTACATAGATGCAATGGAATATTACTCAGCCATAAAAAAGAATGAAATAATGCCTTTTGCAGTAACATGGATGGACCTAGAGATTGTCATACTGAGTGAAGTAGGTCAGAGAAAGAGAAATAAAATATCGTATGATATCACTTGTATGCGGAATCTAAAAAGAAATGATACAAATGAACTTATTTACAAAATAGAAAGGGACTCACAGACTTAGAGAATGAATGATGGTTACCAGTGGGGGAAGGGTGGAGGGAAGGGATAGTCCGGGAGTTTGGGATTGACATGGATATCACTTGTCTTAATTGTCATTGCTCAAGGCTTCATCGGCCTTTTCCTGCTCTGCCCTTTGTTGAGGTGACTCTTATGTTGGCTCACAGTTTTTATCCTCTATTCATTAATTAATCCCAAATTTTGATTTCCAACCTGCTCCTGTCCTCTAAAGTATAGATTCATTTATTTAACTAACTATAGAATACTTAAGCAACACATGTATGCCATTAATATCTGTTCAGTTGTAAAAGTCAGAAACCCAGTTATAATCTTCTGTAATCTTTAATATCTCATTCTCTTTATCCCCTCTATCTATCTATCCATCTATCTCTATCACCAAGTTCTGTCAATTCTATCCGCAAATATTTCTCAAATCTATCCAGTTTCTCTCTGTTTCCTGCCACTCTTTTTTTTTTTTTTTTTTTTGTGCTAGGCGGG
>NC_041233.1:88964282-88977604 GCF_002837175.3 Physeter macrocephalus
GATCCTCCCGGACCGGGACACGAACCCGCGTCCCCTGCATCGGCAGGCGGACTCTCAACCACTGCGCCACCAGGGAAGCCCTGCTGCCACTCTTTAGATAAGCCTCAATAGGGCGGACGCTCTGATGCACAGCCCAGCATTCTCATTAAGTTTTCCCCAGATGCTCAGCTGTCAGCTGCCTTTGGAGGCTGTCACCACTGAAGAAGATCATGTCACCTGAGGTGCCTCCCCATCCTGGTGCAGCTGTATCTAGTGACTGGTCAATATGCGGGTGTAAACACCCACTGCCCTCACCCCAATTCTGAGGGCTCTTCTACACTTCAGAACATCCTCTAGGCTCTGCTGAGTCCACCCTCGGCCCAGTCCCGTCTCTTTCCCGTCTGTTGGCAATGATCCCAAGAGCTCTCAGCGATAGACCACCTGCCTGCTCCTCGCCAGCTCAGAGTTTGCTTCCTCAGGATCCCGGTCCATGACACCCCATCTTCTCTCACCTGGACCAAGACCAGACCTCTCTCCTGGTGTTCCTGCTCCCACTCTTGTTCTCCATTCTCTGTGCAGCACGCAGAGCAATACTGTCTAATACGCAATCTGGTCAGACCACTCCTGCTATTACTCTTAGGATAAGCCTCCAAAATCTTAACACAGCCTTTCTGAGCCTGACCTGCTCTGGTCCCTGGCTACTCCTGCTGCATGATAATTTGCCACTCTCTGCCCTGCTTTCCAGTTCCTTGAATGCACTATGCCCATACCTTCTCTGGGTATTTGCACATATTTTTCCTCTTTCTAGAATGTTCTTCTCTGCCTTTTATCTCAGCTATTCATTCATAAAATCTCAACTAAAAGCTACGTGCTCAGAGAAGTCTTCCCTGATGCTTCTAGACCAGATCAGGCCTCCTTGCCAACGTACCCTTTACTATTCCTTTGTAGCACTTATTACAATTTCCAAGCACACATTTATTTTGGGGATTACTGATTTAAAGCCTGTCTCCACCAAGAGCAGGGATCAGCTCTACGCTTCTCTTTAATGTGTCCGAAGCTCCTGGGTCACTTAATGTGTTGCAGTGTTTAACTAAGTAACAGTGTGTGTGATTCTATTTAATTCTCATAGCAGCCCTGCGTGGTAGGAACTATTGCAATCCTCATGTGACAGACAGGACAACTGAGGCAATGGAAACTTGCTCCCTGCTCTAGGCTGAATATCCTCCCCATCTCCCCAGATGTCCTAGAACCTATGAATATAAGCAAAAAGGAACCTTATAGTGCAAAAGGGGCTTATACGGCAAAAGGAATTTTGCAGGTGTAGATAAATTAAAGATCTTGAGTTGTGGAGATTATCTTGGATTATTACATGGTCAGCCCACCTAATCACAAGAGTCCTTATAAGAAGGAGACAGGAAGGCAGAGAGGGAGAAGCTGCCGTGTGGTTGACTTTGAAGACGGAGGATGCAGCTGTGAGCCAAGCAGCCAAGGGTTGCTTCTAGGCAGCCCCTAGAAGCTGGAAAAGTCAAAGAAGCAGATTCTCCTGTAAATCCTTCAGAAGGAACATATCGCCGCAGACCCATTTTAGACCTCTGGCCTCCTGAACTGTAAGATAGTAAATCTGTGCTGTTTTAAGTCACTAATTTGTAGCAATTTGTTACGGTGGCAATAGGAAACGAATTCACTCCGCACATCCTTCAGTTGTGATAAGACA
This sequence comes from Physeter macrocephalus, assembly GCF_002837175.3. Classification (NCBI taxonomy): domain Eukaryota; kingdom Metazoa; phylum Chordata; class Mammalia; order Artiodactyla; family Physeteridae; genus Physeter; species Physeter macrocephalus. The sequence continues at coordinate 88,965,976 of NC_041233.1, forward strand.
ACTTGAACCCAACTTGAACCCTTGACTACCTGCCTCCAAAGCCCGTGATTTTAAACATTCTATTGAATTGCTCTCAAATCAACTGCAAGCTCTCTCTTCAAAAAGCGTGAAAAATGTTCCCACATGACACTAAGCAGCTCTCCTTGAGTACTGCCTAAAAGCATTCAGATGAATTTGAGAGATTAAGGCATTTCAAAATTGTTTAGAGGACAAGACCATCCGCAGGGAAACAGTGTTAGTTTCTGTTTACCAGAAATGTGACACAAGCCTTAAGGCTGTGATTTGCTGATGCCCTTTGCCAAAGGTAACTCCATGTGTGCTTGCAAAGCCTTTTGCTGCGTTAACCCTGTTCTTTCCCTTCTTTGTATAAATATTTTCAGTGAATGATGTGGACAACAGACTCTAAAAATCACTGGCGAGGAGTCACAAATGGCATATGGACGAGATGGTATCATATAGGTGCCTTACAGAACTTTTGCTCTCTACAGTAAAGACAGGCCATAATGAAGGCTGTTTAAAAGAAGCAGCTTCTAGCAAATTCCTTGGCAATCCAGTGGTTAGGACTTAAGAAGCAGCTTCTAGGCTAGCGTATTTTCTTTCAGGCACCAGTTTTCCAGTATTTTTTCATTGCACAAAGAGATCTGTTTGCCAGCAATAAGTGTGTGCTTGGTTACTTTTGTATCTAAGGAAAAGATTTGAGAAAACAAAGGGAAAGAAGACAACTAATATTTATTAAGTGATGTGTATACCTAGTTTTATTCATATAATATCTAAATTATTCTTCATAACAATACTGGAAGTAGATATTATTGACCTCCATTTTCACTAAAAACAAAGAATTGGGCTAAACAATCTGTCCAAAGTAAGTTGTAAAAACTGAATTCTTTTCCAGATTTTTTTCTTATCCCCAAAATCTCTTTGGGAAGGTTTTCCCGAACTTTTGCTAGGCTACTTGCCACTGCTGTTAGCGTCACTAAGACTCTAGATTTACCTTTCCAGATGAAAAATGATAACTTTGTTTATATCTTTAAAGGGCCAAAGATATTAAGTGTAGTGGCTGGTACATAGAATGTATCTCATGAATACTTATTGAATTATTACATGAAGAAGTAAATAAAAGTAAGCACACAGAATTTATTTCAATGCTGTTTTGTGTACCAATTTCTCTCCCTGGCAATCTCCTGAAAATGAAAAGCATAGAAGCCAGCAACTAGAAATGTGTACCTTAAACTTCCACTGAGCTATCCCTGTACATTTTTGTTTTAACAACAAAAATTTCATACTGCATTGCAATTTACCAAGTGCTTTCACATATATTACTTCGTTTGACTTACACAACATCACTGGTATTATTATCCCTATTTTGCAGATGAGAAAACTGAGTATAACAGAAGTTAAGCAAGTTTCCCCAAATTTTAGAGCTAATTAAATAACAGAGCCGGCCCTGGAACTCTCATTTTTTGGTCTTTAAATCCTATGGTTTTTTTTTCCTACCGTCGCATAGCTTCCTGCTTAGGCTCATTATTTACCTATCTCTTATAGTTTGAAAATTCTATCCCAACTGTCTTTCATTTTTCTTTTCATGTCTTTATTCATTGATTTATAGATTCAGTCACAAGCACACTATTGAATGCTTACCGCGTACCACAAGCTTGAGGAACAAATAGGCTGGGAGAAATGGACATCATCCCGGTGTCTGTGGAACATGAGGCTTAGAGAAGAAAAGAGACTTTAGACAGATAAGTAAACATATCAGTAGATGAAGAAACGTTTATAAGTGCTAGAAAATGAAAAACATCAGGTGATATAAAGGAGGAAACAAGGTGAGGCTCCCTTTAAATCGTTCAAGGCTTGAAAAGCTTTTCCGAAGAAGAGACATTTAAGCTGAGACTTGAAGTAAATGTTGAAATTAACAAGGAGAGGAGCACAGCAAGGAGCTTTGGATGCAGAAGGAAATCCTGTGCAAAGGCCCTGGGGTGGGGAATGAGTTTGAAGGACAGGGAAACAGACACAAAGACAACGCAGGTGGGATATAGAAACCAACGAGGAGAGGATGATGATGCTAGATTGGTAGGCAGGGCCGGAAGATGGAAAGGGTTGAGGACCGTGTTGAAGTCTTAATATTTTATCCTAAGTGCAATGGGCCGTCTTTAAAAGGTTATAAGCATGGAAGGGAAACTGCTGCGCTTTTCTAATTTAAGTTTTTAAATTACTTTGTTGGGTAGTCAAAGACAACAACTAAAGAGAACAATTATGGTTTCAGGTGGTGAACAGACTCTTCTAAATGTAGTTTGGAAATAAACTCAAAGGGACTTGGTGATGACTTTAATAGGGGATGGGCTAAGTGTCAAGGGTTACTCCCAGGTTAAACCTTGGCCTCCTTGGTGGGGAAGGTTGAGAGTGAAAAGGATTTGGGAGAAAATACAAGTTCAGTGCTGCACACAGTAAATCTGAAATGCCTGGGAAACTGCCAAGAAGATAGCTGAGTATGTGAATCTAGACCTCAGAGGAGAAGTCTGAAATGTAGTTTTAATTTTTATTTTTTCTCAGTAATAATTGTCAAGAAATCAACATTGACTGCAGCTTTCTTTATCCTACTTATGCATAAACCCAGAATCTAGAACAATGCCTGGCACAAAGTAGAATTCAAATAGATAGTTTTAGAATTATTTTACATAAGGAAAATACTGAGACCTAGAGAGGGCTGAATAACATGTGAAAACAATGGTCAATGGTCACGTGACTTCTTTTCACTGGACACTTAAACCTCCTTCATTTTTCTATACTTAACAACTGAAATGGCAATCATTCTCTTAAGTAATTGCTTTGAGGGCATTTACTATGTTCCATATGTTTATATAAAATCTATCCTAGTCCATTTCTGCTGTAATAGTGGTTAATTCCTTTAAAAAATTAATCAGCAAACATTTTTATTTCAGTAAATTCTATTCAATGTCTTTTTAATCTTTAGTGGTTGCTGATGAGAACGAATGGCAGGTTTTCTTCTAGAAACTTTGATTCTGACATACTTTTACTCAGAGAGGAACTAATTAAACATTCTGAAGCAATAAAAATTTTGAGAAAAAACAAAACAAAACAAAACAGAGAAATGCTTTTCCAAAATGCTTTCAGTCAAAATATGGGGAAAAAAAATCCACAACTTTACTGCAAAGAATTACCGCCAAGCCCATTTTTTTAAAGTGCTGCTTTTTAAATGGTGCCTTTGCATGTGAAATGGAACAGCTGTCTTTGCTTAAGCCACAGTCTATATTTACAACATCTCCTAAAAAAGGAACTGGAGATAAGCTTTTCTTTTTTTAACATTTTAATTAGCTGCTCAGATTCAGATATTGAGCTCTTGGTATTAATAGCTTCTTTCAAAGGAAACAGTTGTGAACATAAACTAACATGTTTTTCTCAGGAAATGGGCATGAGATATTTATATGTATTTATAGTAGTGCATGTTTCTATAATCTATGACTAAAGCTAAAAATGTCTTCATGCACCATCTCCTCCCACTTGCCACTCCTTCTCCCTCAGTGCGTGCCTCTAGCTGAGAGTTGTGACATTGGCGTATTTCGCTTTTTCTCAAAGTGGGACTCCACAGAGAAAGAACTCCTGGCATGTGCTTCCCAGATTTCGTAAGTAATGTCGCAAACCATACAAGTGGCCACCTCTGAAGGCCCTTCTCCTGAGCAGAATACTGTCACACCTGGCTCCTCTCTCCTCAGACTGACCTACTAATTCTGTCTGATTTTCCAAGAACTATAGGCAGCCCAAACTTCTGAGGGGCCTGGAGAAATCCGGTCCCGAAACTTCTCCAAGCCGCTGAGGGACAATTGGACTCTTGGAATTCTTCATAAGGTGAAGCAAACTCTTCACAAGGACAACATATCTCTGTTTAAATATTGAAAGGTTACTGAATGGAAGAAAAATTAGGCTCATCTGAAAAGTGCCTGGTGGTAGAAATATGGCCAATGCAATAGGTGAGCTCCAGAAAGACATATTTTGACTCAGCACAATTAAAGGCATTTACTCAATGAGAGAATAAACAGTGAGAACATTCAGGTACAGTCAGGATGGCCACTAGGTACGTATCTCGTAGAGCCATGTAAGTAGTGAGACTAGACCAGTGCTTATTTTTATTTATTCTATTGGTTGCCTATGATCTACAGCTTGTGTCATCAGGTTATACACACATAAGAAAGTGTGTTACACTTTTGTTTCAGTCATTATATATAAGAACATATATATGTTTCATGTATGTATAAATAATGTACATGCATAGCTGAAGCACAAATTTCAAAAAGACAGTTAAACTTACTAGCTTTACGCACTCTGTATTTCATTCTATTTTATTGTATTCTCTGATCGTTAAAAAATGGCTGGTTACGACCCATTAAACTGACTTCAAACTCGCTAATGAGTCACAACTTGTGGTTTGAAAACCACTAGACTAGACAATTTTAATGACTCTTTTGATGCTGAGCAGAGGAGATCGTGACCCTTTGCTTCAGTAAACTTTTACATAACTAGTTGTTGCTTTGTTGCTGTGCTGTCGTTTTTGACGCTTTTTTATAGGAAAGCCTTCAACATAACCACCCTGAAATGGTAGACAGTCCAGTACAGCTGCCATCACTATAATCATTCGGGGAATAATTTTTTTTTAACATGTCTCTAGAACTAGGTAGTAGAACCATATAAAAATATCTCAGGGGCTTCCCTGGTGGCGCAGTGGTTGGGAGTCTGCCTGCCGATGCAGGGGACGCGGGTTCGTGCCCCGGTCCGGGAGGATCCCACGTGCCGCGGAGCGCCGGGGCCCGTGGGCCATGGCCGCTGAGCCTGCGCGTCCGGAGCCTGTGCTCCGCAACGGGAGAGGCCACGACAGTGAGAGGCCCGCGTACCGCAAAAAAAAAAAAAAAAAAAAAAATCTCAGTAGTTTAGAGCACAAGGGCAATCATACATTCAATCCTTTGCTCATTTAGTCAATAAAATACCTATTTATTTTATTTCAAAAGCTTCCCATCCTCTTTGCTATGCCCTAAAGAGACAAATACTATATATGCTTATTAGTCCTGTTTGCCATTCCTCCAAACATTCCAAGGTGTTGCCTCTTCCATTTTACAGGGATAATGAGATAAGAACTGGAGGACCAAGGTAGTAAAAAGGGTGCCATGATAGGGGATAAGGATGGTGATGTTGGGTGTGAGAGGTCAAGAATAGCCTTGGGTGGGGGAGGGATAAATTGGGAGCTTGGGATTGACATATACACACTACTACATATAAAATAGATAATGAATAAGGACCTACTGTATAGCACAGGGAACTCTACTCAATACTCTGTAATGACCTACATGGGAAAAGAATCTAAAAAAGAGTGGATATATGTATACGTATAACTGATTCACTTTGCTGTACACTTGAAACTACCACAGCATTGTAAATCAACTATACTCCAATAAAAAAAAAAATAGCTTTCGGTGAAAGTTAACAAAGTAGATCCCAACAGACTCCCAAGACACTCAACAGGCACCCGTTTTCAAATGCATGAAGTGAAAAACTGACCCTCTTCTAGTTTACTACTTGTTGACACATGAATATGAGAGTCCCTAAAATGCTGGAAAAATTGCACAACGGCTATACAATCCAAGCTTGTGTCTCTGGAGGTACACTTACTTTTCTATTTAAGCATGTCAAATCTAAGTTTTCAGACAGCCTGGAAAGGAAGGGAAAGCAGCATTTAATGTAGTCACATGTGTTCCAGGATCATGCAGAGATTAACACTCAGTAAGAATTTATGATGGATTTTATGACTCAGAAGCAGAAGAAAGAGATCATGGTCCCTGAACTTTGTTGGTTTTTGTTTTGAACATTAAGGAATTGGTCCAAGGTCACTGAACAAGACTGACTAAATATTTACTGAACCCCTTAGAGTGTATTAACTTTCCTATAATTAGTCTTTTTTAAAAAAAAAAACCCTGACATCAACTTAATATGTTGTCTTTTGTCTTTTTGTTTTTCAAGGTATAGTGTTCTACACGTGCTCTCAAATCTTGTCGAACATTATTTCTAGTTAATTATGTTCTAAGTTCTGATGTGCATTAAATATTTCTACTAGTGATAAAAGTGAGTTCAGCTGACATGCCGGCAGAGCCCTGGGGTCCGTAGTATCTTACATATTTTGTGGCCAGAATGGGACCACCGTGCCATCGCACAGATGGGGCTCAGGCAGGGAGGCAATTTTCTGAGGGACACAGCTGTTCTGGCTGGCCCGCAGGGGTGAAAACAAACCAATGGCTGATCTCCTGGAAACTGGGGTAGTGGACATTTTGTCTTAAACGTCTAGGACTCCTCTTCCCGTTTCTTTCCGGGTAACAAATGATTTCCCTTGCATTCAAACTTACTCTGCAACAGGATTGAGAATCAGTGCTCTATACTGATTCTGTGGTACTCTTTAGAGAAGGTATTTGCATTTACACCTTATTTCCCTCCCAATGTCACGTAGACCCCCCCCCCCCGGAGCCAATGCGTCCAAGACACACGGCCATCTCTCCTTCCTGACCAGTTTTTCCTCAGCTGCTTGACTAGTATCCTTATAGGATTGTACACCTGACCCCTGGTAGCTCTCAGGAAATCACAAAGTAGATAATACTGGGTGTCCAGCATGCTGCTCACTTATTTTTGACTTTTAATAGAAAGGTGCAAACTCCATGGTGAGTTTCGCACGCTTGAACCACGGTGGGTCTCTCTCCAGTTCCCAGATCCATCCAGCCTTCTGTTTGTCTAACCTTAAAGGACTTCAGGACACCGTGTTCCAGGACTTTCCTCTGGTCTAATCAGGTTCCGTGTCCCAGAGGGGACTGCAGCTCTTGTCTAGCTTGTCCCCTGGTTCCTAATCCAGGAAGAAGCAGGGAAGAACGGCCAGAGGCTGCACCCCCAGCAGCTGTGAGGTTACAGCTCACTGGCCCTTCGTACTCCCCTCTGACTCCCAAACCCCTGGGGTCCCTCGCAGAGGTTGTGCGAAAAGGAATCTGGCTGTTCTGGCATCCTCACCTTCCTTCCTCTTTGTACTCCTGGCAGGAAGTCACTGATACAAGATGACACTTAAAAAAAAAAGAAAAAAGAGAATCATGGAATGCTGCCTAAATCTTGAATTTAGTTCAGTTTTCAGCTTGCCTAGAAGCCAGGAAAACCGTGAAAGACGTTAGATGCATCTATGTAACTGGATTTTGAGAATGGTCTTAGCATTGGACCCCTTACACTAAAACCAAATGCGTCATTGCGTTTTAGAGCTGAGAGGGGCTGCAGAGTCTTTTAGAAAAGAGAAGTAAGGCAGAGTACTGGGTCCCAGGCTTAATTCACCCCTGTCTGAAAGTTTGCTCTTCTCCGAGTCCTACGTGGCTGTACTGGACCCAGGACTCAGCTTTTCAGAGACTCCCTGAACTGCAAGGGACCACAAGACATCTGACTGACAGCCTCCTGCCTCTGGTTCAGAACCCCCCTCATCATTTTAATTAGGAAATTGGAAGTTCTCCTGACATTGTCCCTATACCCCTGGACATTGCTCTGTGTTGACTTATCACAGTAGTGGTGGGAGAGGGGAAATGTGTTTCTTTTTTAGAAAAATTCAGAGAAAAGTTAAAGTTTGAAAAATTACTGTCTTGAATTTAACACTAGATGATGACCTGGACTCGCCAGGGTTCTGGTGGGCAGGGCTCTGGGCAGAGCAAAGAGGGAAGAGAAGTCATATTTCAGGTGTTCCTCCCGTTCCAGGCACCTTTCATACGCTTTACAAATCGTCACCAGAGTCCTGTAAGATCGGGACTCGGCTCTTTGTGGAAAGTGAGGTTTATTTAATAAGTGAATGCACAGGGTCTCGTTTCTTATTTGGATCCATCTGAATCCAAAACCACAGAGAACCTTTCCACCAAACTACTGCATCCACCATGTTGCCTTGGTCCTGGCTTCTGTCTCTTCCCCCACTTTTCTCCTAAACGTACATTCATGGTGTGCTTTACCCACAGTATCTATATATTCATATCTTATATCTAAATTCATCTATCTATCATCCATCTCTCTGTCATCTCTCAGTAAATACAAAATCTAAAATCATCCTACCAGCCACTCATTGAACCCTTGAGGATTAAGGCTTCGGGAAGCAAAGTATCACACAGAACATCGGGCGGCTGAGATGGAAGGGTTGTCCCAGGTCCGTGAGACTCGAGGTCTCTGCTTTTTCACAATCCCCCCGCATTTGTTCTGACATTTGAAAGAGCAGCTTACACGTGTCAATAATTTGGCAGCTACGTCAGAGCCAAGAGAGAAGAGAGGGAAGGGCTCTGTGTTGGAGAAGACGTATGAATGGAGTAAAGAAGAAGGAGAGCCGTGCCTCAGATGGAACGTCTAATAAGGTTTAGAGAGATGGAGAACACCTACTTCAAACTCTGTTCACGTGCTTCCTCCGTGGCGTGTCACCGCAGTTTCTCCACTCAAGAATTTATACTGATGGGAGAGACCGACACAGAAAAAAGAACTAAACCAACAACCGCTTCACAAACTTACTCCTGTCCTAGTCCATCCTCTCTCAGGCAACGGTGACAGTATCCACCCCAGGCTGTCCTTCCCTCCACCTGTTTCCTCTCTCCCACCTTATGTCCAATTCAGTGACTTCTGGTGGACCGGCTTCTCAGAGTGAATCTCATTAACTCTACAGGACCACCAGCTTCCATGCCACCTTCATTTTTCTCCTGGATTACCGCAAAAGTGTCTTTACTATCCTCATGCATAACATCTAGAATGTTTCCTTGAAAGCATAGATCTCATCTTAATTTTTCTGTGGATAAAACACTTCAGTAGCTTCACATTGAATAGACTAAAACCTGAACTCCTTACGTGAGCTTACAAAGCTCACTCTGATAAGGTTCCTGCTCACATATATGGTCTTAGATTCTCTCTCTTTTTCTGTCTCTCTGTCTCTCTCAGGAGTGATCCAGCTCTAGGACTTTATACTGCCCTTTGCCTAAAACCATTTCTTCCTCCCAGATTGTCAGGTGCCTTCCTTTTTCTCATCAGTCAGGTTCTATTTCTAATGTCCTCTTCCATAGGGCCCTTCTCTTAGCATTTATTATGGATTGAATTGTGTCTCCCATAAAGACATGTGAAAATCCTAACCCCCAGTGCCTGTGAATGTGACCTGTGATTTAAAAATAGAATCATTACAAATATAATCAAGTTAAGATGAAGTCATACTGGATTTGACTGGGTCCTAATCCACTGATGGTATCCTTATAAGAGAAGGGAAAATTTGGACACAGACACACAGGGAAGAAGGCCATGTGGAGACTAAGGCAGAGATTGGAGTGACGCATCTAATGAGCCGAAGAATGCCAGGGATTGCTGGCACCTACCAGAAGTTAGAAGAGGTAAGGAAACATAGCTCCCCTAGAGTTTGCAGAGATAGGGTGGACTCCCCAACACCTTGATTTCAGACTTCTATCCCCCAGAACCATGGAAGAATAAATTTCTGTTGTTTTATATAACTCATTTCGTGATCATTTGTACAGCAATCCTGGAAATTCATACAGAATTCAATCAAAAGTTTTCCCCAACTAACTCTCTAGCTCATAGCCCATCACTCTCTAAAACTACCATTATTTTATTATATGTGTAACTAATAGATACATTTACAATATTTATACCCATCTATTAATGTTTCTGATATTTATATCTATATGTATGTGTGATATATGGATATTTGAAAGCACAAAATGTATCCATCTGGTTTACTGAACACCTAGAGGATCATCTGTGTGTAATAGGGCTGTATCAATACCTGTTGAATGAACAGGTAAACTTTGTGAGTGCAGTAATAGAGCTATGCTCAGATAATCTCTGGACAAAAGCCTTTATTATGAAGCTCTTTCTTCACTGAAGGCCAGGTTATCTCAAATGCAAAATATTGTTCCAATGCTTCATTTCATAAATCTAATTCTTTGAACACTGAACTCAAATTCTGTTCCACTTATTCAAACTCCCATAGAGATAGAGTGTTATAAAGATATGATTTTGTATCAGTTAAGAGATATGTAATACGTATCAATGTGATTCCTACAGCAAAGGTCTGAATTTGAAACAATAAAAATAATTAATAAAAAATTGAAAAAACAAATTGAATTAAATATATCAAATGTATCAGGTGAGAAAATACAATTAATTTACTTTTAGCTGTCCCCAGTGCTTAAGAACTGAAACAGGAGAGGCCCAAACAACTATGAGTTTTTCCATCACTTGGCAAAAATAAGTTCACTTTTGAATATGAGTTTAGGTTTGGCTACATTGAGTATGGCAGTTCATGCTCTAATTCATCATGTGATCTGCTTAATTAAGTTTGTTCTGACATCACTTTCTGTTTCCTAAGTATAAAGCCTTGCAGATGTGTCGAGTATCATAGATGAGTCCTAATGTAGAAAAATCAAGTTTGTTCCAGTGGGCAAAGTTCAGGCTTCAAGACCCAAAACCCTCTGATTTCAATCGCAATGGACCACATAATCACAGGTAAAGAACCCTATTTTCTGAGCGTGACATATTGTTTTTCATGGCATTTGTTTTCTTTTAAAGATCATCATCAAAGTAATAGAAGTTTATAACAATGATATAGAAAATACAAAAAAATAGAATACCAAAAATATAAATCAGTCCCAGTCTTACCAGCCTCAGATAACAACTATTAATATGTTAGTTTTTTCCTCCAGTTGGTTTTGTGTGTACACATTTATAAAAAAAATATATGCACAGAAATACGGATGTGTTTCTGACAAAATTAAGAACATATGGTATACAATATACAGCTTTTGTATCCTGCTTTCTTTGAGGCCTATATAAATATTGATTTCTTTTATTCACATTCTATGTGAATTTTTTGTGTTTGTGAATATGACTTAAAAATTTGCCCAGGGCTTCCCTGGTGGTGCAGTGGTTGGGAGTCTGCTTGCCGATGCAGGGGACGCAGGTTCGTGCCCCGGTCCGGGAAGATCCCACGTGCCGCGGAGCGGCTGGGCCCGTGAGCCATGGCCGCTGGGCCTGCGCGTCCGGAGCCTGTGCTCCGCAGGGGGAGAGGCCGCAGCAGTGAGAGGCCCGCGTACCGCAAAAAAAAAAAAAAAAAAAAAAATTTCCCCAACATTTAATGACATGAATATGCTATAAATTAACGAGTAGTTTATTGTTGTAAATTTAACCTATTGCTAATTTTTAAATGATGTTTCTGTAAAGATTGCTGTCCATAAACCTTTGTGTCCATGTCTTTGGAACTTGGTCTTTCCATTAGTTTTTCACACCACAGCAACTGCTTTCCAAGAGAAAGTATTCCAAATGCTCTAAGAGATCCAGACAGAAACCGCAAGGCTGCTTGTGAGTTAAAATGTCATTTCTCCCACATTCTCCTGGCTAAGTGAGTCATTAAGATGAGCACAGATTCTAGGGAAGGAGAATTCAAGAAAATGAGAAGCTGAAATAAAGTTTTGCGTCTGTTTTTTTTTGTTGTTTGTTTTTTGTTGTTGTTTGTTTTTTTTGTTTGTTTGTTTTGCGGTACGCGGGCCTCTCACTGCCGTGGCCTCTCCCGTTGCGGAGCACA
>NC_041233.1:88977756-89039381 GCF_002837175.3 Physeter macrocephalus
CTGCATCGGCAGGCGGACTCTCAACCACTGCGCCACCAGGGAAGCCCTGTGCGTCTGTTCTTTAGCAGGATTTTGGAAAAATACAAAGAAGTCAGGTCCTGCTGGATTTGAAACTAAAACTGTTTCTTATTCCTAGCTTCTCTCCACCTTTCAATGGAGGAGTGGAAAGGTCACGTTCCAGAAGACTGAATGGGATGAGAGAGTCTGTCATGGCTCTTCTAGGTTACAGTCACATGCAAAATACACTTATACTTCTTCCAAGACCTCTAAAATTTGATCCAATTACAGTATCATCACGAAGTCCAGGGTCTCTCCATCCAAATCAAGTACAGGTACAGAGGAGGTTTCTTGGGTACAGTAATTCAAGAACATTCCCTCTCAATCTGTAAACCTATAAATACATTAGCTAGCCTCCCCACCGCCAATGTACACACTCAACCTACAACGGTGATACAGGGATAGAATTGTGATGGATTGAATCCCGTCTCCTGCAAATTCTCACGTTGATGTCCTAACCCCCAGTGCCTTAGAGTGGGTCCCTATTTGGAAACAGGGCCATTGCATATAAAATTAGGTAAGGTGAGGTCATACTGGAGGAGGATGGGCCCTTAATCTAATATAACTGGAATTCCTTTTTTTAAAAAGGGGAAATTTGGACACAGGCATACAGAGAGGGAAGGTAATATGAAGAACATAGAGAGAAGACAGCCATCTATAAGCCAAGGAGCTTGCCCTGCAACAAACCCTTCTCCCAGTTCTCAGAAGAAACCAACACTGCTGTCATCTTGATCTTGGACTTCTCGCTTCCAGCACCATGAGACAATACATTTCTATTGTTTAAGCCACCCATTGTGTGGTACTTTGTTATGACATGCCAGCAAACTAATGCAAGAATGACTGAAATAGACATTCTCATTTAATAAGAACAGAAAGGGGAGGCCTACAGCATACATTGGTCCATAGCAATAGTTTCTTAATTGGATTCTCCTTGGGTATGATTTTTTTTTTTTTTTTTTTTTGGTCCATCTTAGCTCTGCTCTTAGGACTATGACCTCTTCACTCTGGAACAAACTTCCTTTGCCATAAGATGTGACTCATGTTTTCCAGTTGAGTAGCTTTCTCATCCTGCTTCCTGATGCCCTGTTTCTCTATTGCTTCTAATCCAAGTATACAATGCTTCTGCCAGTGTAATTATATTAAAGCATTTTCTAGATTTTCTATAAATCTTAATAGGGTTTATTGCATTAGACAAAATCCATGCCCACAATTCTCCAGCTTGGACCGAGAGTCTGGATTCTGTGAGATAACACCCTTCTGTTGGTTGAAACCCTTTTGGTCTAGTTGAGAGAGTTTACAAGACATATCCTTAAATCATTTTGAAGTTTAACAAAGGGTCTTACAGACACACTCTTGGATTTGTTCTTTATGCCAAGGCTATTTCTTACTTTGAGAATCTTTTGCCATCTAGAGAAGCTAGAAATCAGGACTGGTTTTATTTTCAAATCCAGCAAGGCCTGACTCTTTTATATTGTTTCAAAATTCTGCTTACGAACAGAGCTACTACTTTATTTTAGCTTATCTCTCCATTGATACCTTATCATATGTGACTAAAAGAAATTCATTGGCATTTTCAAAGCTCTGCTTAGAAATTCCCTTAGCCAACCACTCTACTTCATTAGGTATACTTTCTATTTTCCATGTTAGTATAGACCATAGTGCTGTCAAAATTTCTGCCATTACACAACACAATTTTTTTTTTCCTTAGCAGCCAATAACAATTTTCTCACTGTCTTTAAGGCTTAGAGTCATTAAGAACATCCTAGATTTTGCCCACCATATAGTCTGGAAGAGAATGCCACACGTTTTAGGCTTCTCTTTTGACAGTACCCCAATTCCAGGCACCAACGAGTTATCAGGTAAAGTTTGATCAGGCAAAACAGAACTAAAAATGATATGGACTAAGGGATTTATTATGGGAATTAGACCTTATTTATTTATGGAAGCAGGTCAAGAAGTCTATGGAAGACTTTTCTCTGACTCTAGTGGTGGGAATAATGTCCCCGTGGGTCAGTAATAAAACCGGAAGTGAAATAAAATCGGAAGTGAACTGGGGAAGAGCCTGTAGGGACAAATCCAGAACAATAAACTCCAACCCACCCCTCTTACCACTTCTGACTTAGATGACACCAGTGACCTGCGACTAAAACTATTGTCCTTTGCCACAGAACTACACACACACACACTCAAATTAGGACTTGAAGCTGAAAAACAAGATCCAGCAGAAGCCAGAGGAGCTGGAGGAGATGCAGACCCAGCTGCTGCCCCAGTACACAGGGTAAGTCCTCAGACAGAGGTGAGGTGTGTGAGATGCCATCACACTGTCACGCCACACCTTTGGAGAGTAAGGGCCTCTGTGTCCCTTCCACCTTCCATTAAAACGGTGCTTGAATGGAAGGTGATTGTGCCCTGTCCATATAGCTGAAGGCAGTAGGCGGACACACATGGATTTAAATCTCGTTCCTGTAATGATTCACACGATGCACTTTTTTAAAAAAATTGAAATATAAGCTGAGTTACAATGTTGTGCTAATTTCTGTTGTACAGCAAAGTGACTCGGTTATACACATGTATACATTCTTTTTTTATATTCTTTTCCACTATGGTTTATCCCAGGAGATGGGATACAGTTCTCTGTGCTATACAGTAGGACCTTGTTGTTTATCCATTCTGTATATGATAGCTTGCATCTACTATATATAATAGTTTGGATTGGGCCTAACCCCAAACTCCCAATCCATCCGTCTCCGTCCCCCTCTCCCCCTTGGCAACCACAAGTCTGTTCTCTATGTCTGTGAGTCTGTTTCTGTTTTATAGATAAGTTCATTCATACAATGCACTTTTTATTAGGACATCGAACTCCAAGAGGAAGTAGGATCTCCTAATATAATGGTTTTCTCTCCATTAATAAGATAATGAAGGATTTGTTTTTATGTATTTTCAACTTTTGCTTTAGTTGCAGGAAGCTCAGAGTTACATTGTGGTGTTCAGTTTTTGTAATTGTCTTTGCTCAGTGTTTTCTTCAAAACTGCTTCCCTTCATTATTGCTTTTAAAAAAAATTTGATCATTATTTTAATTATTTAATATTTAATTTTGTAGGCCATCTCAAATAACTTCTGAAAGTAGGTTGAGTGTACATATAATGTATTATTGTGGTAGCTGTACGGCCAGTGCCAAGCTTTTTTTTTCTTTTCTCTATCTCTCTCTCTCTCTTTCTGTTTTGTGTCTTGTGTGCACATCTCACTTCTTAGAATTGAGAAGGAGACCTTGGGTTAAATTCAGGTTCTGTTATCTGATTTTTCAAGGGGATAAAGTCTAAGAGCTCATTTTCATTCAACAGAATTTCATATACAATGAGGAAAATAGTAGAAAATCCCAGAAGAAGCGTGACTCTTCCAGGGACATCATAAGCCAGAGGCTTTGGATTTGTCAACTCGTCTTCAGCTTTTCTTTATCTTGTACAAAGGTAAGTTAATCACATTATGCGAAAACCAGGAAGAAAGAATATGATAAATGTTAGATTCTCATCGAGACTTAAAAGTCTGATACTTCCCATAAATTCCATGTCATCTCTGGGGTTCCTGACAGTGCAGGACATGACAAGATAAATTGCTAGTGACTTTAAGTAAATTACAGAGTTTCACTAATCGTAAAAATCAAAGCTGAAATCTGTGACATTTTAGAAGTGTTCACAAGGCCACATGAAAGAGCTCCCAATTAAAGCTGAAGAAACGAGCAGTTGTGAACCTACACACAGGTCTTGCTTCATATTCTTTTGAAAAGACCTCCTTGCCTAGAATGATATTGTACCTGCCACAGAAATGGGAGGCCGAGGACACATACACTCACAGACACAGATGCAAACACACACACCTTCTCTTTTGTCATCTTGCACACGTCTCTGCTTATAGGCATCTAGCTTTATCTAGCCAAGACACAATAATGTCAAGGGGGTTGGGAATAAGCTCACACCACTGCTCTGCCCCCCTTTATCTTAGTATTTCCCAATCTCTCTTAGTTACTGCTCCACTGGATCCTGAGTTCCCTGAGGACTTCATCTGAATCTGAAGCTATAAGATTTACATGGCTACCCACAAAGATTTACATATTCCACCATAGATACTAGATACATGGTCATTAAATGAATGAATGATGTTGAATAGAAATTGTCTTAAGCATGCAAGACAATTGTGTGTGTTTCTGTGAGTGCTGTGTGTGTGTGTGTGTGTGTGTGTGTGTGTGAGAGAGAGAGAGGAGAGGCAGGAGAAAATTTAGCACAGTATCTGCTTCAAGCGATACCAACAGCTAGCAGTGCATCTATGCATGCTTTTAGGAGATGAGTTGGTTTTTCTCTGAAAATCAGCTCCACGTAGATAAAGGCTGGAAAACTGAAGCGATTAAATACAGACTCCAAGACTCAATCGTAGAGTACAAAATTACATACTCTCATTTATTTTTCTTATTATTCATAAAAGAGAGATTGGAAAATCTCTTTCTTTTTTTTTTCCTCATCTCTCTATAGCAGAGAATAATGACTCTGGGTTCAACAACATAGGCAGTTAGACCATGGAGGCAGGAAATCAAGAATAATAAAGGCTTAAATACTCTGGTTGGACTGCCGAGAGAAAGGGCTGATTGGAAAAGAATACGATTGATTCTCATTATTCACAGCAGTTATGGTCTATGAAGTCCCCATGGACACCGAATGAGTCAATACTGAACCACTGCTTCTAGGGGAAATATCCTGTTAGGTTCCTGAAAGCCTCTGGTCACATGTTCATCAATCAATCAACATATACCTGATTTTATGGTGCATTTCTGCTTAAAGGCATTTAATATGCATTGTTGATTAATTAACCTTGAACTCACAGCCAACAGCCCTCTAACTCACGTGCCAAAGAAGGTTATTTAGCGTATGTTTTCTCCCTCATGGAGATCACACTGGACAGCACAGCACTACATCTGGAGACTATTTTAAAACAGCAAAATCACCAATAAAAAGCACAAACATTTGGCACTAAAGGGACCACGAAAAAAAGACACCTGTTTACTGTATGAGCATTGCAACAAAAAGGCACAGTATCTCCTTGGTCGACCTCAGCTGGGCACGTGTGTGTTGGGCTATGCACATTTTCTTTTCCACTTTCACGTCTGCAGATGACTGTGAAAATGCCATGCATATTGATTTGGGGTTACAGATACGTTTTAGTGAGTCTGTGAACTTAACAATACAGAACCCATGAACAAGGAGGATCAACTCTATATACATTAGTGGGCAAACTGAGATGCCTTTAGTTGAATCCAATTCAGGGCTCCACATTTATAATCATGATTATTCTATATCAGCCTGGGTTCAGGAGGAGGCAGAAACAGATGGTTCCTAGGACACGTTTCCTAGTAAATGTGTTTTCCTATTAAATGTGTGAGGGGTGAGAAGCTTAACCCCTTGACGTAGCAATGGGAATTCTGGAAAAGAAAAAAACACCTAAACCGTTTAAACCCAATGGCATAAATGGAGAATATAGAATGCTGAGTTGGCAAGTGAAAAGAGCAGTTAAGTGCCTTGAGGAAGGTTGTGCCCCCTGCTATTTCTGTGATGTCTGAGGTGTCCCTGGGCTGGTGTGAAGTACTAGACACCATTTCTGAGGGAGAAGTAACGATCCTCTAAATGGGCAAAAGTACAAGGAATCTGGATCTTGTTTTTGGATAAAGGCAAAAAAAAAAAAAAATCCAAAGAAAGAGAACTGTCCCTAGATTAACCTCTTAAAGAGTCCTAGTAAGTCTCAGCGCAGAACTTTATTTGAAAGAGCTCATCAGAGCTTGGCCCAACGGTCTGTAAACAAACATTGCTAAAATCCTAAACAAATGGAACAGAAAGCAATGAACATAACGCAACCTAGAAACGCCCTGTAATGCAGGTATTTTTACACCCATTTGATACTAAATATGGATATTTTGTTGTTTTGAGGGTTGTTAAAGGTGTTGTAGAAATGAAGAAGTATTGCAAACATTAAGAATAGGACACACAGGGCTTCCCTGGTGGCGCAGTGGTTGAGAGTCCGCCTGCCGATGCAGGGGACACGGGTTCGTGCCCCGGTCCGGGAGGATCCCACGTGCCGCGGAGCGGCTGGGCCCGTGAGCCATGGCCGCTGAGCCTGCGCGTCCGGAGCCTGTGCTCCGCAACGGGAGAGGCCACGACAGTGAGAGGCCCGCGTACCACAAAACAAACAAACGAACAAACAAAAGAATAGGACACACAAAGTAGTACGTGATGTTTAATCCATGGCAGTTACTCATATTTTCACCCTAGTTGTGAACTAAGCATTAATACATGGGGAGACAGAGGGTCTCTTGAGGCTACTTGGCTTGGCAGACTTCTGACCATGAACAGCCATTGCAATGGGCTTCTCTGCTGTAGTGGAGACTGTTATCTGCACAATACCTGTTCTCCCTCTTTTCCTTTCTAACAGAGCCTGGATGAAATACTACACACCAAGCTTTGCCAGCAGTAAAATGTGGCCCCATGACTGAGTTCTGGGGAGTGGGAGTCCCCAGAAAGCTCTTTAAAGGGAACTAGCACAGTTGCCATACTGTCTTCCTTCCCTCTTCCCCTACACGATGGCTCTGGAGGACGTTTTGAGAATGTGAGGACAAGGGTTACACCCTAAGGACGGAGAAGCACGGGGGTCAGAGGTGATTGACTCCCAGTTGGAACTGAGAAGCTCCCATACCAACTCTGGACTGTCTACTTCCAACAGGAAACATAAATAACCCCTAAGTTGTTTAAGCCAGTGAGTTTGGAGTTTCTGTAACTAGCAGCCACATGCAATTCCTAACAGATAGACCCAGGGACAGTCTAGTGGGTCCCAGTGTGGAATATACTCAAGACTTTAGACCTTTCCTAAGAAATGAAAGTGACAGTTTACAGCACAGAATGTGGGCCTTTACACTGCTCTGGGGTGTGGATTTATGTGAACATTTTTGTGTTGCAATGGATAATGGCATTGAATCAATAAAAGTATGAGTTTAAGAAACAATGTTCTTTTTTTTCATATCCTGGGTTTAAAATAGAACAATCCTTGCTGAAAACTGGGCACACATGTTTTTTTTCAGGAGGTGAGTTTCTAGGTTTTAGGGTCATACCTTTGATCCTGGGTAATCCTATCTAAAATGGCCTTTGTAAATAGATATTTAAGTGATCCAGGGCTTCACTTAAACTGAGTTAAAACGTTTTGCTTCTTTGCCTTCATTTTGGTTGACAGCAGACCTCGTCCCCATTCCTGGAAAGAATGTTGCCAATTTCCTGTTTAACAAACGATGGTGAAGAGGGACACTGGGTGAGGCGTCAGACGTCCTACCTATGAAAATAGGGCACATGCTTTGCTAAAAAAGGATAAAGATGAAAGGTCTCTAAGTGGCTGTGTCTCCATCCATTGTTTAGGTCAGGCGACGCTGACTCACTGTCCTGATGGCCAGGGGAAATCCTGTATTTCCCTCTCTGGGGCTTTCAGTTTAATCTTGCTTAAGAGAGGCAGGCATTTTATTGTTCTGCTGGAGCCTTGGTGTCACTCTTCCAGACTTGCTTGTGCCAAGTTTCAGGTGGCCTCTGTAAATCATGTCATTGGAAATTGGGGACATAACTTCTTCTTCTTCTATTGTTTGGACACTGGGTAGCATTGTGTTCCTAGGCACACGTACATCTGTCTACTGACCTGGGACAGTTCAGCTAGGTCTGCATGGGAACCTCCTCCCATGTTCACCTGTCATTCTCAAGTAGATTTGACCCTAGTCTTTTCATCATTTTAAGAAAACTTTATGTCTATTGTCCATTATTCATTTCATCATATAAAGGAAGTACTCTATAAATTGTCAGTCTTTTGCAATATCATGCACACAATGCCCTTCTCATTAATTTATTGGAAAGAAACCAAAGAAGTTTCAGACATGATGTCTGCCTTAAATGGATGAAAAGAGTAAGACAATCAACTTGAGAATCATATGGCCTAGCACTTACCTAATTTCTTTGTCATACAACTGCAACGGAAAACCACGAAGGAGTCAGCGTGAAGCTGCATGGATCATAGTCAAGGAAGAATTCACCAAGAAGGTGATGAGTGCTTTGACGGGTTAAAGTTTATGTAGGTTCTAAAGTAGGAGGGAAAACAAAAAACGATTCCAGCAAGAAATAGGGTACGCAAAAGCTTGGAATCAAAACTGAATACATGCTGGCAGAAAACAGTAAATAAAAACCCTGTCAAAAAGGAGGATGTGCAAAAGAGAACTAGTAGCGTTTTAAATCCTTTGGATGAGGCTACGTTATGGAAAGTGTTGGACTCAATCTACTAGGAAACAGAAACTTTAGTGATGCTCAGGGACAAGGTGAAACAATGCTTAAGAAGAGAAATTTAGGGCTTCCCTGGTGGCGCAGTGGTTGAGAATCTGCTTGCTAATGCAGGGGACACCGGTTCGAGCCCTGGTCTGGGAGGATCCCGCATGCCGCGGAGCAACTAGGCCCGTGAGCCACAACTACTGAGCCTGCGCGTCTGGAGCCTGTGCGCCGCGACAGTGAGAGGCCCGCGCACCGCGATGAAGCGTGGCCCCCGCTCGCCACAACTAGAGAAAGCCCTCGCACAGAAACGAAGACCCAACACAGCCAAAAATAAATAAAATAAATTAATAAACTCCTACCCCCAACGTCTTCTTTAAAAAAAAAAAAAAGGAGAAATTTAGCCAGTGTTCGTTCATTATTAATATCATGCTCACAAATCAAATGAATCGTCAAATCAAAACAAAGTAGAGGTGTTTGAAATTACTTAAAAGGATAAGCAATTTACTTACTTTAAAGAATTTATTTTTGGACAATTCAGCTGCGCTGTCCACATTACAGAATGATGAAACTGGGTGGATGAAAAAATAAATTGTTTATTGTAACGCTCTAACATTTCTGATGAAGAATTTCCTCTTGGCTATTCACTATAGTTCACTCCCTCTCATCTCCAAAAAAATGCAACCTGGCAAAAACAGCCTGATGCAGGTCACACAATTTAATTTTCTTAAAGAAACGTTCTGTAATTTAAACTTAAACTTGGTAACTTCCACTAGTTCTTCTGAATTAGTGAGTCACAGTAAGCAAACTCTGGTTTATGCTCTAGATCGTAGCTCGATGACCAAGCTTTACGTACAGGGACGTCATTAAAAGGTCCATGTAATAAACTGAGCTTGTTGCTATGTCCACTGCATAATCTGCTTTCCAATCCAGATGCTCCACACAACAATTCGCACTTGGCAGTCATTTTTGTCCCAAGTTCAGTTATTTGATAACTTTTAATTCATTGTGTTTAAGTTGCTGTTTCTCTCTCTCTTCCCAGTTTATTTTTTATATTGCTATTCCTTTCATCTAATTATTGTATTATTATTTTTATTGACATATAGTTGATTTACAATGTGTTAGTTTCTGCTGTACAGAAAACTTTCTTTCTTTCTTTCTTTTCTTTCTTTCTGGCTGCATTGGGCCTTCACTGCTGCACGCGGCCTTTCTCTAGTTGCGGCAATCAGGGGCCGCTCTTCGTTGCGGTGCGCGGGCTCCTCATTGCGGGGGCTTCCCTTTGTTGCGGAGCATGGGCTCTAGGGTACGGGGGCTTCGGTAGTTGTGGTGCGTAGGCTCAGTAGTTGTGGCTCACGGGCTCTAGAGCACAGGCTCAGTAGTTGTGGCGCACGGGCTTAGTTGCTCCGCGGCATGTGGGATCTTCCCGGACCAGGGCTCGAACCTGTGTCCCCTGCACTGGCAGGCGGATTCTTAACCACTGCGCCACCAGGGAAGTCCCAATACATATGTATACAACCTTTTTTGTATTCTTTTCCATTGTGGCTTATCACAGGACATTGAATATAGCTCCCTGGGCTGTTTCTACCCAGTTTATTTTTGTTTAGTATAATATTACTTATTTCTTCAGGTTCAATGAGCTATTCTTCAAATCCTGTAAAATCAATGGAGTTAATCTTTCTTATTTGGTATCTCGGTTATTTCCCACGGTGCTACTCCTGAGTGAAATCTCTCTGTCATTTTGAGAACAATTTAATATTACAAAGTCTTCCAATGTCTACCTTGTGATTGCTACTCATGGCTGTCAGAACTCCTGGCATGCAAAGCAATGGCCAGTAGGTTCAAGTACAATAATTTTCAATTATATTCCTTATTACTATACAAAATACCTTTACTCAGGGACTTAAAATATAAAACCCAGTCATCTGAGGAATAACCTGGTCAAATCTTTGGGTATAACTTCTCTCAACTGGGAAAAGAAATGGTGATTTCATTCTTAGTTTAGAGAATGTTTTGACTGTATGTGACCTTTTAGTTTTGAAATTTTTCAATTTGTATGTTCTCTTTATCATTTGCATACAATTTGTATATTGCAGAGTCTTGTTCTCACATCAAAGTCAGTTTTAATATGAAAAGGTTTTGTCGTCATTAAATCTGTCTCACTGACATGGTTTGAATTGCCAATGTTAATACAGAGGTCTCAGCTCAGTAAAAATGGTCTGGGAAACACAGACAAGGATGACCTCTTCACTGATGAAAAAAAATATAGCTTCTTTCAGACCTTTCAACATACCTTTTTATCCCCTTGAATTAGAAGAGCAATCTCGCTGTTGTAATTCACCCTGTGTTCTGATTTGTTCACCCATCGGGAAAATCCAGGAAGTTTCAGCGTCCAAAGTTTTATTGGGTTTCATCTGGAAATCAAACAGGACCCTGAGGGGCCTCCCCAGGTACAAAAGTCCCTTTATGTCCCCCATTTCTTGTTTATAGAATAAAAGGCTTTAGTCTCCTGGGCCTTCCCCAAGTTCCAAAGAGCAGACTCAAGCAGTTAGAGATTAGGACAGTAGAGCCACAGGACTCTTAGTTCCCCCTGAAGTGTTATGAATAACAATCTGATGCATATCTCTGAGTTGTTTAGTAGAATCTAATCCCCTCCGCCAGGTGGACTACATGAGGACCACAAGCATGGAGACCCTAGAATGGTTGGGACCAGAAGTTTGAGATTCCTGAAACATCACCTTGTTACCTCACCACCAACCAATGAGAAGAAGGTCCACAAGCTGTTCACCCATCCTACCACTCTCTCCCCTAACACTGTCTTTAAAAACCCTTGCCTGAGGGCTTCCCTGGTGGCGCAGTGGTTGAGAGTCCGCCTGCCGATGCAGGGGACATGGGTTCATGCCCGGGTCCGGGAAGATCCCACATGCCGCGGAGCGGCTGGGCCCGTGAGCCATGGTCGCTGAGCCTGCGCGTCCGGAGCCTGTGCTCCGCAACGGGAGAGGCCACAACAGTGAGAGGCCCGTGAACCGCAAACAAACAAACAAAAAAAACCCCTTGCCTGAAAGCTGTCAGGGAGTTTGGGTCTTTTGAGCATGTGCTGCCCCTTCTCCTTGCTTGGTGACCTGCAAATAAGCCCTGACTTGGCTGCAAACACCTGCTGTCGGAGTTTGGCTCTCTGACTTCTTTCGCACAAGCTCTTGCTCTGTAGCAGATACATAGAGACAATTGACTGAATCACTGACCATATGATTCAACTGAATCTTTCTTCCCCTTTCCTTCCCTGAGGTTGGGAGCTTGCCCTGACCTCATCTGGCTCATAATCCAAGGTTGATCTTTCCAGCATGACCAGCCCTCATGCAGGTTAGATCATGAAACTAACCAGGGTCCTCCCACGAGTCACCCATGTCTGATCCCAGGGTTTCTACCAAGAGTAACAAACACACCCTTATCACTTAAAAACTTCCAAGGATTTGGAATCTCCCTCCCAGGAACCGGGGACAAAGACCAGTCAGATTCTTTATTATACAACAAGGTTCAATAAATTTAACTAATTTTATTAATGTTATTATTCCCTGAGTATCATAATAACTTTGTGAGGTAGGGACAATTTTTCATATAAATTTTCACACTCTGATTTTTAAAGATGAGAAAAGAGTAGAGATGGGAGGGCATGTTCTACTCAAGATAAAATTTCTGAGACCCTTTGGGAATCCAAACACTTTAAAAACGTAAAGAAGGATGCTAGGCACTTTACACATTTTCTGTTTTCAGATTTGTAAGCAAAAGTGTAAACATGTATCATCTTTCTATAAATTAAGTCAAATAAAAAATGTGTAGTCGAATTCTGGGCTAATTATGTATAACAACTATTAAAAAATAACTTCCATGGGAAAGCTGAATAACTCATTTTTGGAATCAAAAATAGGCACAAAAGTAAGCCAGACCCTCCAAATACAAGATACAGATGTTTGCCATATGCTGTTTACAACTATTATCGCTGTTGGTAACCGAGGAAAGGGAACTTCTGTCAAAATGCCTTGGGTTTCGCTGTATCACTATAGGTTTGATTTACCTCGTATTACTGCCAGAGAAGCAATAACAGACTTATAAAGATTACATTAGCATTTTTATACCTTTGTAACCTTGGGCTAGATCACGGCTTTGCATCCTATTAAGGAAAAATAAAGATACTTTAAAAGTGTCCTGCTACAATTATAAGATGTAAGGAGTCTCCTGGTTCACTTACTTACCCCAGCTGGATCCTGACTCAGCAAATGAGCTATTCTAGAAACGGGATTTGCTTCATCACAGGAGGACGCAAAGAGAGGGGCACTTTAACAGGCTTTTGAGAAGAGATCTGGCCTCCTTCCTTCAGACCGTTGGACAATTCAACAACATTTTACATTTGAGACAATTGAGGCCAAAAACTAGGTAATTTGATCACAGCTCTTCGGTAGATCTTGCTTAAATCAGAATGTTACAAAAACAACTGAGGTCCTGCTGTATAGCACAGGAAACTATACTCAATTTCTTGTAATAATCTATAATGGAAAAGAATCAGATGAATCACTTGGATGTACACCTGAAACTAACACAACACTGTAAATCAACTATATTAATACCTTAATAAAAAATTTTAAAAATCAATTTAAGCCCCAAAGTCCATGAGTTTAAAACATTTCTCAGCAATCCCTCCACTTTACATGAAAGCGTACGTGATAAAAACTGTTAAGAGACTATTTATTCAGAAGCCATGATTTCTCCGAAAGGAAATCATTGTTTTACACATTTTGAGTTTCCTATTTTGCATCAGATTTAAGTAGACACTTGGCTTGTCAGGTTGCTTGTGTTCGATTAGCATGATTTATTTAGATGATCATCTTCAAGTTTTAAGAGAAACTGGTCCTTCTGCAGTGTTGGAAACTCTTTGTTAATATAATGCGTCAGAATCATAAACCATCAAAGGGGACTGTTTGGTTACTATGGAACTCCAGAAGAAATTATTTTCTTCTGTTTTTTTTTCTGCAAGAAAAGACTGTAGAAAGAGGTTGGATCTAAGGACAGAGACAGATGCAAAGAGCACAAAAGCACCAGAATGTTTCCACTTCTGGGTAAAGGGGAAGATAAGGTGAAGTCCAACCATAAGCAATGCAATTGGTCATCTTTGTGGTATAGAGTCCCTAAAAGTCCCCTCTTTGGTAAGATCTGGTTTCTGCAGAATTCTTCACTAACACTGACTCGTTATTTTACCATGAATTCTCTGTTATTTAATCTTCAGACTAGGATTGTGAGGTAGAAAGATTCATCCTTTATTTCAGATATTCTTAGGAGTGTGGAAAAATGATGTATGTTAGCTGGCGATATTCTAGGAAACAATTTAACCAGAAAAAAGAATTGGGAAAGATTGCCCAGACTGTGGTACTTCACTTTGCAAAACATCCTTATTTGCCATCTCAAATCAATTTGTGGGCCAGGAGTGTTTTTAATAAGTAATTATTATCTTCTAAATAAAAAGAGTCTTTAATCGCTAACAGGAAATTTTATAGTTCAATGAATGCAAACTCAAAACTATTGCCAACTTGTAAAATAACCTTAAGATATCTAACTTGAGAATATTTAGCATATTTTCATCTCCCTGGCTTTCAAAAGCAAAGAAAATTTGGAATTCTTCTCAGTTCTCAGAACAATGTAGAATGCTTATAAAAAACCCAAGGTGGATGAAGTTTGGCCTTCTATTTAGTTTCTAAACAGAAAGTGCCCCCTACATATGTGTATAAAGACCCCTTGAGATTGGCCTACAGTGGAGAATAGTTTCAAGGATAAAAACAGAAATGTGTTTATTATACTCATTTCCTACTGAGAATATAAATGAGTAGACACCTTATTACTAAATCCCTTTGAATCGGATTCTTTTCTCCAACAACTCACATTTACTACTGTCGGTTCCAGTTTAAAGTCAATATGAATTCAGATGTGAGGAAGGAAATGCTTTATTCATATGAAATTTCGGCAGCGATTTATACACGGATGCTTCGGGCAGAAAGTAAGATGAAAGTATTTTATTCCTCATTTAGAATTCTTTTCCACAATTCATAAGTAAAATTCCTTCTCACTGTGGTTATTGAGTTTAAAGCCACTTAAAGCCCTGAAAAAAATCATGGAAGGGGTGTTCTCTACTTGGACTCAGTCCCATCCGACCATAGAAAATGCTTAGGCAGAAGGTTTGGAGTCTCAGAGGCAAAAGGAGATGTAAGAAATTAGCTAAGATGACTAGACCAAAGACCCAGTAGATAGTCTTACTTGATTTCTGTGGTGGGGTAGTGGGTTAAAAGATGGGAACAATTGGACAGGTTGGATTTTGGAGAGCCTTGAAAACTAGACTGAAAATTTATTGTTTTTCACTTACCAATGGTAAATCATTACATGTTCTTGAGGAATGAAAT
The DNA here is from genome assembly GCF_002837175.3 of Physeter macrocephalus. Taxonomy (NCBI): domain Eukaryota; kingdom Metazoa; phylum Chordata; class Mammalia; order Artiodactyla; family Physeteridae; genus Physeter; species Physeter macrocephalus. The sequence goes on from NC_041233.1 coordinate 88,992,581, forward strand.
AATCCAATACATGCAGTATTTCGAGAGAATTAGCTTGTTAATGGTGTACTGGTTGAATTGTGTACAGAGAGGACAAATTTTGCATTCACCAGAATTGCAACCATAAGGGTCTGTGTAATTAGGAGGAGGGATGGAGAGGGAGGTAAACTCGAATAGTAATTCAAACTTTCAAAGAAATGGGGAAGACTTTGGTGACAATACGGACATGTCAGGAGATGGAAGAATAGAGCATAACTGCAAAGCTTCCAGCCTTCAAAATTGAGATGGTGGACAGAGTAAGACCTTTGGAAATGTTTGTAATTTGCATTTAGATTTAGGTGAGGAGGACCAGTTTGATTTGGGCGTGTGAGTTTGCGACGACCATAGGACATCCAACTGGATGTATGTAGTAGGCTGTGTAAAAATATCAGTAGTGGCTAATTCTCCAAGGGAATTAAAATGAGAGAGAAGGGATAAGAAAGACCTTTAATGAAAGAAAAAAAATATGTGCCACGAAAGCAGGGTGAAGGAAAAGGAAGAGAAGTAGGGGGAGGAATAGAATGGCGTGAGTCTATGGAAACAGAGATAGAAGAGAGTTAGGAAGAGACGGATACCAGGTTCAAACCTTTTACCAATGTCAAGGACATGAAATTTGAGAATTGGTCACCTTGGATGGAGCAGTTAATGGAATGGTTAGAGTACAAGTCAGAGCATAGCAGTTGAAGGTGGAGTGGGATGTTGTAAATTGCAGGAAGAAATGAAGAAACTGGAAGGTGTAAAGGAGACTGCAACTACAGAAACAGCAGGGGCAGCTGAAAGGGTTTATTTTAGGACTTGAGATTCTTGGGGCTCTGGAAAGCTTTTGAACCTGGAGTTGGGAGTCTACTTATTTTGAAATACAGTATTACAAGGTGCTATGATGAGCTTGGTAATGGGTCCATTTCTGTAACCTGATTTTTGGTTTTATGTTTGTGGCTTGAAATTATGAGTTTCAAGGATCAGGTCACATTAATAAGAGGGAGAAAGAAGAGATGGTAAACTACTCTTTGTACTCAACTTCATTGTAAAAGGCAGCCTCACAACCCCCTTCAAACTGGTTGGAAACCAGCATCTTCAGAGCCTACTTACTTCCTGCTCAAACCATGAGGATAGACTAAAACCAGATGTGTTGTGACCTCCTCAAAACCTATACACAGGCAGGAGGCCATAATATACTGTTTAAATACAGCCCATGTGTCACTAATGCAGGCCCTCATTTTCCATGATGTACCAACGGAGCGGGGGCCCAGCCAGCTGCAAAAGCTCCAGGCTAGAATTTTACAAAGAACAAGTTCCCCTGTGCATGAACAGCTAAGTCACGAGTGGTCCCTCTTCAGCACTGAGATGTTTCACCTTAAAGCTTCAGCCACCTAGGGGAAACCCAACATATAATTATGACCATTTTCAATTTGCTTATAATGAAAAGAAGAAATAAAGGAGGGTCTCTGAAAGGTCAACTTTCAGAAACAGGAAAAGACAAACAAAAGAGTGGTTTTCGTTGTTTTGTGGGGTTTTTTTTTCAACATGACTCTAGTAATAGAGTCCTACCCTTGTGGTTCTGGTTCACCATCCAGTGCATCTCTCATTAGGAATTCTATTTTTTTTTTTAAGTTCAACTTTGACATTTTTTCTTAATTTGTTTTCATTGCTTCTTTTAGACCACCCAGAAAGTATTTTTCTTTCATTTTTTGTCTTCACACACACATACCTCTCTGTCTCTCTCTCTCTGTCTCTCTCTCTCTCTCTCTCTGATTTTAAAATACTTAGGCAGTGTTTCATTTTTTACCTTGAAGTTTCAAATCAGCAAACATGTACTGAATACCAGCTATGCACTAGTCAGCCGTTTATCCTTGTTTTATGTTGAAAATATCTGTATTGCTTTGGGGGAAAATGATAAAGCGTCCCTGTTGAAAGATCTAAAGAACAAAAATATAAAAAATCTTTCAGATCCCACCATCCAAATACAACCAATATTAAACACTCATTTGCTATCTAGTCATGCATATTGAGAAAGATATATGTTTATAATTTTGCTAACTGGGATCATATATATTTTCTATAAGCAGCTTCTTTCACTCAGTATGCCATGGATATCTTTCCTGGTCAAAATGCATCACAAGATCATCATTGTCAATAGTTACATTACATGATATACACACACTGTAATTTTCTTAACTAATCTCCCAGTGTCGATAATGTAAGTTATGGTTTTTTTCTATTCAAATTTCAAGAAGCAACCTTATACATACATAATTTTTCATTTTTTTTTCTCTAAGCCCTTACTGCTTGTCGGTGGGTCAATAACTCTTTTCCCTTGGTGCTTTCTCTTCCTGCTCCAGCTGGTCCTACAGTTGGCTTGAGAGTGATCTTTAATAGTACAAGATTTCACGAAAGCCACATTTTATGTGCTGTTCTGGGCAGATGAGATCAAACGATGGAAGCTTCATGAAGGCAGGTTATGGGTCAATACTCAGAAGCATGCCTCGAAATAACTATGTTAAATAAATGAGATAATACAGGCAAGAAGTATGCTGCAAGTTGTATAGCCCAATACTTGTTACAACAAATACCATTATTCTGATGTAATTAAGGAAGGAATAGCTTCTTTAAGTGGTGAATTCCTAGGTCTTTGCTACATTTGTATTGAAGCTGGATGAATAATGTCAGCAATTATAAGACATGTTGTTCTTAAGTGGAAGTTTGAGCGGACTGATCTCTTATATATGTATCACCCTCCCAGAAGTTTCTAAGATTCTAAAGTGGAGCAAATATTGAATTGGGCTTTAACCTCACCACCACCTCCTTAAATATTTCCTCCCCCAAACGTATTTATTCTTCAACAAGGGATTTTTTTGAACACCTTAATATTGGCAGAATCTTGGCAGGTAGGCAGGGGGGGTGGATTTTGGAGTTGGGTAAGCATTTCAGACTCTGCCTATTTAAATCACAGCTTCTCTATTATCTATTTGGAAGTTTCCAACTCAGATTTCATGGGTCTCAAATAGGATCAGCTTCCATCCTAAACACACACGCACGCACACACACCACACACACACACACACACAGAGTTTCAGCCGATAAAATTTTCTGATTTGAAGGTCATTGGGTGGATGAAGAAGAAATAGCAGCAAGAATGTCGGCTGAAAAAAATTGCACAACCTAAACGTTGAGAATTATCTTTTATTCAGCAGACATTCGGAGGACTTCAAGCCCGGGACACAGCATGTCAGATAACTCTGAGAGGCTGCTCCCAAGAGGCAAGGGCCGGGGGGGGGGGTGGGGGGGAGGGTGGGGGGGGGAGGGGGCGGTGCCAGGACATACAGGAGTTTTTGCAACAAAAAGCAGGGAGTCGGACTATCAAAAGATTACTGTTAATTAAAGAAAACCGGACATCTCAAGTTAATGAAATTAGCACTGCTTTTCTATATAAGGCAAGACGCAAAGTCTGGGCTCACTGCAACCATTCCTTTGACATGCACCTCAGCTATCTGGGGCCAGTATCCTATGCTTCTCATCCTAAGTCTCTTCAGGTGCACAGTTGGGGCAGCTGTAATGTGATGGCCTGATGGCTGCAACATCCTTTGTTTACTGATATGGCAGGCAACATTTATCATTCACAAGAAGAAATATGCACATTCCAATATCCTGTTATATCCACAGTTAGGAATCACGAAAAGGTAGTACACCCCAGCCATCAAGGCACATGTAAAGGAAGGCTGTGAGTCACAGCCCTGGAGGTGGGGGGGTGCCCTGTTTTGGTAATGAATTCCTCACAACAGCCCCAAGAACAGCTGTCCTTCCAGGAAAGCATCTCTGCCCAACTCCTAAGAACCAGAACCAGATGGCATGCATAGACTCTCAACACCAATGTACTTAACCTGGTTCATGCAAATAAATTAATGGGAAATAGTATCACCCCACCAAGCAGGAAAGGCCTCATTATTGTGGAGTGAAGATTTGTACTTGGAAATTTAATATTTCTCATTGTAGAAACTTTCTCAGAGTTTGACGTGTTTTTTTTTTTTTAATTAATTAACTATTTAGTTACTTTTGGCTGTGTTGGGTCTTCGCTGCTGTGCAGGCTTTCTCTAGTTGCGGTGCGCGGGCTTCTCATTGCGGTGGCTTCTCTTGCTGCAGAGCACGGGCTCTAGGCACGCGGGCTTCAGTAGTTGCGGCACGCGGGATCAGTCATTGTGGCTTGCGGGCTCTAGAACGCAGGCTCAGTAGTTGTGGTGCGCAGGCTTAGTTGCTCCGCGGCATGTGGGATCTTCCAGGACCAGGGCTCGAACCCGTGTCCCTTGCATTGGCAGGCGGATTCTTAACCACTGAGCCACCAGGGAAGTCCCCAGAGTTTGACTTTTTAATAAAAGAAAGAGTGTCCTCAAATACAGGGCAAAATCCATGTATTTTCCTAGTGGCTAGCTCTTCGTATCCCGTTATTGGCCTCTGAGCCATTCTTCGAAGAATACGGTGCAATAAAAATGAAATAATGTATACGCGAGTTCTTTGAAGAGGTAAAGACGATCTGATGTTTAGTAAAGATAGTGGTAGTCTTCATCCTCTCTGCAAAGTCCTGCAAAATGCTCAGGGTGTGAGGAAGGGTTCAGAAAAAGGAAGGGTCTCCTAGAACAGAAGGAGTTTGCATTCGCCTGCAGCCCTTGTTTCTATTGAAATTATGCCATCCCCTGAAATAGTGTGTGATTCTCTTTTCAAAATACTTGCAATGGTTTTCCATAGTGTAAAGCTTATGCTTTTGCGTTGGAGTAGACTGTCCTAAAGGGTTATTCGGCTATACGTATGTACAGGGGTATTGAAAGCTGTAAGATAAAATATTTGCCTACAGGTTGGATTTTCTAGAAGTTTCGGTAAAAGAATGCCAAAATTATTATCGTAAAATGAAAATAGATAGAATGGGGTTCGACGTTATTCTGTTTTGAAAATTATCCATAGAAATTGTTATCATAAAACTTCGAAACTTTTCCCTTTACAGTCAGAAGAGAATAGAAATGTGAATGAAAAGTGTGGCCTGCCATATCAGCAAACAAAGATGCCGCGGCCATCAAGCTCTCAGCCGCTGCTGCCACCAACAGTCAGCCTGAGGGCACTCAGGATGAGACAGCACAGGATACTGGCCCCAGTAGCTGAGGTGCATGTCAAAGGAATGGTTGCAGTGAGCCCAGACTTTGCATCTTGCCTTATATAGAAAAGCAGTGCTAATTTCATTAACTTGAGATGTCTGGTCTTCTTTAATTAACAGTAATCTTTTGATAGTCCGACTCCCTGCTTTTTGTTGCAAAAACTCCTGTATGTCCTGGCACCGCCCCACCCCCCCACCCCGGCCCTTGCCTCTTGGGAGCAGCCTCTCAGAGTTATCTGACACGCTGTGTCCCGGGCTTGAAGTCCTCCGAATGTCTGCTGAATAAAACCTAATTCTCAACGTTTAGGTTGTGCATTCTTTTTCTTCAGTCAATAGAGGCATTCCTATATTCTCACCAGCCTTGGGCATACTTCTGTGGGAAATTTTGAGAGGCATACGAACCTAAGAGTAGAGGACAGACTCCCAGCCTGGTATTCAACTCCCTTCATAATGTGTTCTCAATATTCCTTTTCGAACTTTTTCCGCTACCTTTCTCTCTGAAATCGGAACGGCACTTGGCAAGTCCACCCCTGGACTGGATAATGATGCCAAGCTCTACACATGCCTCACCCAGTTTCCCTCCCAGGAAACTTCCTTTCTGGCACGTCTGGTTCTCCAAATTCAGCTCCAGTAAACTCTTCTGTGACCTCCCCCCCAATCCTTTGGTGGTTATTCCCTACTCTGTACCACATCTATACATTTTTTTCACCTTGTTTGCCATTAGTGGCAAAATACATTACCTGGTTAAAAAGCATATAACTTCTCATTTTCATTGTATGTACTGTCTACCCAATTTAGACTGAATATTCCCAGAAGGGAGGACTTTTATTATTCTTCCTAACTCTTGATAGTGTCAAGCGCTTTGGAACATCGATGACAATACATGGACAGCATTTTAGAAATCCTTGAATCCGAGTTCCTCCTTTTATAGATAGAAAATAGAGACCAAAAGTCGAGAAAAAGGAGAAAACCTGGAGGAGAAGACAGAAGAGTGATTTTCATTGACTCTTTCGCCTTTACTTCTGTTAGAGATTAGTTTTACATGAAGCCCCGTAGCAACTGAGAGAGGCTGTGACTATAGCTTGTGGTACATAGGTTAAGTCAGAAATATGGAATTTTGTCTAATAGAAAAGATTGTTGTCTTCTGGCCTCTGAGGATCTTTCATGTAGATCTGAAAGAAGTCTGGTATTTCCTGAAAGCAAGAGGCACTGCATTCTTGTAATTTTGCTCGTCTCTCCCCAGCACTAATGTGGCCTTCATTTTTGGCAGAGATTTATGCTTGGAGTCTTACCCATCCCTATGCAAAACCATAAATCTCACACCAATCCTCTGAAAATTTCCCTACAGTCTTTTCCGAGACTCTTACATCACCACTAAATATGTTCGTTTAGGTGTGTCAAGTCTCCTAATTTAGGGTGATGTCATTTGAGAAGTTGGTGGAGGGTGAGAGCTGAGAGAAGTGAAGATGTTGGAGATTGGAAATGAGACTTGTAGATACTGGTGCACAACTTGAGAGAGAGGGCAGGCAAAATAAGAGGAAATCAGTCATTTATCATTTTCTCTAGAAGAATAACATTGGTATATGCACCCTGTATTTATTAGCTCACTGAATCCTCATAACTATCCTATGCGGCAGGTACTATTAGAGTGAGAATCTGGGTTCCAGAAAGGTTAGAACCCAAGTAAGCCAGCTGAATAGGTGTCAGCACCCATATTTGAGCCCAGGAAGTCCAGGTCCAGAGATACATACGCTTCCATCTATGATACTATGGTGTCTCTCAAAGGAGATAAGGTATACACACACACACACACACACACACACACACACACACACACACACAATGGAATATTACTCAGCCATAAAAAATGAAATGCTAATTGTTAATAAACTATACTCCAATATAAAATAAAAATGAAAAAAAGAATGAAATCATGTCATTTGCAGCAACATGGATGGACCTAGAGATTATCATACCAAGAGATGTAAGTCAGACAGAGAAAGACAAATATCATATGATATCACTTATATGTGGAATCCAAAAAAAGGATACAAATGAACTTACTTACAAAACAGAAATAGACTCACAGACATAGAAAACAAACTTATGGTTACCAAAGGGGAAAGGGGGGTGGAAAGAGATAAATTGGGAATTAATAGATACACACTACTATATATAAAATAGATTAAAAAAACAAGGACCTACTGTATAGCACAGGGAATCATATGTGATATCTCTAATAACCAAGTGAGATGGATAGGATGTGAGTGAGGCAAAGAACTGGAAAAGGAGAAGCCCACTAGAAGATAGTGTCTGTAATCCAGGGATGAATTGGCACTCAGATTAAATGGGAAAAACCATGGCCATGAAAGACTGGAAATCTAGGACTGACCAGAATGAAAGCTGAAAAAAGGAGAAATGGAAAATGACCCCAAATTTGCAATCAGAGAGTCGAAATGGTGGAAGTGTTAGCGACAGGAATGAGCCTGTGTGGGGTGTACGGAATGTGAGCGCTCTGAGCGGGGTCTATGACCAAGTCACATGTGTACCCCAACTCCCAACACTTAGTGACTTCTCAGTAAACAATGAATATGAGAATGAAAGAATGAGCTTGAAATTTTCTTTTTTGAGAAAGAGGAATCACTTTTAGAGGAAGGTGATATGCTCAGTTTTGTAAAGTGACTTTGCTTGGGCTGACATAACGTAGTACCACAGACTAGGTGGCTTGAACAACAGACCTCTATTTTCTTGTAATTCTGGAGAGCAGAAGTCCACGAGCAAGGTGTCGGCAGGTTTGGTTTCTTCTGACGCCTCTCTCCTTGGCTTACAGATGGTCGTCCTCTCCCTGTGTCCTCACAGGATCTTCCCTCTGTGTTGGTCTGTGTCCTAATTTCCTCTTTTTGCAAGAACACAGTCATATGGTAGTAGAACACCAGTCATATTTTTAAGAACACCAGACATAGGACTTCCTTTTACCTTAATTACCACTTTAAACGCCCCATCTCTAAATGCAGTCACATCCTGAAGGTACTGGAGGTTAAGACTTTAACATATAAATTTAGAGGGAGACACAATTCTGCCTATAACAGATGGTTATCCAAATGCATACTCCACAAGAAACTGGATATTTAAGATTATAACCTGGGGAAGAGGACCACGCCGAAGAGAGTGATTTGAAGAACTTAAAAGTGGATGAATTTGTACAATGGAATATTACTGAGCCATAAAAAAGAATGAAACCATGCCATTTGCAGCAACATGGATGGACCTAGAGATGATCATATTAAGTGAAGTAAGACAGAAAGAGAAAGACAAATACCATATGATATCACATACGTAGAATCTAAAAAAAGAAACAAATGATTTCGCTACCTGATTAAAAGTGTTTTATAGTATTAATAAAAATTAAGAAAGTTTATTTTACCTTTTAAAAAACTGCCTATGATATGTGGACTTTAAAAGCATCTTTAAACTGATTTCTAGCTGCATTTTACTGTAATCAGAAAAAATATTCCACATGGTATTCTTTGAAATTTGTTGAGATTTGTCTTATGGATAAGAACATAATCTTATTTTGCAAATGATCCCTATGTACTCTATAATGATATACTCTATAGTTTTGGCTTATAGGATTATAACCACGACAATTTCATCAGGTTTGCTAGTCATGTTATTCAAATCTTCCATATGCGTACCGATTTTTTTTTGTATACTAGTTTAATCAATTACTGATAAATTTGTGTTGAACTTTCTCACTATAAAAAAAAGGGATGATGAAGCCATGAGACCTATAGTCTTGCATGCCAAATTGCTTCTAACAGAAAAAAAAATATATATATATATATATATACATATATATATAAACAAACATGGGAGTTTCTCAGATAAGATTTGGGATTGACTGAAACTAGGTGGGTCCAGGAAATAATGCAGAGAATGGAGCCAAGTCATTAGTATACTCACAATCCAAACTGTGCCTATCAGAGGAGTTCCCAACCTCTGCCCCACCTGTGTGGGTTTCAGGACCATTACTCAGCTGAGCTGCACCATTGTCCCTGGGCAAAGACTCATGTGGCAAACAGATTTGGTGAGTTCCCCGACTACAAGAGAAATGTGAGGTGTGTGACTGTCACCCTAACTATTACTGGAACAAGATTAACACTGTTTTCTCCCAAGACAAATTTGTGGGTTTGCTGCATCTTAAAATCAAAGGCACTGTCTCTTCCTGATATCTTTCACTGTCCTCTCTGTTCTAATACTGCATTTGTATGGTTGGGTCCACCTGGTAGAATTGCACCAGTAGCATTCTCCCAGTAACTAGCTCTCAGATTTGTGCCAAATCATGGCTATTATGATGCCAGTGTTACAGAGGTAAGTCCAGTGATCTCTAAATTGGCTTAGTGAAGAGGAAGAAAGGAAAAAAAAAAATAGTTGCACTTTGCTACCAGGAAAAGCCATAATGGTGATTTTCCTGTTTGAAGCAGTGCTGTTCATTGGTAAGGGTCTCAGGATGGTGTAGGAATTAAATATAAAATCAATACCTTGTAAAGGCTTCTCCTTACACAGGAGACCTTAAACAAAGACCTACAAACATGGCTTTTATTTACATAATCTGGCCCACGTTGACCTCTCCTGGATGTCCCTAGCTTGTCAGCACTCAACAGGGTTTCTCCTATCATCACCTGTCAGCCCCAACCCAGCCCATACCATCTCACCGACTTCTGCCATTCTGGAGATTTCAGTTCCAATAGATTCCATCATTGAAATTCATACCAAGTTGGGTCCTTCCGCTTATATCCTTTTAGGACCCTGTGTTATTTTTCCTCCATAGCTCTCGTTAAATATTTGATTAATATCTAGCAACTTCATAGGACCGGAAGCTCCACAAGGGGCAGCTCCACAAGGGGCAGACATCATACCTACTTTATGGGCCAGTCGATGCCCAGTGTCTAGATCAGTGAAGAATCTACCAGCCGGGGGATCAACATATAATTAGTGCATATATTTCTAGGCCTATAGGTATTTGACTTGTCTTGTCAGCACCTCGGGTTTCTTTGTATATTTGTTTGATTTTAATAACAAGTAGCATGGAATGGTGGAAAGATCACAGATTGTGGAATTAGACACACCTAGTTTAAATTGAGCTGTTACATTTTATTTGTCTAGATTCAGATGAGAGAGATACCGGTAACTGATGTTCAACTCTCATCCTCTTTGACCTTTCATTCGAACGTTGACTTTTACTTGAAAGTGTCCCCTTGGCTTTGTGGTCTCACTGTCTTATATTCTCCTCCTAAATCTCTGAACACTTCCTAGGTTTTCTTTCCTTGTCCCCAGAGTTGCATTCTGCGTCTTCTTCACATTGGGCACCCTTTATACAGAGCTCTCATTTTTCTCTTGTAGCTTTAGCAGTCCCAATCTGGATTTTTCAGCTGCCTCACTGATAGCTGCATGAGAACACAATAGGAAAGTATTGTAGTCAAGCCCAGAACCATGCTGTAGTGATGTTTGCCCATCACTTGTAATTCTGTACAGTTTGAAGCTTTAGGTGAATCACTTTAGGTGACGCTTTAGTGAATCACTTATAATTTATTCCTAATTGCTGTGGAAGATGTATTTTGCACAGTACTAGTTCAGGTTCACTAACTTTGTAATAAGGACAATTCCTGTGTGTGTAATATATCATATACAGCTGCATCTATTACAAAAAGGATCATCTAATGTTTCACCGAATTACCTCAGAGACCACGGAACTCTTCTAATCCATCCATAGGACTTTCTGAGTGTAAAGACTCTTCAATCAGATATTTACACAACTTTTCAGGGCACTCAAATCTACAGGGAGGGAGATACGTATTCTAAAAATAATTCTAATAGAAGATTCAGATATTAGGATAAGAAATGTATTCTGGACTTATTTCTGTGCTATGGAAGACATCCCCAAACTTACTAAAACTATCTGAAATGGAATAGCCTTCCTTGATGGGGAGAATAAAGTTTTGACTGATAATGATCCAGCAAAAATCAAACGTGCCATTCAGCAAAGAGAAATGATATTTTTGTGTGTTTGAATAACTTCTGATAAGTCAAGGCGTTTTCTTTGACAAAAAATGTATTAGTTACATTTTGAGTTTCACATTAGGAGCTTTGGAGTGAGGCACATATGTTTTTAAGATACTCTGCAGCCCTAGAGAGCAAGAAAGACAAAAAAATAATCAGGCCGTAGCTGTGGAAGGTACAATTGGACACCTGAACACTTGAAACTTACTCTCCAAGGTACTTTTGCCCAACTACTTTCTCATGTCATCTCTAAAATCAGTTGCTGCTTGGAGACACGTGGAGACCAGGTAAATAAGAAGATAAAAATTTTGCTATGACTCTTCTAAATACCTACCCACCTAAAGTAATAAGACAACCATATACTAGAAAAGCAGCTGTTTTCAAAGTTAAAGCCTAACTTCTTTTCCTAAACAGAAAAAAGAAGGAATAGAGAAAAAAAGAGAGAAATACTGAAAACATTCTACACTTAATACTACCCCAAATCAGAAATCAGGCGTTCAACAGGCTTACATATCCAGAACTTAGAAGCAAAGCCTCTAGGTAACTATAAAGGATGATGGTGCCTCCAATGAGATTTAGCCATTTGACTTGTACACAAACCCTTAGGGAATTTATTCAAGCCCATTTATGGTTATTTTATGCCATACTAAATACATTTTCACATTTGAGAGCTAAGTCAATAGCAGTTTAAAATAAAGACATTAGAATAAAGAAACAGGCAGGCTTCAGTTTCAGCAATGATGTAACTCGTTTGAACCTATTCAACAGACAGAAGAAAAAAACTAAACAATCAGTAGTATCTCAAAGAATACAGGACATGTGATATTGGGGGAGGGACATGGAATCTTATCCAGCAAAATAGGTCCTGAGGAAACAATATATGATAAACAGCAAAAAACCCTGCTGATCATAAGACACCAAGAAAAATTAAATTTAGAATCTTCCGTGAAAAAGAGTGCAATTTTTAATTTTTATTTAAAATGGATGCAGTTTGGGACTTCCCTGGTGGTGCAGTGGTTAAGAATCCGCCTGCCATTGCAGGGGACATGGGTTCCATCCCTGATCCGGGAAGATCACACATACCATGGAGCAACTAAGCCCGTGAGCCACAACTACTGAGCCCACACGCCACAACTACTGAAGCTGGTGCGCCTAGACCCCGTGTCCGCAACAAGAGTAGCCCCCGCTCACTGCAACTAGAGAAAGCCCGCGCGCAGCAACAAAGACCCAACGCAGCCAAAAAATTAATTAAAAAAAAAAAAAAGGATACAATTCAAGGTTTGCTGTTCGAAGAAGTCTTCAGCAGTTCATAATTTTTCCTGTGCTATTTACTTACTCTCATTCCCAAGCCCATCCTCTGTCCTCTGCATGTGATGCTGGGGCTTTTGCCATTTTGCTTCTGATGAGCATCTGACAATGGGAGGTGGTGGGAGACGGAACGGAAGAAGGAAGGAAGAAGGCACTTCCTCCTGCCTTCCAGCACCCGTTAGCTCTTCTCAAGCAGCAACAGACAGGTGGTGCCATCCTATCAATGCTCTTAGCACTCCCGACACCTGTCTCTGCTGAGTTCTTCCTCAATAACCAATTTGCAAAAGAGTTAGCACAATTAGAAGGCTGCTGTTCTGTATCACTATGTTTGGGGATAACTTCTTGTGCAGCAATAGTAACCAGAACATCAGACTTTTAAAATTTGTCCTCTACGGGAGGTGCTCAAGTAATATTTTACTGAGTAAAAGAATAAATGCTGAGGGCTTCCCTGGTGGCGCAGTGGTTGGGAGCCCGCCTGCCGATGCAGGGGACGCGGCTTCGTGCCCCGGTCCGGGAGGATCCCACATGCCGCGGAGCGGCTGGGCCCGTGAGCCATGGCCGCTGAGCCTGCGCGGCCGGAGCCTGTGCTCCGCAACGGGAGAGGCCACAACAGTGAGAGGCCCGCGTAGCACCAAAAAAAAAAAAAAAAAAAAAAAAAAGAATAAATGCTGAGAAACTAGAGGCAGAAGGTGGTGGCAGTATACCAATGGTGTTCTCCATTTAGTCCCTAAGTTGGCATTACATTGGCCCTAGAATGAACAAACTATCCAGAAACAGTTCAGAAAGCAAATTCCACTATACAAAGTGAGTAGGTTTTTTTCCTTTTCTTTTTAATGAAGAGGAAGGTATTTTTCTTACCTTACAATTGAGGAAGCCTACTTGTGAAATATTGAACAGGAATTCCCACATTTCCCATACTACCACCTCAAATTCCCTTTTATTCTCATCCTTTCCTGAGACTGGACTCGATTTTCATGCTATTTGAAGAATTTCTAGGAATTGGTGTTAATGAAGTGCTTATACTATCTCATCATCCTAGAATTAGTAGTTTTGGGAAGAATGATTATTAAACAAGTTTTCGGTTCTAATTGATTGGCATCAACATTACAGATGAAACTCAGATTTTAAATATTTACATGAATGACAGTAGCAAGGGGCACACCTTGCACCCAGATCTTGGTTTCTAATATCATTCTCCAGCCAAAGAAACCAAGGCTCCCTGGAGAAATGGCTGATTGTTGGATTAGGACAGGAAATGTACAAGATGAGCCTGGGTCATCTTATAGTTCCAGAAAGTAAAAAAATGCTCAAAATTTAAAAAGCCCAAACTGATGGGGCATGTTGAAGGAACATAGGCGCCAAAGAAAAGAAGTCCCAACAGTCAAAGGTAGAAAAATTTGAGCAACAGAATAAATAAAGTAGTATTGGATTATAATCCAAAGTATAAAATTACTATCCATTAATCCATACTTATACAAATAAATGATTGAATAAATAAATAAATGGAGAGAATAGATAAATTCCTCATGCAGGAAAATTCCAGATAATTTATACAGACACTTCACTTTTAAGGAAATGTACTATAACTTCCCACTCCTTAAGTGTGGGCTCCACAGAGCAATTTCTTTCTAAGGAGTACAGTATAGAAAGAGACAGGGGCAAAAGAGTAACTTGACATTGGTGAAAGATATCAAGGAAGAAACAAATAAATGGAAAGATAGCCTATGCTCATGGATTGGAAGAATTAATACCGTTAAAATGTCAATACTACCAGAAGCCATCTGTAGATTCAGTGCAATCACTATCAATATTCCAATGGCATTATTTAACAGAAATAGAAAAAAGTACTCCTAAGATATATATGGGACCCCAAAAGACCCTGAGCAGCTAAAGAAATCCTGAGAAAGAAGAACAAAGCAGGAGGCATCACATTTCCTGATTTCAAGCTATACTATAAAGCTAAATTAATTAAAACAGTGTGGTACTGGCATAAAAACAGACAAATAGACCAATAGAACAGAACTGAGAGCCTGTAAATAAACCCAAGTATATACAGTCAACTAATATTTGATGAGAGAGCCAAGAATACTCGGTTGGGAAATGACAGTCCCTTTAATAAAGGGTGCTGGGAAAATTGGATATCCACATGTAAATGAATGAAACTTTAAATCTATCTTACACACTCACAAAAATTAACTCAAGTGAACTGAAGGAAAAAACCTACTTACTTTGTATAGTGGAATTTGCTTTCTGAACTGTATCTGGATTGTTTATTTATTCTAGGGCCAATGTAATGCAAACTTTCTTTTCAAGTTAGTGTTTTTGGATATATTCCCAGAAGTGGAATTGCTGGATCATATGGTAGTTCTATTTTTAATTTGTTGAGGAACATCCATGCTGTTTTCCATAGTAGCTGTACCAATTTACATTCCCAACAGTGCGCAAGTGTTCCCTTTTCTCCACATCCACTCCAGCATTTGTTATCTCTTGTCTTTTTGATGACAGCCGTGCTAATAGTCATGAGGTGATATCTTATTGTGGTTTTAATTTGCATTTTCCTAATAACTAGTGATGTTGAGCATCCTTTCATGTACCTATTAGTCTTTTATGTATCTTCTTCGGAAAAAAATGTCTATTCAAGTCCTTCGCTTATTTTTTAATTAGGTTATTTGGGTTTTTGTTTTTGTTATTGAGTTGTATGAGATCTTTATATGTTTTGGATATTAACCCCTTATCAGATATAAGGTTTGCAAATATTTTTTTCCCATTCTGTAGTTTATCTTTTCACACTGTCAATGTCTTCTTTTGCTGTGCAGATGCTTTTTTTAGCTTGATACAGTACCACTTGTTTATTTTTTATTTGTTGCTTGTGCTTCAGGCGTAATTTCCAAAAAATTGTTACTAAGGCCCATGTCAAGGAGCTCTTCCCCTTTAATTAACAATAACGTATTAATATTGGTTCATTAATTGTGAAAAATGTACCATACTAATAAAATATTATAATCATAATCAAAATGGAAAACAGGTTGGAGTATATGGGATCTGTCTGTACTACCATCACAATAATTTTGTACTTCTAAAACCATTCTAAAATAAAAAGTTTATTTAAAAAAATGTTCACATGTGCTGAGTTTTGTCAACATCAAAAAAATATTGGCAAAACTCAATAAAGTAACTTCACCATGTGTACAGTTGCCCTGTTGACTGTCGTCTCAATGACTAGGCTTACAAGTGAAAAGCCTGTACAAGTGTCCACTCCTAAAGGGCAACATTAAAATCCTGCCAAGTTTGCTGATTAATAGCCTGGGTGCTGCCATAGCCAGGCTGTTCCAAGTACTTAGAAAAAGGAGCTTAGTCACCTGCCTACCCTCTCCTTTATTAAGTTTAATTTATGGACTGTGAGTTTCACTGGAGTGAAATCTTGAGCACAACAGCAAATTGTTGAACAGAAAAGGGACGGCATGGAGGCTGAGGCCCACGATTCTCAGAAACAAAGGGGAGATACAATTATTGAAAGACAATCGGGGCTTCACATTGTTGAGATGGTCCCAGAACAGAATAACTACACCTAACTTTGTCCCCACCCCTTCCCACTTAGCCCGGCCCAAAGAGTCACTTTGAAGGTCCTAGATTTTCACTGTTGCCTTAAATTTTGTGAAACAAATAAAACAGCACTTAAAAAAAAAAGGTTAGGGCTTCCCTGGTGGCGCAGTGGTTGGGAGGCGGAGCGGCTGGGCCCGTGAACCGTGGCCGCTGAGCCTGCGCGTCCGGAGCCTGTGCTCCGCAGCGGGAGACGCCACAACAGTGAGAGGCCCGCGTACCGCAAAAACAAAACAAAGCAAAAAAAGGTCAAAGCAGCAACATATCTTAATTGTATTCATACATTTGCAAGAATTTAAATAATTTTTCATCTGTAATATTTAAAATAAACTCCTAAAAATATGTGGTACTGACAGGAAAAGTCTAGGCACCTTTCCAGAAGTGACCTTGAAGACCATCTTTGTATCACTTGGGCCACATGTCTCTATTAGAGGACAGGAAAAATAAATCAAGACCTAATAACCGAGGAGGGGTGAAAGCCATCATTCAGGGTGTTGCATTCATCGTGGAGCTTTATGGCTTTCCACTGGCTTCAGGTCAATTTGCTTTAAGAGCAGGGTCCTGTGAATCCAACTGAAGGATCAATTTATTCAGCTATTGTATTTCATAAATTTAATACATTATTTAATTGTCGAAGTGTTTTTCAAAGTTTTCCTTTCAGTTTCAACCCTGCCCCTGCATTTTCTTCTACTCCAGCCTGTTAATTTTTTACGAATGTAGTTGGCCTTTCCTTTAATCACTGGCACAGAAAGAGTCATGGCATAGTGCCAGACCCTGTAGAAGTGTAAAATTTCTCATAACGGCTCAGGCTAAAGTAAGTACAGAATCGAAGGCAGTGGTAAGACCCAAATCTACGAAAATAAAGAGAATAAAAATCGTGAAAGGAAAGGCTCTCCCTCGACATATAAAATAGCAAGAATAGGAACGAGAAAAGATGTAGGTGCAAGTGCTGAATAGGGGCCGAAACAATATCAAAACTTTGAAATATCCTCCCTACTTGGCAAATAGGATTTAAAGAAAAAACTGATCTATTGGCAAAATGGCTTTCTGCAAATTGACCAATTCTCTTTTGACAATACTATACGGCCTCATCATCAAACCAAATTGGACTCCTCTGGGCTTTACCAAGGACACGTAAGAAATTAATTGAGAAATAAATGTTCAAACAGCCATGCACATAATCACATTTCTGGTTTTCCTTCCCATCTTACTGTGTGCCTTGAGTAAAAGCCCAGAGCTGGCTGAATTTCAACATTTCTATTGATTTAAGAAAAGGGAGAAGGAGAGAGAAACTTCTTTCATCTTCCTAACTTCTGAATAAAATCACCTGACATATAATTTGTGTCTGCTTTTGTTGCTTGAAATGAACCCACTATGATGCCAGAAACCTCTTGAAAAGAATAATAGGACTTATTAGTTGTCTATTTTATATACAGTAGTGTGTATATGTCAATCCCAGTCTCCCAATTTATCCCACCCCTCTAAACCCCAGTAACCATAAGTTTGGTTTTCTACATCTGTGACTCTACTTCTGCTTTGTAAATAAGTTCATTTGTACTCTTTTTTAAATATTCCACATATAAGCAATATCATATGATATTTGTCTTTCTCTGTCTGACTTACTTCACTCAGTATGACAATCTCTAGGTCCATCCATGTTGCTGCAGATGGCATTATTTTGTTCTTGCTTATGGCTGAGTAATATTCCATTGTATATATGTACCACATCTTCTTTATCCATTCCTCTGCTGATGGGCATTTAGGTTGTTTCCGTGTCCTGGCTGTTTTCCATGTAAATTGTGCTGCAATGAACATTGGGGTGCATGTATCTTTTCAAATTATGGAGAAAACTAATAAGGACCTACTGTAGGGCACAGGGAACTCTACTACTCAATAATGGCCTATATGGGAAAAGAATCTAAAAAAAGAGTGGCTATATGTATATGTATAACTGATTCGCTTAGCTGTTCACCTGAAACTAACACAATATTGTAAATCAACTAGACTCCAATAAAAATTAAAAAAAAAAAGAATAATGGGATTCTCCAGTTATAAAATCATTTAGGAACAGGTAAAGATAGTGGAGGAGGGGACTTCCCTAGTGGTCCAGTGGTTAAGACTGCTCATTGATTTCACTGCAGGGGGTATGAGTTCGATTCCTGGTCAGGGAACTAAGATCCCATATGCCACGTGGCCAAAAAAAAATAAAAATAAAAAAGACAGTGGAGGAGAGTACGCTAGGAATTTAAGGCAGCACAACCCCCAACGTTCTATAGACTAAATTCCCACATCCTTAGAATAATAATATGAAGTCATGAATCATAGAGTCTTGGTCTACCCAGCAACCTGTTGGAAGGAAGAAAAGACTGGAAGGAGGGAGAGAGAGAGGAAAAAAGAGGGCATGGAAGGACCTTGTGTTACATTCTTGATACGGCCACCAGGGAGCCCAGCGCTGTGGCCATGACAAGATAAACATTTTCCCACCTTTTTCACACTAGTCACCCCCAGGAACAACCTCGTCACTGTTCCCTGAGCACACTGTCCTTAATCGGACCTCTCACCCGTGATTACCTTTTCATTGACTTTCTGAATCCCACCTATTTTCAGGGTCCAGTGGAATGGTCCCTTTTCCAAGCCTTTCCCAGCCATCCTGCTATCTTACCTTACCACCCTGGTATCTTCACCCCTGCCATAAATTGACAGTGAGTTTAGGAAAGAAACTCATCTGATTTTTGACCCCTTTTGGTTTGTGTAACTTACTTAGAAATGAAGGAACAACAAATGCACTGGACATGATTATTTCCTGTGTGTATTGTCTAAGAGGTCACTAAAGTACAAGTTTTTTTTCTTTCAGCAGTGCTGGACCCATTGCAGGGGCTCTGTGAACACCTGCTGGGTGAACATATAGATTAATGAATAAATGAACAAGTGAATGGGTGCCCTGAGCTAACAGTTGCAGACAAATGGAAGAATCAGGAGGACAAGAGCAAAGAATCAGGTCAGGGCCCTTTCACTGGCTCAGCGCGCTCTTTCCCACAGAATTCTCAGCTTTCTTTAGAGATCAAAACTCAGTTGTTTTGAAATAGTCATGGCAAAGAAAGTGAGAAGACTTCAAAAGAAATATGAATGATTTCATAAACACGGATCCCTACATTAACAGCCCTTTATGGGCAATAAAAATTCATAGGAGGCAAATTTAAAATAAGTCTTTCCAGAGCCCAGTGGAAAAATAACCCTTGAACATCTTTCTTCTATTAAGTCTATATTTCCAGTTAATGAGGAAGCTCAAACAACTCCATTTCCTGTTTATGTAAAATTTTTTATCACTGGATGCAGGGAAAAATATTCATTTTGTTGGCCTTCTCGTGAAGGTATCACCCACTCACCAATGCCCTATTCTTCCAAAGTACAATTCATTAATGTCACCACCAATCACCCAAAGACAAGATTGAGGCAAGCCTCGTGTTTTTTTTGTGTCCCGCAGTTTCACAAGGGAAGAGATCGCACTTGCCTAATATTTCATCTTGTTCCATGTCTAGGGGTTTTGGAAAGCGTACTGTAAAGTTCCACCTGGGGTCTGTGTGAGTGATTCCTGGATTTGGACTGGTTTCATTTTCTAAAGCAAGCCGGCCTGCCTTGGTGCCCTTTTAGTGATCTTCTTGCTGTAAACTGAGCCAAGATTGATAAGTATTTATGTGGCGTTTGCTCATCGCCTGCTTTCAGCTGGCAAATGCAAAAACTCTGCATTTGTTGAAACTATATTCTTGTTCTGCTAACACACTGTAGAGATAGCATCGTCTAGGGCTGACCGCTGTTCCTGCTAACTCCCTCATTCAAGAGGGCAGGGAAGCATGTGATCCTGGTAATTTGCCTGTGACAGAACTTTTATAGCCTGCATCGTTTTGCTTGCTGTGCCCAGATGTTACATGATACTTTTCCAATAATGCATATTTGAAGGAATTTGTCTTATGTGTTTGTTTTGAAAAAAACTTTATGCTTACTCCATGTTTTATCATTCCCTCTCTCTTTCTCTCTCTTTCTCTGTCTCTCTCTCTCTCTTAATGTATGTTTGTAAATTCTTTTCTCAACCATTTGAGAGTAAGTTGCAAAGACAATGCCCCTTCCCCTCAGTGTGTATTTCCTAAAAAACAAGGACATTCTCTTACAAATCCAGAGTGTGTACAGTTTTCCAAATCAGGAAATTTGCATCGGTACAGCACTGTTACGTAATCTACAGGCCTTGGTCAAGTTTTGTCATTTGTCCTACTAACTACTTTATAGCGCAAGGATTTTATCCCTTTTTCTGGTCCAGGATCCAAGCCAGGATTAATGTTGCATTTGGTTTACTTGTGTCTTTATTCTCTAATAATTCAAAATAGTTCTTCAACCTTTCTTGATCTTTCATGGTCTTCTAATATTTTTGAAGAGTAGCGGCCATTTATTTTGTAGAATAACCCTCAGTTGGGAATTTTCTGAAGCCTCTTTTTGGTTAGATTGACGGAACTGCCATCAGGAGGTGTCTCTTTTTCTCATTAATAGTGATGCTAACTTCGTTCACTTTGTTAAGGTTTCTCATCAAATTTTCACCCACCTGTTTTCGTATCTGTTGATGATTCTTGACTAAAACAATTATTACTACGGCGGTTTTCAAATGGTGGTTTTCTGAATATATTATGCCATCTGCACTTGTTATTTGCCTTTCTACTGTAAAAAAGGACGTTCCCCTCTTGTTTCTTTATTTATTTATTACTAATGTGCTTGTTAATATTCATATTCAATATGGATTCGTGAATTCACATTTTATATGTCAAAACCCAATTATTGTTTATTTCGATGCCCAAATTACCTCAAATTTGGCCGGAGGGGGTCTTTTCAAGCTGGCTCCTGTGTCCTTTTCATGAATCCCATTATTCTTTGAACACTTCCTTACTGTTTGGTGTAAAAACATATTCCAAAACTATCTTGAACTTTTCCAGCCCTAGCTTTAGAATTGGTGATTTCTATAAGGGACATTTTTTTTTTTTTTAATTGGAAAACGGTGCTTAAAATCCAAGATCTGGGGCTAGGTGTGCTAATTGGCAGTGTCACTGTTCTAAGAAACTCCCAGTGGGCAGGGTTAAGAAAAGTATGCATGTATGTGTGTGTGCGTGTGTGTATGTATACGCAAATTTACATTTATATTTATTTTAAAATCTATGTATTATATATCAAAAACTGAGTTCTAACTGATAACCTCATTTCCAATCTAAGGTATGAGTTCTCAAAATGAAAGATCTAAAGAATCCCAAGCAAGATAAATGAAACAAACATTTTTTAAAAAATCCCATTCAATTCATATCAATTAGAATGTTTCAGCACATCAATTAGAAAGAGAAACTCAAAATGGGGTTTGATAGAATGCCTGGAAAAAATGAGAATCTAATTAGATTTTAAAAAGAAAAAAAAGAAGCTATTTGGGTTTGTAGTTCTGTACCCAGAAAAATCTGTATTTTTTAAGGTTAATAATATGAATAAATCTTTGGCAACTGTGGTCAAAAGAGAGAGGCAAAGATCATGAACAAAGGGGGGATATTCATGGAACTTGGTAAGCTATTTCTAAAATTCAAGCAAAAGAGAAAAGTGTAAGAATAACTAAGACAGCTTTAAAAAAAACAAAAAGAGGGAAGACTTGTCCTAACAAATACCATGACATACTATAAACTTTTAAATAGCAAAGCAGTGTGCTAATAGAAAAAATAAACACAAACAAGCCAATAGAAAAAAATCAGTGAGTCCAGAAGCAGAAATTATGTATACAAGGGAATTTCTTACATGATAAATGTTGTCTTCATACTGAAGAGAAATTCTAATACATTAAATGGTATTGGAAAAACTAGCTACACATTTGGGAAAATATTAAATTAATCCATAGTTTTCAACATTCACAGAAATACATTTTATTTTTTTTAACATCTTTATTGGAGTATAATTGATTTGCAATGTTGTGTTAGTTTCTGCTGTATAACAAAGTGAATCAGCTATATGTATACATATATCCCCATGAAATACATTTTATATGGGTTTTAGACCTACAGGTAAAAGTATACAAATACAGGAAGAAATATGAGATAATATATTTATCAACATAAGGCATGGTGTACATAAAACAATTGATATAATGAAAAATATTGAGGTCAATAAACTTTCAAATTTTGTAAGGTAAAACAAAAGACAAAAAAATTGTAAATCATAGACTGTAGGAAATATTGATTGTAGTACTGTAACAAAAATTATTTTCTCACGAATTAATTAAAAAATCAAATAAACAATGAGCAGTTCATAAGAAAACTGGCAATATATATTAAGAAGAAATTCAAGAGGAAAAAATATAAATGACCATTAAACATATAAAAACTAAAAGAAAAAAATGTTAACCTCTCTAGTGATCAAGAAAAATGCAAATGAAAATAGAAATGAACCTTTTCTACCCAACAGTCTAACAGCACATGAAGTTTGATAATAGAAAATACTGGCAGATCCATGGAAACTGGTTGCCATAGATGGGACATTGGTACGGCCCTTTTTTATTGAAAA
Source organism: Physeter macrocephalus (assembly GCF_002837175.3). Lineage (NCBI taxonomy): Eukaryota > Metazoa > Chordata > Mammalia > Artiodactyla > Physeteridae > Physeter > Physeter macrocephalus. The sequence continues at coordinate 89,015,277 of NC_041233.1, forward strand.
TTTAACAGTATCTATTAAAAGAAAAAAATGCATATCTTAAGTCTCAGCAATTCCATTTTCAAGACCTACTCTGGAGAATTATTTCAATGTTCAAGACAATGTATACAATGATATTAATTGCAGATTTATTTGGTGTAAGGAAATATTGGAAAACTCCTGTGTCTATCAATGTGGGAATTATTATCAAATACTATAAAACAGTTAACATGTATCTGTAAGGTATATTGTTTAGTGAAAAAAAAAACTAATTTCAGAGTGAAATACATAATATTCTATGTCAAGAAAAAAATCCAGCCAATACATATTCAATGGAACAAACAGATGCCTTGTGAACATACAAAAAATTATTTAGAATACATCTCACACAATGCTGGGAATGGATTAAGGTATCTCAGAGTAAAAGTTCATTTATGGTTGTAGCAGATCTTAGTAAAGATCTGCATTCAAGAAGAAATGAGGGATGAAGTTACCAGTAAGAAACTGAGCGACCATCATACCTCAGTGCTAATGTATCAGTTTTACAGGCTCTCTTGTAGTTATGAGTCCAACATAAGATTCACCTCCACCCCTACCAACTTTCCAGGGATTGTTTTGGAATCCATAAGGTTTTTAAAACGTAAAACCAGCAACAAACAATATAAACTTGCATATGATTTATTTTCCTTCTCTAGATGTTGACTGCTTGCCTTCTCCCATCAGAGCATAAGCTCCACAATGAAGACAGAGACTTTTTGTTCTCACCAGTCTATTCCCAAAGCCTAGAACGGAGACAAGTATGCTCATAAAAGTTTGACTCCCATTTATGAATTTAAAGAGAGGGAAATTTGGTGATGATGATTATTATTATTATATTATAGTGATGTTCCACATTATTAGTGACATTACATTTCTGAGGGATGACAAAATTTCTTTTGTACCCATGTTTCAGATCATCTGGCTTCCCAAGAGCACTAGGAAATGCCGCTCCTCTCAAGGAGTCAATGATATAATGAAACTTAAAAGCTTTTGCACAGCAAAGGATACCATAAACAAGACCAAAAGACAACCCTCAGAATGGGAGAAAATATTTGCAAACGAAGCAACTGACAAAGGACTAATATCCAAAATTTATAAGCAACTCATGCAGCACAATAACAAAAAAACAAACAACCCAATCCAAAAATGGGCAGAAGAACTAAATAGACATTTCTCCAAAGAAGATATACAGATCGCCAACAAACACATGAAAGAATGCTCAACATCATTAATCATTAGAGAAATGCAAATCAAAACGACAATTGGGCATATACCCTGAGAAAACCATAATTCAAAAAGAGTCATGTACCAAACTGTTCATTGCAGCTCTATTTACAATAGGCAGGACATGGAAGCAACCTAAGTGTCCATCAACAGATGAATGGATAAAGAAGATGTGGCACATATATACAATGGAATATTACTCAGCCATAAAAAGAAATGAAACTGAGTTATTTGTAATGAGGTGGATAGACCTGGAGTCTGTCATACAGAGTGAAGTAAGTCAGAAGGAGAAAAACAAATACTGTATGCTAACACATATATATGGAATCTAAGAAAAAAAATGTTATGAAGAGATTAGTGGTAGGACGGGAATAAAACACAGACCTACTAGAGCATGGACTTGAGGACATGGGGAGGGGGAAGGGTAAGCTGTGACGAAGTGAGAGAGTGGCAGGGACATATATGCACTACCAAATGTAAATTAGATAGCTAGTGGGAAGCTGCCGCATAGCACAGGGAGATCACCTCTGTGCTTTGTGACCATGAGAGGGGTGGGATAGGGAGGGTGGGAGGCAGGGAGACGCAAGAGGGAAGAGATATGGGAACATATGTATATGTATAACTGATTCACTTTGTTGTAAAGGAGAAACTAACACACTATTGTAAAACAGTTATACTCCAATAAAGATGTTAAAAAAAAAAGAAAGAAATCAATGATAAATCTGTGTCATGGAAAAGAAAGTCCCTTCACATGTGTTTCAGCCACTGTTACTGCCCCATGGTGGTGGTGAGGTATTTGCAGAAGGACCAGATAAGGCCTATCAGGGCCTTATTGGTGGAACGGCAAGGACAGATAATATATATTTGAAACCAATCCAAGCACACATTTTGGAAAAGGGAAGTGATAATAAATGAAACCAGATATACAATTTGAAAGCAAGGGCAGTCAGAGTGAATAAGGTAAAATATATATATAAAGATAAGTTTCGATAAATGTTTGAAAAAGAAAATGGTCCCAGTATAATATTCATTCAGAAAGACATACAAGAATATGATATTTAACGTAGGTAAAAGCATCATGACATTTGTTCGAGGGATAAAAGTTGCATTTTCTTATTAGTGTCTTATCTATTGATTCCAATCAGGTCCACGTGGCGGCAGGCACACTTAGAGGCAACCAGACACTCCATATTTAATGGAGTTTTGCACCAAATATTCTGAAAGTTAAAAACTCAATTAACAAAACTTTAAAAGGATTTTTGCTTGAATTTTATTGCCAAAAGACTCATCTGCTTGGACTAAAGGAGACTGTCCGTTGTTTTTGTTTTTGTGTTCTTAATTTTTATTTTATAATGTAGTATAGTTGATTTACAATGTTGTGTTAGTTTCAGGTGTACTGCAAAGTGATTCAGTTATACATATATCCATCCTTTTTCAGATTCTTTTCCCGTATAAGTTATTACAGAATATTGAGTATAGTTCCCTGTGCTATGCAGGAGGTCCTTGTTGATTATCTATTTTACATAAAGTAGTGTGTATATGTTAATCTCAAACAGTCTGTTTCTTTGAAATTAACCCTTGTACCAGCCTGCAGTTTCTGGGCAAGAAGTGGAATGAAGAAGAGCCTCTTAGTCCCTAAGGAGGGCAATATTCCCCAACGCCCTTTCCATCATTAGTGAAGGAGGATAATCAAAAAAGTGCTTTCAGAGGACCACAGAGAACAAAGGAGAAGTGAGCCCAAGCTACTCCCAGGGCACAGACTGAGGACCTAATCAGGGAACATTCCAAACATTCCACACTCCCCAGATAGGGGGCCTCTGAATGTATTCTTCCCACGGAATTTAGGAATTGCTGCAGACCTCTGCCAGCTGCGTGTCTCCCGTTCTTCTTTCGGAAGAGCAGGGCTTGGTGTGTTGGGAGGAGCCAGGTAGGTTTGCCTTCTATCTCCTAAGTCTCAAGAGGTCCCGGATTTCGACCAGAGCTGGAGACGACCGCACACTCTCCCTGGAGATGAGATGATTCAGCATCCTCCAGAGATGCTGGACCTTGAGCTCGATGCCACTTCGGGACTTCAGCTGGTTTCCGGTGGGAGAGGTGTGAGTATTTGCATGTGGAAAGGAGAAGGGACAGAAAGTTTGGTTTTCAGAAGAGAAAACCTCGATTCCTCATTAAAGTTGCTCAGAAATATTCCCTTTCTCCTCCTTCCAGGCATACGGTAGGGATGAATTCTATATTTTATTCCCACTCTTGTAGTGAAATGTGGCCACGTGCCCTGTTCTGACCAATGGAATGTAAAGCAGGAGTCTATGTCCCTCAACGTGTAAACTTTCAGGGCGCTTGTGCTTATCACTAAACACTTCTCTCTGCCCTGGCGCTGCCTGTGCTCTGGATCCTCCAGATGGTGGATCGTGGCTGCTCCAGTAGCCTGTGTCCTGAAGTGAAGGACAGGGCAAAATAGAACCCAAGATGGCCCTCAGGACCTGTATTAGGAGGAAGAAATAAACGTCACAGCTCTGTCACTGAGATTTTAATATGTTTTACTAATGCAGCATTTCCTGATCTATGCTGACTAGTTCACTGATGATCATTTTTTTACATATAAATGCAATTAAATATTACCTATATAGTTACCTTGTTTTTAAAGGAAGATCAGAGCGATGTCTAGAAGAAGTGGATTAGGAGAAAATGCAGGTGATTTCTCTGTGTGAGGGACTTGTCTAGGAAGGAAACTGGCAATACGGGATTGAGCCCAAGCTGCTTTGTGATATCCTCGTGGTCATCCCAAAATAACTAATTTAGCCCTCAGTACAGGAGGTCATGTGCAAGGGGGCTTCCTACAACCCACTGAGCTGGGAAGATGGGAAAGCAAAACACCGGTCAAATCTCAAAATAACAAGGGTTAACTTCGTGGACTTTTTCTGACTTTAATAGCTCTCCGTGGTTAAACATTAGAACAAAGAAAAATGGAATTTCTCTCTTTTCTCACTATCAGCAAAAACTTCTGGAAGAGAGGAGTGAGCAAGTCTTGTTTACCTTTACATTCCTCTGCCAGGCAATAAATTATTATTAAATCAATAAATATCAATAAATTATTATTAAATGGGAAAATAAATGTGAAAGAAAGGATCGTTGAATGAAATGTATACCAATGGTTTGGGCTAAAGGCATAACACTTGGGGTATGTATAACTCATTTTTCGGTAGCCAGGTGGAGGATATAATGTAACACCTCATTGTATACACACTTAACACGTACGCATTTAGTTCTTTTTGAAGGCTACGGATTCCATCACTTACATACGCCATACCCACCTGTTCTCCAACTCCAGTGGCTTAATTTGGAAAGTCATTATCTCTTGCTTAGACTATGGCCATTGCTTGCTAATTGGACTACAAATCTTCTTTACCCTGCAGTGCATCTCTCGCAGCCCTCTGAAGGTAAAGCAGACTAAGCTACTTTCCTAATAAAAAATATTTTAAGTTTCAGCTACAACAGAATCAACTTCAACTCCTTAGCAGGCTAAAGGAAAGTTCATCTGGGTCTACTTACATTCTTCAGTAAAATTTTAACTCATTCTGGGCTGAACACTAAATTTACTGCATCACTGAGTTTGTTCCTTTTTCTTCAACATGTTGTAAATGTGCATGAACTGTGCCACAGGGCATACTATTCCTTTAGCAAAGACCTATCCTGAAGCTTCCCTCCATATAACAAAACATAACATCAGCTGACTACTGCTATTTATTAAGTGCCTACAATGTCCCAGGCAGTGTGCTCTACATTATATGCATCCTATTATTTAATTCCCACAACCTTCTGAGATGAGTACCATTAGGAGAGTTGGATAGTGAGTAAACTGATGCTTAGAGATAAAGAATAAACTCACCTAACTTCACACAGCTAATAGATTTGAGAGGTCCAGTAGACCCTGGGCTGACTCCAAGTCCATTAACTGCTATGTGATACTGCTTCAGACCAAGCTCAGATGTTAACTCCTACCTCTCTACTGCCTTTCCTGGCACCCAGAGGCAAAGTTAGCCATAAATTTTGCCCAGAATTACCTTACAGAACGTAATACATTATAGTTATTTGTTACACATCTCTCTCTTTAAGTAGACTATGAGTTCTTGAAAATAGGTAATATATCTTATTCAACTTTGAATTTTCTGTTTGGACATCACTGTTGAACACAGTGGTTAGGCAAGAGAACGTAACAAGTGTTTGGGAAAAGAAAAGTGGAGAAAGTATGAGAGCAGAAGTTTGTTTACAGTGCAGAGAAAGAGAGAGGAATATGTACAATTTCCAAAAAGATGGTATAAACACTGGAACTCTCTATGGGTGTGAAGATAATGTTTTATAGACAGACTCTGCATTCTCAGAGGAAGGAAGGAGATGTAACAGAGATTAGAAATGACAATATAGGACCTTATAGAGTTAAGGGATTTGGGCAGTTTTTGACTTGGACTTTTTTTTAATAAATACACCTCTACAAATATCACAGCCTTCACGGTTGCCACTGTAATAGGTGGTCAAAGTGGCAAGTAGATTCAAAATAGGTATAAATGGAAGAGATTTCCAATGCAGCAAGCCAAAAAGAGCAACATAAAATTAAGATTCAGAATTAAGGGTGCCAAAACTTGCAGAGGGAAATAATAATAACATATTGACTTTGAGCAAAGATAACTTGGATAAATCACTAATCAAGAGAGCAATTCAAAGAACTTAAGGATGACATTAGACACTTCAGGAATGTCAACCAAGGAATATTATCACGACTGGAAAAGTCTTCCAAACATCGAGGAGATTAATATTCATGGACATCTTAACAGTGCAAATATGGACCAAAGCACACCTGACTTGGCAAGCTAGGGCAGAGGTATTCTCTACACAATTTGCTGAAAAACAAACCAACATCAACAATAAGGCTAGAATCATCTGACACATCCACAAGATCTGGTTCTAGGAAATTAACCAAACGTGATAGAAACAGTTAAAATCAGGAAGCATCTCCAATTCAAGTGTTTTCAACCCAGGTCAACTGCAGATAAGCATGAATATAAAAGTAAAAGAAGGCAAACAGGAAGAAGACGTATTTGTTCTGTGCAGACTGGATTCAGGGACCGTGGAATACGCCAAGGAAGGCAAGTGGAATCACCATGAGGACCAGGCAACTACTGTAAGTGGTGGGAACCGTTTCAGAAGCCCTAGGCTGTACTTGAAATGCAAATTTCACTTTGTGCCATTCTCAGCATGGGGGAAGGGTGTCCAAGGTTAGCCAGAGCCAGAGCCGGCTGAAGAGAGATATCAGATGAGTGTGTGAGTAGACAGTGAAACGCTGAGAGTCAGCAAACATCCCAGACTTTTCAAAGGAATCTTTTTAAAAACACAATTTGTGCAAACTTTCTCATCTGTTTTGCTACCGAGTGGTGGAGTGAAATCGAGGCCCCCAGCTTTATTTTCCTAATGCAATGCCCAGGAGATCAATTTTGCAACCAAAGGAACACCTGTTTGGCATTTTCTGAATCAATACAGTTTAATTTGGTTGATTATGGTTTAATACCAAATAGTAAACGGCTCAATAAACAAGTATTTACTGAGGACCCACAATGCACAAAGCAGTAGGTGCCCCAGGTGCGAACCAGAGTTTGACATGCATGTTTAAGGATGGATTGTGGTGGGTAATTTTATCACATTACTGGGCACATTAGTGTTTATTCAAAAGAAAAATGAGAAAGTAAGCTGTAAAGGACCTGATCTAGCTCTCAACCTCCTGCAGCCTCATTAAAAAATACACAGACTTATTTCTCAAGCATGTTCTTTTCTTCTGACTTTACTTCCTCATCTCCAACTTATTCTTTTTTTTTAATTTTTATTTTATATTGGAGTAGAGTTGATTTACAATGTTGTGTTAGTTTCAGGTGTACAGCAAAGTGATTTAGTTATACATATACATATATCCATTCTTTTCCAGATTATTTTCCCATATAGATAATTACAGAGTACTGAATAGAGTTCCCTGGGCTATGCAGTAGGTCCTTGTTGTTTATCTATTTTATATATAGTAGTGTGTATATGTTAATCCCAAACTCCTAATTTATCCCTCCCTCACCTTTCCCTTTTATTCTTTTTTTTAAACAAGTACTTTGCGTCTTTTAAAATGCATTGTGAAGTAAAATTCATATTTTATGGCAAGACAAGAGAAATTTAAACATAAAAATTTTTCTCTGCCCTTTGGCCTCCTCTCTCCCCGCACTGTGCATTGTGTATCTGCATTAGGCATCGACCAAACCTCCCCCATCGGCAGAAATACCTGCTCGACCATAAAGAGCAACATCCTCCTAGCATCAATAAGACAACTCCTTAAAAGATAACATTCCTTCCTGATCTTGTAAGGGGTCACATGACCCACCACGATGCTGCTTAGATCTGGATTATGTGAACTGTCAATAATACATCATTTGATGTACAGCCCTCTGTCTCAAAAAACTTATATAATGGACGGAACAGTTCTCAGAGCTTTCTGAGAAGCTCTTCTTGGGTCATAATCTTCAAATTTGGCTGGAATAAAATTTTCCATTTCTTTCTTAGATAGACTGATTAATTTTTCATCGACAGGCTAAAACACAAGGAGAAATCATAAGCCCTCTAACGTATGATTTGCCACATCTGTTGCTAAAAGAAGCCTCTTCCAGAATTGTGTGTGTCGGGGGTAGGATCATTTCTAAATCTTATCACCCTTTACGCTTCCTCACCTGGCCCTTTCTCAGAGTCGGGAACTACTGGCCTCACTGCAGCTACACCTCCATTCTGGGCTCAAAAGAGGGAACCTTGAGGGAACGGGGCATTTGCCTGTTTCAGACTCTTGAGGAAGATCTCTGACATTCATTTTCCCTTTCTAAGTGCTTCTACTGAGATTTGGGAATGAAAAGCCCCAGGCTTCCCTGAAGTGTCACAGAGTTAGTCAGCCCTTCCTGAAAGCAAAAGGTACTCCCATTGAAGAGTCACCAGGCTGAATCACCTGCTATTAGCACTTTCTAAAAGGAAGTGCCTGCAGACAAGTGCCTTCATTCGCAGAAACCACTGGTGTTTGTTTTGGAGACTGCTTGCTCCAGAAACTCTGAGGAAACTAGCCTTGGACTAAACACTCTCTAACAACCTGTTACAGTATCTGGTACACTGACTTCCAGACTTGGGTGCTGTGGTTTTGATGTCTTTTTTTACGTTGAAATCGGAGTGACAAAGTGGTCACATGTTTCCATCTTGCAAAGTTATTTCCCATGAGTGGAACAATGCTCCCCTTTACTTGCTTCTTACCTTAGAGACTAAGATTTGATAACCTTACGAGAAAGTTCATCACCCATAAATTTTGGATGTGTGATGGTGATTTCTGGTTTCATTAGACACTGACAGAAATTAGAATAATGTTTTTGTTAGAGCCTGGAAGTATTTTTAAACCATAACAGTATCAGCTTTGTAGGATGTCCACCTCCAATTAAAATCATATATTTTATATTCTGACATCCAAGTACTATGGTTAAGTACCAAAGTTGGTATCGTGTCTCATTCTGTGAAAGACTTGAGTCAGCTTGCAAAACTGCAAGGGAAAATTTTGATTGGAATATAAGATTGAGCTTGTGGGAAGAGTAAGAAAACAGTCTCGTGACTGATGGGGATGGGAAATGTGTCTCGACTGAAGAAAAAAAAACCTCTACAGAAATGAGGCAACAATATACCTGAGGAAAAGCCCGCCCCAGGCTCTGCTGGACTGTGGCAGAACAATGGGAAGGTTTTACCTTTCGTGTCTCTTCCTCTCTACCCCAGTTACATGTCCAAAGCTAATGAGTTGACTTTGGGAGCCTGTGTGGAAAGGTGCCACGTGGGTCCTGCATCACCCAGACCAGGGTGGGCCTGCAGCATGGTGGATGGAGACCGCATCTCAGCCACGTTTTCTCTGCCCTCAGGTCAGTGGGGCACAGGAGTCAGGATGCCCCCAGCTGGTCAGTCCTGACATTCCAGCAACCTCTCTTGTTCCCCTTTCTGACTTGCCCTCTTGTAAATTCAAAATATCTCACTAAGTGCCTACAAGATTAATAATCACTATCTTTTAAATATCAGTTTTTAGGGGTTAAGTTCCTAAACTACATTGGTTATATAACGCATTATATAATTACTGTTGTGTATACTCATCTGTAGGATTAGTTATAGTCTCCTGATTTTAAAGAACAGTAAGCTGAGCCTGAAAGAGTAAGATGATTTACTTAACTTTACACAGTTAATAAGTGGAAGCATTACTAGTGAAACCCAGGTTTAGCCTACACCCTCCAGTATTCTACATTGCCTGCTGGGAAGATGGTATTGACAGGGGCTTTGATGAATACCTCCAAAAGGAAGAGAGCTCTATCTACTGCAAGATTCTCCATATTTCCCTATAAAGGAGAAAAGATGGACATATGGGAAACTGGTCAAAAATGACCTATGGCAGTAAATAAAAGTTTCAGAATTGAAAGCAGGGACTTGAAGAGGTATTTGTACATCCACGTTCATAGTGTCATTGTCCTCAGCGGCCAAAAGTTGAGAGCAACTCAAGTGTCCCTGAATAGATAAATGGAGGAATGGATAATCAAAATGTGGTCTTTGCACACAATGAGATATTACTCAGCCCTTCAAAGGAAGGAAATTTTGACAGATGCTACAACATGAGCAAACCTTGACATGCTAAGTGCAATAAGTCAGTCATGAAAGAACAAATACTGTATGATGTCACCTATATGAGTAATTAAAGTCATAGAGACAGAAAGTAGAATGGCGGTTGCCAGGGCCTTGGGGGGAGGGGAGATGGGGAGCTATTGTTTAATAGGGACGGAGTTTCAGTTTTGCACAATGAAAAGAGATCTGTGGATGGGTGATTAAGATGGATTACTCAGCCATAAAAAACAATGAAATAATGTCATTTGCAGCAATATAGATGGACCTAGACATTATCATACTAAGTGAACTAAGTCAGACAAAGATAAATATTATATGATATCACTTATATGTAAAATCTAAAAAAATGATCCAAGTGAACTTATTTACGAAACAGAAACAGACTCACAGACATAAAAAACAAACTTATGGTTACCAAAGGGGAAAGAGGAGAGGAGGGATAAATTAGGAGTTTGGGATTAGCAGATACAAACCACGATATATAAAATGAAAAGCAAGGACCTAGTGTATCGCATAGGGAAATAGACTCAATATCTTGTAATAATTTATAATGGAAAACAATCTGAAAAAGTGTATATATATATATATATATATATATACACGTTTTTTTTTTTGTTTTTTTTGGGTTTTTTTGCGGTACGCGGGCCTCTCACTGTCGTGGCCTCTCCCGTTGCGGAGCACAGGCTCCGGACGCGCAGGCTCAGCGGCCATGGCTCACGGGCCCAGCCGCTCTTCGGCCTGTGGGATCCTCCCGGACCGGGGCACGAACCCGCGTCCCCTGCATCGGCAGGCAGACTCTCAATTACTGCGCCACCATGGAAGCCCTATACATGTTTTTAAGAATACTCATATTATGTATATGAATCACTTTACTGTACACCAGAAATTAACACAACATGGTAAATCAACTGTACTTCAATTTAAAAAAAATGTTTAGGATGGTAAATTTGATGTGTGTATTTTACCACAATTTAAAAAAAATAATTGAGCTCATGAAGCAAGGACAAAGATCTTGGCTGGTGTGAGGTCTGTAGGAGCCGTGGGGAAGGCAGCCCTGTGTCAGAAGAGATGCTTTGCGGGAGGTAGTTCTGGGGTGGCCTCACTGCAAAGCCATGGGACCAGGACAGTCACATCCATAGCCAGCTTTTCCTCTGTCAGCAGCCAAGGCGATTTTTCTGTGCTACAAAACAGAATTACGTCTCCTCTTTCTAAAAAAAATGTCCTTGAGTCCCTATTACCGTCCAGATAAAGTCACACCCCCGAAACGGCTCCAAGGTCTTTTGTCATCAGAACCCTGGAGACCTCTAGGTCCCGCCCTCTCCTGCCTTTCCCACCCCTCACTCCCTATCTCCTCACTCCAGCCCTCCTGGACTGTGTTCAGATCCTTAGTTATATTATATTCCTTTAGATCTATGCTGGGCCTTCGCATGCTTCAGGTCCCCTCTCTCCCCACGCCTCTCCATCAGCCCTTGTGGAAACACTCCTTTCCCTGTTCACCAGACTAACTCTTCATCTTCCTGCAGGACTCTGCCTAGACATCCCGTCTTCCAGGAAGCTTTTCTTGAGCCCCCTTCAAGCTTGAAAAATGTGCTCCTATTCGCATGCCTATAGTACCTTGTACTATTCCATCATGGCTACACTTCTGCTGTTACTACACTTTATTAAACTTCCTTTCTTTTTTTGATTTTTATCCTCCAACAGACTACAAGCTCCATGGGAATGAGAACTATATTGGTCTTATTTACTGTCCTATCTTTAATGTTTAGCATAGATTCTGACATGTAGTAGGCAGGCATTCAATAATATTGGTGGAGTAAATAAATTCAGTGTATAATACTGTTTGGTTTCATGCAAATATCTACACAAGCACTTTCTCATTTTGTTCTCTTAAAACTTCTGCCAGCGAGATGGAACAGATCTTATAGATTTCATTTCACAGACATGGAAATTGAGATCTAAAAAAACTCCGGCAACAGTGTCGAGCCACAAAGAAAGAAAGTGGTGGAGTGACTACTCCTTATATCACAAGCGCCTTGTTTATATCACAACACTTCTTGTCCTGGCTTCCTCTTTCATGTAACGGAAATTCCTCCTCCCCAGGTATCTCTTCAAATGCAAATTTTGTGTGTATCTGCTGACTGCAGCAGACACTACTGATGCCCCAATTCCCTGTCCCCATGGCCCACCTCTGAGTCCAAGTGGTGGCAGTAGACAGCTTCCAGAAGGTCGAGAACTTTCCACCTCAAGCTCCTCCGTGTCTCTTCCCCTCTGCCCCGGGATTTCTTCGGCGCCCCCTGTGCTCGCTGTCTGCATACCAGCGCAAGCCAGCAGTGTGCGGAAGGGGTTTCAGTGACCTTGAGAGCAATCCCCAATTAATGGGGACGGACGCTGCTGGATACATCACGCAAGCTTCCACACTCTCTGGTGGCACAGGTCTGAGGTGAGTTCCCTCCTCACGGTTCCTTACAGGGTCTCCATCGGGGTGGAGCCCAGCCGCCTGCAGAGCTGAATCTCCACCATAATGCACCTCTTAATGATCATCACTCTCTCATTTGTGCTTCTAGAGATTACTTCACAGGTAAATTACTGGCACCCGAGCCTTTGCCTCAGGGACTTCTTTTGGAGAAAACCAATCCAAGATATCGATAAATCCATAACAAGTAGGAAGGACGTGGGGAAAGAAGGACACTCTCCCTCCACGTTCCCCACCTGCCTCCTTACCAGATGATCTTTTGGGACCCCTTTCATCTCCAAAAGGTCACGCATTCTACCCTGGGCCCTCCTTGTCCATCAAATGTCAAGCTTGGAGATAATTGTCCTTCCCAATGCGGTGTTCCTATAGACGCCCAGGCCCCCTCAGGGCACTGGCCTGTGGCAGCCTGGTAACTGGCACAGCGCAAGCAATTTCCAACCTCTGTGCCAGTTCTCTCTGGCCTTTGTTTATCAGAACTGGCTGGAATTACTGCCTAGATTCCCTGGGGGGGGACAGACATCGCAAGCGACCGCGGCCATCACCACTTCAAGAGCTGAAGCAGACAGAGCCGGCAGCACAAGAGAGCATTAACTTCCAGACGTTCGCATTTAATTGCAGAGAGTCTATGAACAAGGGTGGAGGGTGCACAGGAGAAAACATCCCCACGCAGCAAAACGCCAAGGAGCAGCCAATCAACCGTCCTAGGTCAACTCTTGCACAACGGTTTTCTGCAACCAGTGTTCCCAGAGTTGCTGAAACGTTTGTTTGTTCAAGGGGCCTTTCTCTAAATTCCAAAGGTCAATTTCATTGATGCATCTCCACCACGAGACGTGTGCTTCTGACTCGCGTCCTCCTCTCCCCTCTCCCCGGGGATAAGGGTGGCTACCTGCTTAGAGCCACTGGGCACAGGCTTACTCTCTTCTTCACCCCCAACCACCTTAACTGAGTCTTTGAACCCTGCTCCACCACGCACTTGGCAAATGAGTTTCATAGGCAGTGCATTACCTTGGCTCAAACTTTGGGCATCTGAGTAAATTTGTCTTATTTATCTTCATGTCCCTTTCCTAAGTAGAGGCTCTGGCACTTAGCATATGCTCATTAAATATGTGTTGAGTCTCGTTAAATATGTGCGGCTGCACACCAGAGCGGATTCATGAATATATGCATAATTCTTTCAGTTTGAAGGACTGGGGCTAATGCTATGAATATATTTCCTGAATAATTAGCTTTGTGCATAGTGGGTGCTCCATAAATGTGAATTGATGGATCAGTAATGTGCCTAGAGAAGAACAAACCACTACGGAAGCCTGTGGATATGCTCCCACCTTGCTGTTGAAGGACTTCAAGCTGTACCCCCTGAGTGATTATAGTCTCGTGTAAGTGATTTTCATGGTAGTTTGCGCTTCGGAGACTGCGAAAGCATCATTTGAGTCAGGCTTTCAATTTTGGCACATACCCTTTTTCCATATCCTGTTCTATATTAGTTTTCTGAGGCATCTAGGAAGAATCCGATAGTGGGGCAAGATCAGGGCTAAAATTAGGTTCCAGGCAAATTCCCTAATTGAATAAGAGTTTGTCTGTGATCTTAAGTGTAGGCAGTTAGTCTCCGTGGGCAAGTACCAGCTATGTTATCTATAGTACACTGTGGGCACACGATACATTTTATAAAACCGTAACAGAGTAATGGGTACAATCATTCATCGTTATCTTTATCCATTTAAAGCTGTTTCAAAGTGTCATGTCAAACACAGCTTCTTTTTTTCACTTTATAATAATATTGTAGAATGGAGATAAATTTTTCTCCTCTCATGTAGCACTGAATATTTCCAGAAAGTTGTATAGCTTGAGTCAACCTCTCTTATTTAATAATAATAATAATAGTGCTAGCAGCTGCCATTTTTGAGCCTTTACTATGCATTAGACTCTGTACTAAGTGTTTTATATATGCATCATCTTATTTATTCCTTGAATTAAGCTTTTGAAGCATTTCCCGTAATTTTCAGTTTACGTATGAGGAAATGGAAATTTAGAGCTGCAAGTAATTTGATCAGTATCTTATAGTTGGTAAATAGGAGTCTGTTTGATTCGAAATCCTTTGCTGTTAATTACCTCACTAGCATGCATGCAGGAATACCTTACAGAAGGCTGAAATTAGGACCATCATTTTAAAAACTGGGACTTGGATTAACAACAGCTGTCATAAGACGCTGTGCTATTATGTAAGTTGTCTCAGTTAAAATTTAGGCTGTGTGCCTAATAAATTAGGTACTATAGCCCCTTTATACAGATGAGAAAATTGGAGCTCCTAAAGGTCATGTGATTTGCTACAGACAATCAGAAACTAGGTAGTAGAACTGTGACCTACGCCAACTCTGTCTGACCTTGGAGCTGTATCAGCACCCTGATAACACTCTACTGCATCTAACTGCCAAAGCGTCTAATAGACATTTGACATTTTGTTGTCTGTATAGCATCTGTTCCCCTTTCTTATCAACACCTTGATTTTGCATTTTACTTTTCTGTGGGAGATTACCTCTTCTCGTGTATCTGGAGCTGTTGGGATGGAGAACTCATGTTTCTACCTTTTACTAAAGAAAGGACCAGATTTTACCTTCAATCAACTCATGTTGACAAAATGTGGACAGGAGATCTAACTTGACAATTGGAATACGTTTTGTTTGTTTGTTTGTTTTTTCAGGAACTTGAATCTTGACAGTCTGATGCAGGTAGTGGAGACATTGTTGGAATGTGTTAATCTCATTTCTTTTCCATCAAGTTTCCCTGCTATGAGGTTATTCTTGTGATTCCCACATCACTTTAACTTCACTCTGGCATAGCCCTGAAGCATAATGAAAAAAGAAAATACTTCCATAAGCCGAATTCTAAAGAGCTCATTTCATCAGCTTTGATTAGGAGAGATGGTCAGAGACAAGACCCTGCCTTAAACATGGGCAGTGGCTAACAGTCTGCTCAGACTGTGAGGATCTTGGAAGGATCCTAGTTAGGGAATTGATGACAAGGACCTTTTGCGAAGTATGTTGATGGATCTTGATGAATAGATCCTATATTACATATTTAGGATTAGTTGCAGCTTACTACAACAGAAAACACTGCAAAACAGTAACGAAACAACGTGGAAAGTCATTTTTTGGTTTGCTTTGTTTTCTGTTCACATAAAAAAGAAGTTGTAGGTGGGTGTCCAGGACTGATATAACTGCTCCACGGTCATCATGGTTACTTCCTGGTCCAAGATGTCTGCTGGAACTCCAGCCATCATGATGGAAAGAAAGAAGAGGAGAAAAGCAAAAAGGGAAGCACGTCTCAACTGAGTCAGCTTCTGTTAAGCAGTCTTCCTGGATATTCCATATGGTATTTCCATTTCCATCTCATTGGCCGGAATTTAGTTACATGGCTACACTTAGGTACAATGGCAGCTAGGAAGTATAGTTTTGTCAGGTAGATGGTTTGATACTCTAAATAAAATCAACATTCTATTTCACATATATTTTCATCAGCAATTCACCACTGCAAAAGGGAATCTTAATAATCAGGTGGACAAATTTGTTTTGTACAATGCTAAGTTCCTTTACTGGTCACCCCAATTTGCTCAGTACACTCTTGAGCAATGACCAATTTCTTGAAAAGCATAAACCATCCAATGGTTTGAGTTGAAAAGCACAACTCATCCAGTAGAAAATATATTTTAAGGATAATTGAATACCCCTATAACTACTGAGGAAATCAGTTACCAAAAACAAAACAAACCACTCTCAAATAGAAATCTCGAGGCCCAGATGGTTTTACCAGAGAATTCTATCAAATATTTAGAAATTTATTTTCTACATAATCTGCTCCAGAAAATAAAATAAGAGGGAACACTATGCAGTTATTTTATGAAACCGGTATGAACCTAAAACCAAAATCAAACAAAGCCTGTACCAAAAAACAAAGCAAACAAACAAACAAAAAAGACCCTCAAATTATAGAACCTGTATAAAGATTGTTCCTAGCAGCTTTATTTGTAATAGCCAAGAACCGGAAACAGTTAACGTCACCCACAATGAGTGGATGATTAAGCAAACTGTGCTCCATCAGTATAATGGAATACTGCACAGCAATCCAAAGAAATTAGCTTTTGACAAACAACAGCTTTGATGGATCTCAAGGCCATTATGGTGAGTGAAAAAAGCCAATCTTAAAGGGTCACATACAGTGTGATTCCATTTACATAACAATTTTGAAAAGACAAAATTATAGAGATGGAAGACAGGTAAGTGACTTCGGGGGGTTAGGGATGTTGAGGGGGGCATGAGTGTGACCATAAAAAGAAATAAAAGGAATCCTTCGGCGGCGACTGAATAGTTCTGTATCTTAATTGCAGTGGTGGTTGCATGAATTTAGGTAGTACCATACCAATACGCCGATTTCAATGTTCTGTTTCAATATGTTGCGCTATTAATTACCAAAGATGTAACCTTTGAGGGAAACTGGGTGTAGGTTACATAGAAACTTTCTGTACTACCTTTGCAACTTTTTGTGACTCTGTGAGTATATAAATAAAGTTTTGACAGAGCTGGTTATCTAACCTTCCTTCAGTTCCATAAATTCCCAATATCTTTTCAATAAATCCCTCCTTTGCTTAATATAGCATGTCTTGCTTTCATCTGAATTATCGTGATATGCAACATTTATGTAAGCGATTCATCTTATCCTTGGAAGGGTGAGTAAGAAAGAAACCTCTAGAAGATATGCATTGGAAAAAAGGAATCAGAAATCACCTGTCTCTTTCTTCTAAGTCAGGTTGTGTTAAATTTGACTCGTGTTTTCCTTTCTGCTGAACACAGTTATACATTTCACACACACACACCCTCACCGCCAGATACCACCCCATGCCACTGTGTCTTCTTCATCTGTCGGGACAATCAGAGTCATCTTCATCTTTGGTGAAGAAGACACTACATTTTTCTAACACTTACTGGACTTTTATGGTTGGTTGCAAGGGGCAGAGAGTCACCGAGCTAGGTAAGCACCAGGAGCTCAGTTGGAGCTCAATTTCGTTCGCGTAGAGTAGTTTGCGAAACGGACTTTCCATAGATATCCAAAATCAGGATCTTCAAACTGTATTTTTTGAGTCAAAGTGATTATTCACGGACTTTCTTGGAAATCGTCTAGTGTTCCTTCTTCAGCATGAGTCAAAGATTCAAAGTGCAGGTGCTTCTCTCTGTCTTTCCTACTGTCACCTGTGTGACTCCGGATCCCAAGGGGACAGGGTAACACAGTACAAAACATGGCCCGTCAGTTATCGCGAGCCATAGGTGGAGCAGATTTCCTTAGAAGGGAATGTGAACAGAGCAGGAAATGACCGACAGCACGAACGTGGCTTTGCTTGGAGAAGCCTGGGAAAGCTTCCAACCCCGCTGACCTGTCGCACTGCTTGAAATCTCATCTGTACTCCTCAGTTGAACACATCTTGGGTTTCAGAGTGCAGACGTACCGCTGGGGTACTAATGTGGACATACTCCTTCAATTAGGGTATTTTCTTTTCGAGGGTTACCTGATATTCTGAATGGGGATTCAATCTCATCTGTCATGCGGGCACGTAAGACTCTGAAACATACTTATGAAGGAAAAACAGAGCCAAGGGCGTGGTCAGCATGAGAGGATAGAAAACCTTATCCTTACCACCAGGGAGGATAGAAAACCTTATCCTGGAATCTGTGAGTGTGAAATTCTGCTGATAGCTTTGAGGTCACATCTAGCAGAGTTTAAGAAGGAAGCCAGGTACAAATTCCAGGACAGGTACCTAGTGAGGAGAAATAGCTGTAGACAGCAATTCATTGTGTCTAGGCTTTTTTTTTTTTTTTTTTTAATGTAATGTAATTTATTGGCTTAGGTAACTGGGAAGTCCAAGGGCAGAGCTGGCTTCAGTTGCTATGGCTTGGAAGGTGTTTTCTAGGCTCACTCTCTCTCCCTCCCGCTTCTTCACGCCCCGCCCCTCCCCCTCTTGACTCCCTTCTCTGTTTTTGTCGGTTTTGTTCTCAGGCAGGCTCTGTCCACAGCCATCCCCAAAGTGACTTTTCCATTAATTTCTCTCAGCACCCAGATATCTAAAGTAAGAAAAGTGTCCATTGACCCTGTGGGTCCCAGGCCTATCTCCATGGCCTGGGTAACAGAGCACTCTGTTCAAATGTGATCACGATACCTATCTGCCTCTGTGGGCGGGAGAACTGGAATTGGCTCCACTGTCATACGTGAAATGGAAAAAAGCCACTCTCACCTTGACCTTAAAGGACTCATGGGACTGGAAGGTGCTCTTACAGGTAAGATGGAGCCAGGCTGGGGAATTAGGACTTGGGCATAAGAGCATTAAAATGCTTGAGGGATGACATAAAAGTAAACATAGATGGGGGAGGGCACTGCAGACCAAAAACATTTCCTTCAGCGTTTTGTCAGAAAAGATGTGTGTGGGAGTGAAACCGTGCAACCCAGATTGGGACTTGAACCCCGCAATCTTTCAACTGAGATCCCACACCTCGTCTCAGGACTTAATGAAGCTCAGGTTCTTGATGTCTGGTCTCAGAAAGAATTCAGTGAGAGACAAAGCAATAGGTAAGGAGTGGATTTATTTAGAGAGAAACACACTCCACATGGTATGGGGTTGTCCGTTTTTATCGGAGTGGGTAATTTCGTAGGCTAATTAGTGGGAAGGGTATTCCAGCTATTTTGGGGAAAGGGTGGGGCTATCCAGAAATTGGGCCACTGCCCACTTTTTGACCTTTATGGTCGGCCCTGGAACTGTCATGGCACCTGTGGGTGTGTCATTTAGCTCGCTGATGTGTTGCACTGAGCAGATACTAAGGCTCAAGGTCTAGTGGAAGTCGATTCATCCTCCATCTTGGACTTATTTGGTTCTAATCAGTTTATATCATGTCCTCAGGCTATGTCATTCTTTTAAAGGTTGTGCCCTGCCCCCTTCCCTCCTGTTTCAGGAGGAGGCCACACATGGAACAATTTTGACATACAGATGCCACATTGGGATAGTAACACAGAAGGTCAAAGGAGGAAACATGGGAGCTCTGTTTCCCTGTGTCCACACCAGGCTGTCTCTGCGCTTAACAGTTACCCCTAGGGAGCGCTGACATGGAGTAAAAGTCATCCAACTCAGGAAGAAATGTAAAACAGATGTGCTAGGCCAGCCTGGAATACGCCTCAGCACTTAAGTGAAGAAACTGAAAATCTGGACCCTGGAATAGCTTTTAGCTATGCTTAAAACATGAGTGAAATAGCAAAGGAACAGGTCAGGAGTACAGCTCATAGAGCAAGTCCTATTAAAATAGTACTCACGGAGTGATGGATGTTTTGGAGCTTTTCACCTGGTAACAACACCAAAAGCTAAAGCATCATTTTATGCCTGAATCTCATGGTTTTTAGATACAAGACAAGGCACAGAGTTAGTTCTGGTGTTTTGAAAGTTGCCCCATAACACTAGTAGTTGATCCACACTCTTCTTTTTTTTTTTTTTTCAACATCTTGATTGGAGTATAATTGCTTTAGATCCACACTCTTTATCTGACTTTCTGTGTAGGATCACAGCTCTTTGAGGACATGTCTTGAGACTATGCTATATGTATAGAGTATAGAATGTATATAATCTAGTGCCTGACATGTAAAATGTGCTCTAAATTTTATCATAAGGTGATATAGAAATGAATGCTCTAAAGACAGGCATCTGAAGTATGTCTTTGGTTTGGAAGCATAAAATCTAGTGTCTATTGTTTTTATCCCTTTCTAAAATTACAAAATGATTTTACTGGGCTCTATATGAAAGATTATATGCTGACACTGATTCAGCCCCTTAGCTGTAAGCAGCACCCACATCAGACGGCTCTTTGACAGTGTGGCTGGGAATTTCAGTCTAGGATCTACCCCTCTGTGCTTGGGACAGGAAATCAAGCCTTCCTTTCCTCTTTGGACAGAATAATCAAGGTATATAGCTTTTTGATAATACCATTAGGGTTTCAGAAGTGGGCACTAAATGAAACCATGCAGAACCCTGTGGGGCTCCTGGGCACAGAAGTCTTTCAAACAGTCGCTAATCAGGAAAGGGAGGGGATGCAGAGGCAAGGGAGGAGCAGTCAAGAAACAACAGTGCAGCCTTGGGACAATGTCCTGGTTCCGCCTCAAGGGATACACATGACAGTGTCTTTGAGCTCTTCCGTAGCACAAAAAACCCCGCCAGATGGAAGATGTTCCGGAGAGAAGGTCACAGTTTGATAAACACAAGAAGCTCATCGGGAGACCACCTGAGGCCAGACTAAAGGAGTGCAGGTCTTGCATACACCCTGATCCTTATCAGCAACCCTACCCTTGAACCATTGCTGTGAAACTCCTCACCAAATCCCCCCAAGTTGGACACAGAGTCTTGAGAGGCACGAGCCTGCTGTGTCCCCTCTTTGCCTGGCAAAGCAATAAAGCTATTCTTTTCTACTTCATCCAAAACTCTGTCTCCAAGATTCAATTCAGCTCTGCTGCACAGAGGCTGAGTTTTTGGTATCATAAAGAAGCACCAAACCAAATCTTGTTCTGCTTTCTCCACCCAGGGCAGCCCTGTTGAGAGCTGGGGAACATATTTCAAAGCCACATCTGTGGAATTCCTCTGTCACTGCTGCGATAAAGGGTGATTTATGGTGATGCCTGTCTTTGGTTTATCCCAGAGCTAGGAGGACAGATTACGAAGGCACTTTGTATTACTACCTCTCTCACCATCGAGGAGTCCTGGAGGTGACCACAAGGATGGGCATGGTGGAGAAGATGCTATATTAATGGTGATTTTTATTGAGAACAAAAGGGGACCTCTGCTTTCCTCTTGTGTTCTCTTTTCTCTCTGTAAGGGGACTTCAGGCAATTGGCATTGCCATTGCTCTTGAGTTTTAAATGAAAGACTTCTGAAGTAACTGGCACTGTTTATGGAGTATGAATTAAAGATGGACTTAAGTGGCCTGACTCACCGGCGATTGATGGGTGATTCACTGCAGGGGAATCGCTCCCCAAAGCCCTTAGTGTAGAGTCACCAGTTAGGGCCATCAAGTTGGAAGCCTGTGTCTCTGTGTTTCGGCGGCCAGAGCAGCACAGAAGCTCAGAAATGGACACTGGGACAGGAGGAAAAGCTCCAGAAAGCTGAGGCTAATGGACTGGGTCTGTTTAAAATAAAGAATGTTGCAAAAGACAAGGAAGGACACTACATAATGATCAAGGGATCAATCCAAGAAGATATAACAATTATAAATATATGTGCACCCAACATAGGAGCACCTCAATACATAAGGCAACTGCTAACAGCTCTAAAAGAGGAAATTGACAATAACACAATAATAGTGGGGGACTTGAACACCTCACTTACACCAATAGACAGATCATCCAAACAGAAAATTAATAAGGAAACACAATCTTTATATGACACAATAGACCAGATAGATTTAATTTATATTTATAAGACATTCCATCCAAAAACAGCAGATTACACTTTCTTCTCAAGTGCATAAGGAACATTCTCCAGGATAGATCACATCTTGGGTCACAAATCAAGCCTTGGTAAATTTAAGAAAATTAAAATCATATCAAGCATCTTTTCCTACCACAACGCTATGAGATTAGAAATCAATTGCAGTGAAAAAAATGTAAAAAACACAAATACGTGGAGGCTAAACAATACATTACTAAATAACCAAGAGATCACTGAAGAAATCAAAGAGGAAATCAAAAAATACCCAGAGACAAATTGCAATGGGAAAAATCGTAAAAAACACAAACACATGGCGGCTAAACAATATGTTACTAAACAACCAAGAGATCACTGAAGAAATCAAAGAGGGAATCAAAATATACCTAGAGATAAATGACAATGAAAACACAATGATCCAAAACCTACGGGATGCAGCAAAAGCAGTTCTAAGAGGGAAGTTGATAACAGTACAAGCCTACCTCAAGAAACAAGAAAAATCTCAAATAAAAAAATCTAACCTTACACTAAAGGAACTAGAGAAAGAAGAATAAACAAAACCCAAAGTTAGTAGAAGGAAAGAAATCATAAAGATCAGAGCAGAAATAAATGAAATAGAAACAAAGAAAAGAATAGCAAAAATCAATAAAACTAAAAGCTGGTTCTTTGAGAAGATAAACAAAATTGATAAACCTTAAGCCAGACTCATCAAGAAAAAGAGGGAGAGGACTCAAATCAATACAATTAGAAATGAAAAAGAAACGTTACATCAGACACCACAGAAATACAAAGCATCCTAAGAGCAACACTATGCGAATAAAATGGACAACCTGGAAAAAATGGACAAATTCTTAGAAAGGTGTAACCTTCCAAGACTGTACCAGTAAAAGGATCATACACCATGATCAAGTGGAATTTATCCCAGGGATGCAAGGATTCTTCAATATATGCAAATCAATCAATGTGATACAACATATTAACAAACTGAAGAAGAAAAACCATATGATCATCTCAATAGATGCAGAAAAAGCTTTTGACAAAATTCAACACCCATTTATGATAAAAACTCTCCAGAAAGTGGCTATAGAGGGAAGCTACCTTAACAAAATAAAGGCCATATATAACAAACCCACAGCAAACATTCTCAATGGTGAAAAACTGAAAGCATTTCCTCTAAGATCAGGTACAAGACAAGGATGTCCTCTCTCGCCACTATTATTCAACAAAGTTTTGGAAGTCCTAGCCACGGCAATTAGAGAAGAAAAAGAAATAAAAGGAATACCAATTGGAAAAGAAGTAAAACTGTCACTGTTTGCAGATGACATGATACGATACATAGAGAATCCTAAAGATGCCACCAGAAAGCTACTACAGCTAATCAATGAATTTGGTAAAGTTGCAGGATACAAAATTAATACACAGAAATCTTTTGCATTCTTATACACTAACAAGGAAATATCAGAAAGAGAAATTAAGGAAACAATCCCATTCACAATTGCAACAAAAAGAATAAAATACCTAGGAATAAACCTACCTAAGGAGGTAAAAGACCTGTACTCGGAAAACTATATGACACTGATGGAAGAAATCAAAGATGACACAAACAGATAGAGAGATATACCATGTTCTTGGATTGGAAGAGTCAATATTGTGAAAGTGACTATACTACCCAAAGCAAGCTACAGATTCAATTGCAATCCCTATCAAATTACCAGTGGCATTTTTTACAGAACTAGAACAAACAAATCTTAAAATTTGTATGGAGACACAAAATACCCTGAATAGCCAAAGCAGTCTTATGGAAAAAAACGGAGCTGGAGAAATCAGACTCCCTGACTTCAGACTATACTACAATGCTACAGTAATCAAGACAATATGGTACTGGCACAAAAACAGAAATATAGATCAATGGAACAGGATACAAGGCCCAGAGATAAACCCACGCACCTCTGGTCAACTAATCTATGACAAAGGAGGCAAGGATACAGTCTCTTCAATAAGAGGTGCTGGGAAAACTGGACAGCTACATGTAAAAGAATGAAATTAGAACACTCCTTAACACCATACATAAAAGTAAACTCAAAATGGATTAGCGACCTAAATGTAAGACTGAACACTATAAAACTCTTAGAGGAAAACATAGGAAGAACATTCTTTGACATAAATCACAGCAAGATTTTTTTTGATC
>NC_041233.1:89039499-89129247 GCF_002837175.3 Physeter macrocephalus
AAACAGCCCTCAGAATGGGAGAAAATATTTGCAAATGAATCAATGGACAAAGGATTAATCTCCAAAATATATAAACAGCTCATGCAGCTCAATATTAAAAAAACAAACAATCCAATCCAAAAATGAGCAGAAGACCTAAATAGACATTTCTCCAAAGAAGACATACAGATGGTGAAGAAGCACATGAAAAGCTGCTCATCATCGCTAATTATTAGAGAAATGCAAATCAAAACCACAACGAGGTATCACCTCACACCAGTTAGAATGGGCATCATCAGAAAATCTACAAACAACAAATGCTGGAGAGGGTGTGGAGAAAAGGGAACCTTCTTGCACTGTTGGTGGGAATGTAAATTGATACAGCCACTATGGACAACTGTATGGAGGTTCCTTAAAAAACTAAAAATAGAACTACCGTATGACCCAGCAATCCCACTACTGGGCATATACCCAGAGAAAACCGTAATTCAAAAAACCACATGCACCCAATGTTCATTGCAGCACTATTTGCAAGAGCCAGGTCATGGAAGCAACCCAAATGCCCATCGACAGATGAATGTGTAAAGAAGATGGTAAGTTTCATTAAGTTTCGTTAGGTCCCATTTGTTTATTTTTGTGGTACATATGTACAATGGAGTATTACTCAGCCATAGAAAGGAACGAAATTGGGTCATTTGTAGAGATGTGGATGGATCTAGAGATCCATCTGTATAAAGAGTGAAGTAAGTCAGAAAGAGAAAAACAAACATCGTACGTTAATGCATATATGTGGAACCTAGAAGAATGGTACAGATGAACCAGTTTGCAGGACAGAAATAGGGACACAGATGTAGAGAACAAACGTATGGACACCAAGGGGGGAAAGCGAGGTGAGGTGGTGGTGGGATGAATTGGGAGATCGGGATTGACATGTATACACTAATATGTATAAAATGGATAACTAATAAGAACCTGCTGTATAAAAAATAAATAAAATAAAATTCAAAAAAAAAAGAATTAATTCCCTGTGCACTGAGCACAGGATCATCAATTGCACACTCATTAGAGAATCACTGAATGTTAGAAAAGAAAGAAACCTTGCAGATCCTCCAGCCCAGCTCACTCTCTTCACAACTGAAGACCCTGAGTCTCAGTGAGGAGGCCTGCCTACGATGGGCAGGCAGAAGGAAGTAATACAACCGTCCCACCAGGCAGTTTATATTTACTCGCAGAAGAACCCTGATTTATATGGAATATTTTTCCAGTGCTGTCTTTTCTCACTAACTTTTTCTTTTTTAATTTTTACTTTATATTAGAGTATGATCAATTTACAATGTTGTACTAGTTTCAGGTGTACAGCAAAGTGATTCAGTTATATATATATGCACACATCCATTCTTTTTCAGAATCTTTTCCCATATAGGTTAATATAGAATACTGAGCAGAGTTCCCTGTGCTATACAGTAGGTCCTTGTTGGTTATGTTATATATAGTATGAATCCCAAACTCCTAATTTATCCCTCTCCCCGCTACCCTGCCCTTTCCCCTTTGGTAATGATAAGTTTGTTTTCTGTCTGTGAGTCTGTTTCTGTTTTGTAAATAAGTTCATTTGTATCATTTTTTAGATTCCACATATAAGTGATAACATATGATATTTGTCTTTCTCTGTCTGAACTTCTGAAGGCGTATTTTATCCATTAATTTTAGCACCACTTAAGAAATATGCCAAACTTGTTTCAACTCAAGTACCAGAATCAGTCTCCCCTCAGATAAAATCATGGTTAGTCAGCAGTTGATTTGGAATTTCACCATTTTGAGGAAACTCTCCATCTCCTTTCCTGTGTCTTTTGGCCCAAGCTGTCTTGCATTTTTTACTATGTCCTTCGTTTAACAATAGTATTTTTTTTCTTTTTTTTTCCTGAAACTTGAATTTGTGTTCTATTTCAGTTGAAACTTAATGGTGCAAGAGAATGATCAGAAAGAATTGCCTTTTATATAATAAAGACAAACACTTTTATGGAAGTTTTTGGAGAGGGATGGGTAGCCAGGCCATCAGAAGAGACTTAGGCATTTTTGGCTTCTTATTCGGATGATGATAAAGAATTTATGTTTTCTGCTTCAGAGAGCAAAACTCTTTTTCATTAAATGTGAGGTGAATTATAGGTAATGGTTCCTGGTATCCTTGCCAACAAGGGAAAGAGGAGAACGCCATTAACCAGTGGGTCTCAAACTTTACCTTATAATGCTGTCACCTGGAAACTTGTTAGAAAAGCAAATGATCAGGTTGAACTCCAAATCTACAGATCAGAAACCCTGGGAGTGCTCCAACCCCATGTTTTATCATATTCCAGGCAATTCTGATGTAAGCCTAAAGTTTGAGGTATACTGGGTCAGCCAAAAAGTTCGTTCAGTTTTAAGTAAAAATAAAAGATGCATTTTTCATTTTCACAAAGAACTTTACTGAACGCCATATTCACTAACCGAAAGAACTTTTTGACTAACCCAATAGATTGCCGGAAACTTAAGGAATACAACCCATTTAAGAATTTACTCCTGACTATGAGAACAGGTAGAATTTCTTCCAATCTGAGAGCAGCTCTTTTACCGAGGCAGGACCTTTTCCATATCAATGTAGCTGCAAGTTGAAGATAATATTACAGCTTTTAGTGCAGGCTGACTGGCCAGAGGGGAGGAGTGAGTTGTCAGTGTGCTGTGATTTCGTACTTTGCTCCTATCAGACACTGCCTCTGCTCCCTGCATTTACCTCTCCCTCCCTTGAAAGTTTACTAGTAACGTCTAATAACTATACTTAAGGCTTTAATCCTATTATACGTCAAATACCTTAGGGAGGAATACTTTCATCCTTTACCAATCTCTTATACAATGAACTGAGTTTTGGACTCCTTTCTGAGGAAAAGTTTTGAGAACCATGAAAGACACAGAGAAAATTAGACTGACTATGTAAGGAAGGTATAATAAAAATATGTCTTGTTGCCTACCTCAACAGGCATTCATGCCTTCTTCCTTTTTTAACAGAATCCTATTTTTTGTTAGGTATACAGCGATTCTGCCTCTGTTGTAGCTGGGAAAGCTATGAGATTAAGATATAGTCAACAGAAAGTAAAATATCCATAGAGGACTTCTTGGAAGTCTTCTAAAAAAAGAAATTGTCCGCATTTCCCTTTTTCTTCCCATCACCTGGAAGGCAGATATAAAGGCTGGAGCTCCAGCAGCCATCTTAAACCATGAGGCAGAAGAAATGTCCTGACATGTCTGAGTGGAGAGAGAGCAACTTGAATTATTAATGACTGAATGGAACCAGCATTCCATTCCTAGATATGTTAAAACATGAGAGAGAAACAAACTTCTGTTCTTGGGATTTTTTTTTTTTGATTATATAAAATACAACATGATAGAAGAGATGGCACCAAGATGGGGGTGGACAGCACAGAAAGGGGAGATTAGGAGTGTGGAAGCTAAACTTTCCTACTTACAGCTTAGCCAACCCTGTCAAGCAGTAGGGTATTAAATTCCTTCTCCCAGAAAATTAGCTCCCCCTTGCCAACAGGCTTATGAGTCTTTAACTCTGTAAGTACTAGTTCTAGTTTTTCAAAATCTATAGTATCTCCACTTCCCTCAAAGAGTGTTGGAAAGTCTCACAACAACACTGACATGATTTTAGTTATATGTTTTAAAGCTAGATATTTTATAGCATTTAGAATCTAGGAGTGGGATTGCAGAAGGTATTTTACAGTGAACATGACAGTAATCAAACAGTCAGAAAAATATTTCTCTAAAAAGACCACAATGTAATAGCATAGAGATTTCCCAGTTTTCCCTGCGGCCTTCCTCTGGGGTTCTTAGGGCAAAAATTCCCTTCCAGGTGAAGAGAAATGAGAGAACAGAAATGAGCAGAACTCTTCTATGACTCTACGCCTCGGGTTTAAGAAAGGACGTTTCCTTCCACACTGTTCAACTGTGTGTCTAACAGTCCCTGGAAATTCCTAATAGCACCAATCATAGCAGCAAATAGTTACATGGCGTTTGCTCTTTGTAGACAATTGTCCAAATGTTTTATATACAGTATAGTAACTCATATAATCACCATACCCTATAATGTATGAATCATCATCACCCTGAAATTGACTCACAAAGATGTCACAAATACACTGAATGGAGGAACTGGAATTTGTACCCAGGCAAGTGACATAGAAAGGAGGACGTTATGAGGAGATTTCTGTGGGCTTCACGCTCTGTATTGAAATCTCTAATCCCAAATTTGTTTACTACGTGGCTATGGGGCATTTTGCAGCATAGAGTCTACATTTGCTTTTTTTCATTAGCTTCACATCAGAATTAATTCTCTGTTTTAATTTCTGTATTGGAAATTAATGGACAAGGGAGATGATAAATAAGGACTCTTTAAGTTTGTTTTCTTTTTATGGTTGTTTTGTATTTTAGAAGAAGGGTGAACGTGGTGACAATGAGCAGGTCGGTTAGATGTCACACTGTCTGTTCCTTCTGCTGTCTCTGTCCACCCGAAAGTTCCCCTCCAGAGTCTGAATACAATTTCAGTGATTGCCCTGATAGGACATGTTTAAGTGAAGCGTCTATTTGCCTGTGCAGATTTCATCCCTGTGATCTTACCACAGTAGGAATTCCACAGGAGTCACACATGGCTCCGGGTGCAGTGGATCGGGATGGGGGGTGAAGGAGGCAAAGAGGAGAGAAATATGTAATCAGTGATGACATTTTTCTTTTCTTGTAGGCAAAGCCCCAACTAGTCTCTTTCTAAGCCCAAGGCAGTTATTTGGCTTTTCCTGTTTGTAGTATTTATGTGATCTTTCTTTTCAATCCTTAGTTGTGTTATTAATCTTCTTTTCACAGTCCGCCAGCATTTAAGCTTCCCTGACAGTAAAGATTCTCATATAACAGTGGTCACTGAGGTAGGAAGAAGAATTCCTCTCCAACTTTCAAAACAACAGGGATTAGAGTTTTCTTTTTGATAAAGGAAACTCTTAAGAAGAGGAATCCAAGTTATCCACAGTTCTACCACCCAGAATATCCCTAATAAAAAATTTACAAATAAAATAAGATTTGCTTTTATTTGTTTTTATTTGTTCATTTTTGGCTGTGTTGGGTCTTCATTGTTGTGCACGGGCTTTCTCTACCTGCGGCGAGCGGGAGCTACTTTTCACTGCGGTGCGCGGGCTTCTCATTGCGGTGGCTTCTCTTGTTGCGGAGCACGGCCTCAAGGCGCGTGGGCTTCAGTAGTTGTGGCTCGTGGGCTCTAGAGCGCAGGCTCAGTAGTTGTGGCGCACGGGCTTAGTTGCTCCGCGGCATGTGGGATCTTCCCGGACCAGGGCTCGAACCCGTGTCCCTGCATTGGCAGGCGGATTCTTAACCACTGCGCCACCAGGGAAGCCCTGATTTGGTTTTAGACACACAGAGAGCTGTCTGGATGGAGTACTGTGGCTCTGTCTGGAGCCATGGCCCTGGGGGATAACCTCTCAAAATTCCCCCAAGTCCTACTGTGGAGAAAGAGATAATTCTAAAACATAGGAAAAGCTTTTGTGAGATAGTTGGAAAACCACCCTTGCCTTGCTCGGGCTGGTGCTGTCTTGCAGGTCGCTGTTGCCCTCTGGTGGTGACAGAGCAGACTTGCAAGCAAAGTTTAAATCTTTCAAGCCTGGGACAGCGCGAGGCAATGCCCACCCCTGCTGTTTGCCAGGGGTAAATGGACATCCACGTGCCATGTCTACACATATGTAAAAGTGATAAATCAAGATAGCAAATTATTAAAAAAGGTTTCCATCATCCCACCTCGAAAAAGATACTTTCGGAATCAGCTGGGGGCCCATCTTCAAGTTAAAATTCCCAGACCCCTGAGAATCCCATATGAAACCCGGAGGCCTGGAGACAGTGGGTGTCAGGCGTAGCTCACTCTTCCCAGCCCTGCTCTGTTGCACATCTCCAGGGACCGCACCATCACGCCATGACACCCCAGCCTCCTGGCCAAGCACCGTCCCCATGGCTGCTCTGCAAAGAGCCCCTCCTCCCCACGCACACGCCGTGCGTCCACGGAACGAGCAGCACTGGCCCCATCAGGAGCAAACCCAGGAGAGGACTAGGCAGGTTTCAGAAGCAGTCTTGGGACCCCTCGTGCAAGGATTCTGTGTTTCTCGTACCCAGAGCATGATCTAGAAGGTGGCAGAGGAGTGGACTCTTGGGGGCAACTAGGGTGACCTGACTGGGCTGCCGGCACCTGTCCTGCTCTCAACACTGAGGTTCCATGTCCTGGGAAACCCGTCATCGGGATGTGAAAAGTCCCACTTTTCAATCTTGTGTCCAAAGATTAAAGGAGAAGGGCAAAATGCACATGCCAGTCCCCCAAATAGGAGCTGAAAGTAACCCTGTTTTCAACGTCAGACCGATGTGTTGTAGATTATCCCTCTTCTGCAGTCACGGTCACTGGTCACTGAAGTTGGCAACTGTGGTGTGTGGTTCACAGCCATAGGTCCCCCACTGATGCTCACTCAGAGGGATGTGCCCTATAATCCCAAGTGCTCACAATCTGTCCAACTCTTCCTGTGGACTGACTATGGTGTCTTCTTTGTATTGAGACAGGAAGAGTTTGATTTTTCACAGTGTGACTGCTGTGATCATGTCTACTGAACCCTTTTGAAAAATTCAGATGATTAAAGTGAGAATAGTAACATAGTGGTTTAATCAGTCCTACTGTTAACCACTACTATTGCCACAGTTAAGTATATTTTTGACGATGCTTATGTTCAAGAACTCGGTTTTTTAATGTTGCAGGCAAGCAGATGCTAAACTGCAAAAATTAACTAGCGATGGCATTTCAGAGAGCGATGAAACCCGACTTCTTTATTAAGTTTACTGTTAAGTGAACAAAGAAAGAGAAAAACATTTCTTCCATTAGCAAAGCAAATAGGACATCTGTGCCCAAGGAAATGCAACACACAATTTGGTGGGTGAAATTCATTGTCATGGAAGGAATAATTGGCTTGTGGGTACAGAAAGTTTTCTATCCCCGATCTTAAATTGGATAAGATCTCACAGCCTTTAAACATTTCTTTGTTGTCATAGTTTAGTTTCCTTTTGATTTTAACCCTGGCTCAGAAACAACGGAAAGCAAATTGCAGAATAACAGTGAGGAAAGGGGAACTCAGTCTCTGAACCTCTCTGTCTTGATATCCTATAAGTTGAGAGACCTTTGCAGATCTTTGCATCCAAGTTTGACCTGAAGGCAGGCCGGGGATCAGGATGGCGTGGGGCTTGCGAGCCCAGAGAGAGAGCACGACATGTTAGCTGTGCTTGTCTTCTTGTAAAATCGTTCCTGAGTCTTCAAGCCCTCCCTATCTTTCAGGCATTGTTGCCTCTCTTTCTTCTGAAAAAGACAAATAAAATTAAGTCTTGCCCTGAATAAACTCATCATTTTGAATGAAACGGTGGCTAATCCCTCATGTCCCTGAGGCCCCGTCTAAACAAAGACACTCATTTTTCAAAAATAAAATTGTCATGACAAAAAGAAATAAATAACCAACTTTTGGGGGGGCTTACAAAACTTCCTGTAGCCTGAAAGCCGGAATCTTTAAAGTCTCTTAAAACATGACCACGCCCATCCTAGCCAGACAAGGGCACAGGATGGAAAGGACTCAGTGCTTGCTTGTCACCAGCAGTGGTGGGTGGTGGCAGCTGCCAAAGGGAAGTTGAGGCTCGTGTACAAGGCTTAGCACTTGAAGGCCTCGTTCCTCTTCCTCAGGTGAAGATTCGTCCTACATTCTCAACCTCGGAGCAGTGGGTTTTTATTGTTATTAAGAGAAGCAACGGGGACTTCCCTGGTGGTCCAATGGCTAAGACACTGGGCTCCCAAGGCAGGGGGCCCCGGGTTCGATCCCTGGTCAGGGAACGAGATCCCACATGCTGCAACTAAGACCCGGCGCAGCCAAATAAACAAACGAACGAACGAACAAATAAGTAAATAAGTAAGGGCAATGGATGCATTCCACGCAGATCACCCAGCGTATGGAGCCTTTAGTTGTGAACTAAGTCAGCTTTTTCTAGGTGGTGTTCCTTGCTTCTCCCTAGTGGCTTCTACCCACTCCACTGCTGCATCCCTCCGTGGCATGTCTTAGAGAATAGCTCTACTTGGTACCATTTTTTACCTCCTTGCCATCGTTACAAAGGAAGATTCTTCTGCTACTACAGAGTGTGGGGAGAGTGTGGCATTAGACACCATAACTTCTCAAGGAAGCTGGAGATGGCTAATTTTATACATCCGCTTGGCTGGGCCATGATGCCCAGGGATTTGATCAAACACTATTCTGGATGTTTCTGAGGGTGTTCGGGGATGAAATTAACATTTAATCCTGTGGACTTTAAGTAAAGCAGATTGCCCTAACCCTAGGTGGGTAGGCCTCATCCAATCAGATGAAGGCCTGAATAGAACAAAAAGGCTGATCTTCCCCTGAGAAAGAAGAAATTCTCCAACAGATGACCTTCAGACGTGAACCACAGCATTGGCTCTTCCCTGGGTCTTCAGCCTGGGATAGATATAGATGTAGATATAGGTACAGATACCGATATATATGTAGATGTAGGTATAGGTATAGATACAGATACAGATACAGATGTAGAAAGAGTTTCTAAGCCTACACTTTTGCCTTTTCTTCGAGCATGCGTTAACATCCTCACCTCATCATGATCATCAAATCATTTCTACCATTAGTTATTTTTCCCACTGATATGGATCCCCTTTATCTCTAGAAATCTTGAGGAAAATGCATCCTCTTTTGTTCTGGAAGCTTTATTTTCACACTATGCCGTAAAGCTGCAAATGGAACTCACTGGCCCTAGAAATCAAAGCTTGAACATGAATTAGGAGTTGGTTCTTTGGCAAAGGAGCTCTCTGGTTCGCATTGATTTCATTCTTGTGTAAAGACAACAAACAAACAAACAAAACATTCTGAAAGCTTTGAAAGACTACACTTTGTTCACTTCCCTTTCAGCCCCCTTTAATCTACCTGGCTTTCTAATTATTCAACATTTACTGAAAACCTGCTCGGAGTCAGGCCCTGTGGTCTCTGTGGACTTGGATCTGTTGAAAGGATACCAGGGACGAGGAATCTCTGTTAATCCTGTCACTCTCGGGGGAAAAAATTTTTTTAAATTCATGCAAACCTAGATTTAAAACCTAGACTGAACTGGCATGCTTTAAGTTATCAGTGAAAGGTCCTAATCATTATACTATTTCAAGAAAAGTCTATGTTCTGTCTCACTTTGCTTGCCTATTTTGAGGTCATGTTATCTCTTTTCTTTACCAAGTGCAGGGATAGAGACAACCAGGTCCAACTTCCCTTCTGGTTCTTAGGAAGCCCTAGACATGGTTCCCTCTGGTTCAAGGCCCCGTACATGAGAATAAAAGTATCATAACCACCATTTAGTTACTCTCTATAGTAGCTCCCTTTCGCGATGACAATGTTCCTTCTTTTACAAGTAATGGTCCTTCTTTTACAAGTGAACCCCGGCTCTGAAATATTAGATAATTTGTGTCATGAGATGTGACAAAGCTGGAATACGAACCCAGGTTTTTTCAGCTCTTTAAGCCCACACTTTTGTTACTTTCTACTCTCTAGGATTCCCAAATGATACATGGTAATTTTATTGCCAGGCAGACTCTGTGAATCCAAGAAGCTGGAGGACTGCAATGTTCTCTCTTGAACTGATGTCTGCATGCTGCTCTGAGGCCCACCCCATAAACAAATAAACTTCTATGAATTTTTTTCCTCCATAACAAGAACTACCCCTTCTGTGACCTATATCCACCCCAAGACCGATCTGATCATCTTGATTGTTTAAGAAACAGGAAGCTGAGGAATATTCTAAAATTGGTCAAAAACCACATTGTTAACAAATGGATGAATATAGATCTATCCATGGATGTGTGTATGACTGCATCACTGTGCTGAACACCTGAAACTAGCACAATATTGTAAATTCACTACACTTCAATTTAAAAAATAAATTTAAAAAATGGAGAAATCAGAATTCATACACTAAACTCAGACATATTTTAAAGGTCACACATTCTTTCTACCCGAGAAGGACATTGAGAAGGGGTGATGTTTTGGACCTCTTTGGACTGGGGCATACACACAGCCCGGGCAGTTAAAACAGCCTGGACTTATTGATACCAAGTTAGAGCAGTTAGAAAAGCAAAGTAAAGAGAAATAAATATATCCATGCTCATTTTTTGAGTTTCACAGTCGACTTTTCAAACACAAGGACAACCTGCAGAGTGAAAGGTTCCTTGAGTGATGAGAGCCTCGGTCTTCTGAGCTGAAACTCTGACTTAAACGGTAGGCAGAGAGGACCTCATCAGACCCAGAGTTTCCCTTGGTCCGCTCAGACCAGATGCTCTTGGCCCCTTCATGCCCACCTCCCCATTTTTTTTTTTTGCAAGGCCACGCCCTGGGAGGGCATGGGGCAGTCGGAACCTTCCTGGCACCCCAAGAAATACACTGGTTCGTGACTTCTTACCCAGGGCCCTGGGCATTGAGGAGAGTCCAGAAACCCCTGCCCCGCCCCCCATTGCAGTGAAGAGTAGAGATTGTGCTACACCACTGGGCAGATGCTCTGAGCCGGTCTGGTAGTCGCCCAACATTCCTGGGGGCTGTGGGAATAAGTCAGTGCTTCTCCAGGTGGCGCGATAGGACCTTGAGGGCTGAGCATCTTTTCTGGCTTAGACAGGATGAGGCATGCTGCGGGCTCCATTAGGCCACTACCCACGTAGGGAGGGGGACTGCTTAGCAGATGCTAACTTGCCCACCTGCCCGATGATCCGGTGCCTCTCCCTGATGCTGTGATATAGATCAGCCCTCCGGAATTTAGAACTAGCCCAGGGACATGTGTGTGAACGGTGAGGGCAACCCTAAATTAATGGAATTCATCCTAAGATTAACGTTTTCTAGTTGTCTACTGCCAGGTGGAATGAGATCTTGAGATATAAACCAAGTCAATAAAAAGTGACATTTATTTGCACAGGACACAGGTGGATTTCCCATGTATTCCCATTTCACTCATTCACTTCCAAAGGGTCAATTCGTTCATTTTACAAATACAAACTTTCAGCGTAAGGAGAAAGACTCATTCTTCTAAAAAGAAAGAAAGAAACCAAAATAGAAAGTACAAATTTCTGAACCTTGTGGCTAAGCCTCACCCGTTCCCATATCATTAACTTCCCGTTTCCACACTGGTGATTTCAGAGTCTTATCATCGGCTTCCTCTTCCCTTCACATCTCCACTGGAGCATCTCCAAACTTCTGCCCCCAAATTCTGCACACGCGGGGAGAGAGGACTGTAAAACCCCTGCTGTAACCCCTAAGCCAGGACTCAGCATGGGCTGAATAAGTCAGTAAGTGAACCAACAAATGCAGGAATTTTTAAATTTTTTTTTTTCCGAGAAATCAGCAAGGTGATCTGTCCACAAGCAATTTTATTTGATTTGTGAAATTATGTTGGTTTTCTATCACTTGACAAACAGAATAGGGGTACACTCACTCCTCCGTGGGGTTCTGAATGAGGGGCTCTCCAGAGCTGTTTGCTATTAACCAGTGATCAGGGAGGGAAAGACAAGTTCCTGGCCATGAAAATTCTCTCAACATAGGAGAAGATGGTGTTCTGTGGAGTGAGAACAAGAACAGCTCTGAGGTCCCTTTCAGATTATTCCAGACAGAACCCTGGTCCTCGTTCTCCAGGCCCACCTGCTGTCCAGTGAAAGGAGGATAAGGAGAGACCTGTGTGATTTGCATTGCTGGGGTGAAGGGCAGTCTCTTAGCCACTTTGGTGGAGGATGGCCTCTAAGGTCTTATCCCTGACACTCTTCAGGAATCTCAGGACTGCCGTTCCGCCTGTGCCCCTCTCTTCTAAGGCCTGAGGCGGCCCCGGGAGATGGCTCGTCGTCCTCCTGACCTTCGCTTTGGGTGCGGCCGTGATGAGGTACTTGGTCACCATGGCGAGGTGATAGCTGCGCAGGGCCGCCAGGGCCTCCACGCACTGGTTATAGGCTGTCAGAAGCTGGCTGTTTCCAGAGGACAGGATGTGGTCCCTCAGGGAAGGAGCGCAGTGAATTTCTTCTATGAAGGCCCTGTGGGCAGGAGGCATGTAATCCCTCATTCTGTGCAGAAAATCAGCTGAAAGAAACAGGGCAGAACAGTGTCATAAAACAAGGCATCATAAAACAAAGCATCGTTCGATGCTGTAGCTCCACGTGGGAAGGTAAGAGAGCCTGTCTGCCTTTCCAGACATCAACACAGCAAATGCTGTTGCTGTTCTCCTAACTGCTCATCCTAATGGTGTCCAATCAACTTGGCTGGCTCTTTTGCATACAGACATCAAATCCTCCAAATGTAGATTGGAGATGAGGAAGGAAAAGAAGCAAGACCATCACAAATAACTAAGATGGAACTAGCTCTACCAGCCAAGGTATAAATGTGTATCATCTACCAAATGTGGGCAACATATCTTGCTGGTTACATGAGGTATGTCTACAAATGTAAGGCATGGAGCCTTAAACTGATGAGCTAAATACTCTGCTGAATTTTGTTTCCTGAGTGCTTCGTTTTGGAGGGAGTGCTAAGGAAGAGGAAAGTAATAGAGTTTCTAGGGACAGGAAGATAAAGAATGATCAACTGTTTTAGTAATAGCCTCTTGGAGTCAAATTGTTTAAAAATCAAATCAATAGATATTTATGGGAAATACAGGTAGACGAGAGATCATTTACAGGAAACTCATTATGGGATTAATATTAGGCACGGTACGTCAACTACTAACCTCATCAAATCAAAAGTCCATGAAAAGTGATCATAGTTCTATAGAACAGACGTTTGTGGATGAGACTGGACCCTATGACACCGAATTCTAGTCACTTATTTTTTCTTAATCCAACTTGAAAACTCTGTACTAGGAAGTGCCTTTTTGCAACTGTTGAACATTAGGCTTGATGCTGGTAGGTAAGGAAAAGAGTCATTTCAAGCTTGTAAGATGGCAGACCCCCTCTTCTGGTCTAAACAGCCTTGGCTTGAGGCCGCACCATTTCTACGGAATGGGCTTCAGGGGAGGAGCCCATCCCCATCCCCAGCTGCATCCAGACTTGGCAACATAGTATCACAGCCCTGGGTCTGCAGATCTCTCCCCCACTCTAGAGAAGCAAGCGACTGCCTAAGGACCCAAACAGAGTTACAGGGAACAGCTGGAAATATAGGAATGTTTTAAGATTTGGAAATAAAACGCAATATTCAGCTGAGCTCTGATACTAATTGGCTTGACGGTCACAGAGGGCAGGTGCACAGTCTCCTGGTTGATCTGGAGAAGTATAGACTTCCTGATAGTTTCATTTACACTTGGACATCTCAGTTGACAAAAACACCACTGTTCTTCCTCCCTGTTAAGGAAAAAACAAGAAAAAGAAAAACGTCCGACTTACCACTGTCCTTGCTGTGACGAACACCCAAGAATTCATCAAAGGCATGCAGCACCGTGCTCTGAGCAGCGCTCGCGCCGGAGTAATTCAGGGGCTCTTTGGAGACGCCTTCATAGAGCAACCCCGCAGGCATTGCTGGGTTATCCTTCCAGCTAGGCGAGAGTAAAAGTCAGAGGGAAGAAGTGGGCGCTAGGAGTTAAGAGTATATTTTCTGATATGGAAACAGAGATTGAGCAAGAAAGTGAACACAATTTCAATGGCCACTTTAGGGCAAGAGGCTGGATATCTTTGTAGGATGTGTACTTAAGCATTATCTTGACCCAACTTCATAACAGGCCAGCCCTTCTCTTTGCTCACGTAAAGGACTGTTCCAGAGAAGTAGAAGACATTTAGAGAGAAATCGTTGGCATTGGTCCTATGACATATTTTTTGGAAAAATTCGATTATAAAGATGACGTCAGTGCCAGTCAACAGGAACCATTAACATAGGGGATCTGGAACAATGTTCGCTTCCTCTGTTAATCTCAACCTTGATGACCCAGTTGCCCGTAACTCCACAAGTAGAGTTTTGAAAATACATGCGCGTGCGCACACACACACCCCCAAACACCCACACAAACGCACAAATATACATACAAATATACACACACATCTTTTCCCTTCCCTAAAAGTTATAGCTATAACAGTTTTCTCACTACACTTCAGTTCTAAATACTACCTAACTTCATGGGAATGCCTTTATCAGATAATCTGTTGATGGCAGGTGTTAATAATAAGGGTAGCAGCCAAGAGAACACAATACAGCCATGCATGTCACCAGAATCTGCAGTCAAGGACAGGAGGAAGGACAGGAAGTAAGGCTCAGATGAAATGGTTTTTCCTGCCTTCTCTCTCCTCTCCTTTTCTCTCCTCTTCTGTCGCCCTGATTCCATGCCTTCATCTTTTTGTCCTTGAGTCCCCCTCTTCCTGAGTCCCCAAGCCACTGTACTCAGTTCGCGGCCTGACTTTTTATAGGGTCTTGAACAGTCACAGAGGGTATGTGGGTGATTCCACAGTGAGACAGCAGCGCCGAGAACACACCACATCTGCCCTTACGATGCTTTACAGTTTACATATCACATTCACATCCGTTTCCTCGTTTGTCCTCTTTGGAGTAGATGAAGGCAGGCATTTTTAAATCCATTTTACAGGTAAAGAAATAAAGACTCAAGGCACTAAGTCTCTAGGACCACGTTGCTAGAGAGAGAGAGGGAACCAGAAGTTGACCCCCAAACTTGTTATTTTCTAGTTTCACTTCCCAAGACCACCCACGTGTAAAAATTTCTACTTTTACTAAAGAACAGAATCTTTTTCTTTTATTGCCAGGAACCCTGTTGTTAACGGTTTTAAATAACAGGCTTATGTTGATGTCTCTCCTTCTTCCTGTAATTCTACAAGTCATTCTGCTGGGGAGAAGGGAAACACACAAAAGCCGCAGTCTGAAGCCGCAGACAGACTGCTCAACTCGCATCCATGACCTTTTCCAAATACTTCCCTGAGGAGGGAAATGCTATTGTTTTCTTTAGGGGCTGTTTTGCGTTGCCTGTTCTGTGGTTTCACTGGGTGAATATCGTAGTGACCTTTGCAGTTGGAGCAATATCACTATGGAAAGAGATGACGTATGCAGAGCAGGGCAGGGGACAAGTTGGAGGAGACCAGGGAGGATTCTGGGTCTAAGATCACAACCTGCTGTAGCTCTTAGGAGAGAGCGCTCTGTCTTAAGCAGATATGGAATGGAATCTCAGCTCTGATACTTAGTAACTCTGAGCCTTGGGTGAGTTAATTAACTTCCTGGAGCCTCAGTTTCCTCATCTGAGTAATATTAGTATCTACCTTACTGGGATGTGAGAACTAATTAAAATAATACCTGCTCCGTGCCTGAAAAATATTAAGCATTTGATAAATATTAGCCATTTTATTATATTATTCACAGTGAATTTTAACCTCTGCTCCCTCCTTTCATTATTTTGTTAACTCTGTACAAACCCTTCTGAGTCTCAGTTCTCCTGACTTGTACCTACTTCCTAAAGCTGCTGGAGCATCAGGTGGATTCCACAAAGGTCTACTGACTTATCAGAGTTCAGGACACTGGTCCAATAAAATTTCTAAGCAACATTTTACGGGGCAGAAATATTGAAGACCAGACCACTACTGTGTGGTAAGTGGACCAATCACAATGGCTGTACTGGTTCAGATTTTTCTCTGTCATCCTGTTGATGGTCTCATATAGTCACTTTGGTCTCCTTCTCTAGCTCCTTCCGTTCATGACCACTTCTAAGTGCCGGACACTCTCAGTACTCATTCCTTGGGCTTCTCACTACTCTCACTTCCCAAGGGATCTCATCTAAGTCTCTTGGATGTCAAAGCCAACTATATGAGGATTATTGACAAATGTGCACCTGGACCTGGATCTCTGCCCTATATTCCAGAGACGTGTATTGAACCGCCTACTAGACATCTCCATGGGAGGGGACATGTCCCAAAGTGACCTCTCGCTTCCCCCTTCCTTTTGCCAGACTTGCCCCTCCCATGTCTCCACCTTCAGAGAAAGGAAAATGGCAGCTCCATTCTTTCCATGGATCCGGCCACACACCTAGGAGTCCTCTCTGACGGACCTCGTTCTCTTCCATTCTACGTGCAATCCAAGAGCAGATAACTTCAATCCGCATCCAGAACCGACTGTTTCTCAATGCCTCTGCTGCCCTCGTCCAGGTCACCACCCCGGATTGTAGTCAGAGTTTCTTAGGGGCTTTCCTTGGTCCATCCTATTCCCCACTCAGAAGACAGAGTGGCGATTTGCAACTTCATACAGCTCATGTCGTCCTTCTCAAAACTTTCCCGTGCTGCTCATCACACTCAGAAAAGGAGCCAACGAGCCTCTACACGATCGGGTCCCCCCCGTCGCCTGGATTTCTCATTCCCCCCACATTTACTCCATGCAAGCACTGCTGGGCTCGGTGCAGCTCTCCCTCCAAAAGTGCCCCCACCCCAGGGTCATTATGATGCTTGTTCCTTTCAGGCAGAGCAGGTACCTGGGTGGTTTGCCCCTCAACCTGCTCACCTCCTTTGCATATCTGCTTAAGCATCCTTTAGAAATGTGGCATTCGCAGATCACACTAAATAAATAAGAACTTCGGCTACCACCCCTAACACTCCCTAACGCTCTATCATCCTACTTTAAATTTTCCTGTATCTCTTATTGTTGCTAACACATAGACTATGGTATTGCCTTTGTTACCTTTATTTATTCATTATCTGTCTCCCGTGATTAAAATGTAAGCTCCACAGAAATGAAGTTCCTGTTTTTACTGCTCCATTCCCAGCACCTCGAACTGTGCCTGGCATTTTGTCAGCCCTCGCTAAATATTTGATCAATGAATGAATGAAAAAATAGCATCCCATAATTAGGTATTATATATCTAGAATATGTAAACCCAAGTGTATTTGTTAAAAGGACCTGGCCAGCTTAAAAGAAGATGATAGAGCAAAAAAGAGCATGAAAATTTAAAAAAATAAAAGGAAGGCATCTACTTTCAAAACCCATATTCTCCACCTATGATGAGATTAATATGAGGAAGAAAAATTGGGTTTCTCTGAATAGCCCAAGCATTGCTCCCATCCATGCATTCTCAGGCCCAAACTGCTGTTTGTGAAGAAAAGGAATTATTTTCCTTACAGATCTCTGTAGGCAAGTTTATTTTTAACATTTCTTGTAGCACATTTCTAGCAAACCCCAGAAAAGGGGAAGTTTAAACAGAAAAAAAAAAGAAAGGAAAAGAGATGACTTTTATCCACAGGGCCTAACTTCCCTGAGAAATTTGACGTGAGTAAGAAATAAAGGGACTATGTTTCATTTCCAGATGGAATTTCTTAATGCTCCTAAATAAAAATGTTTTTTAAAAAGTCAACAAAAATAATAAGTCCAGCATAAGACAAATCAAGAACACAGGAGCAGATTTAGATTTTTCAAGACAACCCTACTGCAAACTCTCAACAATCCAGATGTTTTTGGCCACCATCACATTTAGGATTGGCTAATGGCCACTTAGTTTAGCTGTGTGGGAAATAAGTTTTAGGATCAGAAATAGAAAAGAGGCATTTATGTAGATCACAGATAAGATGCATCACTGACCCAGAACTTATCTGAATGAAAATGAAGTCACCCTTTGGTATCCATTTAACTATGATGGAATTCTCAAAATGTTGTCCCAAGATTCCCATTCTAACTCCTAGAACTATTAATACGATAAGACAGCATGCCTGTCGATATGATATATTATAAGGCAAGGCAAAAGGGACCTTGCAGGTGTAATTAAGGTCACTAATGAGAGACCTTAACATAGGCAGTTATCCTGGATTATCTAGGGGAGCTTAATCTAATCACACAAGACCTTAAAAGCAGGGAGTTTTCTCTGGCTGATGACAGAAGGAGAACTCTGAGAGATCTGAATTACCAGAAGGATTGGAAATATCATTGCTGAATTGGAAAGGATACTGGAGGCTTCTAGAAGCTGACAGCAGATTCTGCCAGGAAAGAATGAGAGACCTCAGTTTCCCAACCCACAAAGAGCTGATTCTACCAAAGACCTGAATGAGTTTGGAAGTGAATTCTCCCCTAGATTCTCCAGATAAGAGCTCAAGCCCAGCAGATCCCGACTTCAGCCTTTTGAGACCCTAAACAGAGGACCAAGCCAAGCTCACCCAGACTTGTGACCTACAGAAATGTGAGATAATGAATGAGCCTTGCTAAGTTGTGGTAATTTGTTATGGAACAGTGGAAACTAACCCAAACTCAGAGAGCAAACTGAAGCACAAGGAGATTTTCCAGAATTAGGTCTTCCTAAAACGCAGTCTATTTAAAACGTTTTGGAAAAATGGCCCTTTTGTTCTCCCCTCTAATCCTACCAAAGCCTATCTGCATGTTTTGCTTAATATTTGTTGCTAGAATCTCTATTTTACAGTCAGATCTTTGCATTGACCCTGACTACATGCAAAAGATACGGAGAGCAAGAAGAGTTCTAGAGAATGAATAATCCCTTTGTCAGGGTTTCAGGAGTGAAGGGTACATAGGAAGGTCTAAATTCTGAGATACGCTCGCAATTCCATTCCTTTGCTCTTCCCCTTTCCTTTTCTTTTCCCCATAAACCAGGTACCTGTTACTCTCAAGTTATTCTCTAGAAACTTTGCTTCCACTCACTACCCCTACAATGAGGGGTCCCCACCCAGGCTGGCCTCCCGAGACTGTCTCACACTACAGACCTACCCAATCTAGAGAAAATACTTAATACACACGGTCACTCCCTTCGTGCACCCATGGAATAAACCACTAAATCTACTGATGAATCAATACGTCTATTGATGTTGGAATTCGGCACGACTCTTGCTACATCCAGACACAGCTTCATATTCTTTCTACCAACG
The DNA here is from genome assembly GCF_002837175.3 of Physeter macrocephalus. Lineage (NCBI taxonomy): Eukaryota > Metazoa > Chordata > Mammalia > Artiodactyla > Physeteridae > Physeter > Physeter macrocephalus. Next base: position 89,058,443 of record NC_041233.1, read on the forward strand.
GCGTTTCAGGCACCTCCTAGTTATCAAGATGGTGCTCTAGATGTCTATTTCACATTTTCACCTCTTCCATCCATCACCTCCACCTTTCACTCTTCACCATTAAAACAAAAACAAAAACTTAGTTTCTCTCAGTTAATGTGAATAGGAAAGCAATCGCATTAAAACATGTCACGTTGTGACAAACGTATTTAAAATAAGACATGTATCTAAGAGTAGAGTTTTCTATCTGGAGAAATTGCAGGCCAGGTGACCAAAGAAGAATACCAGGGATATGAAAAAATGTCTTTGGGGTAGCTATTCCAGGAATGTTAGAAGGAAGCTTTTAAGCTACAGGCCTATGCCTCCACCTGCCTGCATAACAGGCAGGGGAAAGGATATACATAATCGCGCTTTGTGGGTGGCACACTGGGTTTTTTTCCCCTCTGTCATCCAGTGGTTTTCGAAGAAAGGTCAGTACGTTGAATCTAAAGTGATGGCCTCAGGACAATTACTCTAAACTTAAATATTCATCCTTCAGTGTCATTTGTCATGCAAATGGTACCCCACTGCTTTTATCCAAGAATGGATCCAGGTGATCCCTTTGTTAGCAAGGGTTACTTGGTGTGTTTCTTCCTCTGGGAAGCTTCTGTCTTTTTCTCCCCTCAAAAATCTGGGAAAGGCTACAGATGCCTCATGCAGGAAAAGAGCTGAACTATACTTACCCAGAGAAGAAGATCCGGATGGCTGCGTAAAATATGTCTGGATCTACATAATCTGGAGGAGCGATCAAAATGTGAACTTTACTACAGGCAAAAAAAGCAATTGGTTCCCTATGCACGGGCTCTGCTGCCCTCCCAGGACACCCCCTCTATCTGATCTGCACAGAAACCTGGAGGGAACACGGCAGCAGGAGGGGGAGGAATGTTCCCTTCTGTCGACCCCCCTCACTGGCGCTGACGGGAGGGTTAAACGGTCCCAAATGCTGCCTTTTTCTATTTGTGGTTACTTCCCTCTTCTGCACTTAACAACAATCACCCAAAAGAGAGGTCAAGGCCATCTTTAAAAACTTACTATTTTAAACAGACAGAGAGAATGAAAGAATGTGGGAAGCAGAAAGGAGAAAAGCAGAGAGAAAGAATCTGCTCTCTTCAAGGCTTTCGGAAGAGAGGACCACTGAACCCCTGGATGCATTTCTGCGTAGTCAGCAAAGGGCAGAGGGTGGGGGAGCCACACTTGGTCGGACACAGGCTCACTCACCTGCATTCATTAGTCCGTGCAGCTCGTTGTGTGTGTGTGTGTGTGTGTGTGTTGTCGTTGTTTTTGTTTCTGGGGGTTTTTCTTTTGACGGCGCCACATGTGGGACCTTAGTTCCCCAACCGGGGATCCAACCCGTGGCCTCTGCATTGGAAGCACCTAGTCTTAACCACTGGACCACAGGGAAGTCCCTGTGCAGCTCATTTTGAATCTAAGCCGATGCGTGGGGATAATTGATCCCACTAGCTTATTAACTTGTGTGTGGAAAGAAGCACGTCCTCACATTTGCACCGAATTTCTTTTCATCCACTTTTGAACGTTATTCTCTCTTCTTCTCACAATGGGGCCCCTCTGGGAGCTGACATGTTTCTCTCATCCAGATTCCTGTCTATGTCTCTTCGTTTGGGAGAAAAAGAGAAACATCTTTTTGATGAGACCTAAATAATGGCATCTCTATACCATCAATTTACCTTTTCCACCATCACACCTGGTCTCTGGTCCTCCATCTGTGTCTTCTCTGAAGCCCCCTGGGCTCAGGTAACTCACATCTCCCATCAGCCTCAGGGCTTCCCAGGACCTCTGAGGGCTGTCACATCCTCCCTGCTCATTTGCCACAGCATCCCATGTGCTGGACTTTTCTCTGGGCCCTATTTCTGGGTCTTTCCCATTTGGTGCTCTGTTCCCACAAATATGCTAAGTACTATGTACCAATTTTTGCTGAAGCAGTAATGACTGGAGATAATTTAATGTTTTACCCAACTTACCATATTTAAGGAGGAAAAGCCAAATGATTATTTCAGTAAATGTGAGATAAATTGTTTTGTTTTTTTTTTTTTTTTTGGCTGTACCACATGGCTTGCAGAATCTTAGTTCCCCGACAAGGAACTGAATCCAGGCCCTCGGTAGTGAAAGCGCAGAGTCCTAACCACTGGACTGCCAGGGAATTCCCAAATGTGAGATAAGTTTGATGTAAAATTTTCAATAGATATAAAAAATCCATTCATGATTAAGGCAAACAAAAATTTTAGCTAATTAGGAATAGGAGGGAACATCCTTAAACTGATAAAAGGAATCCACAGTAAAGCCTCCAGTGCATATTATACTTAACGTTGAAATATTAAAAATGTCTTTTAAAATGTCGGACAAAACCAAGTGTCAGTACGTCCATTCAACACTGTGTTAGGCGTCCCCTCGCCTGAAGAATAAGAATAAAAATTAAAAGCAAAAAGTTATAAGTATTTAAATGAAAAAACAAAACAATGTTATTCTCAAGTAATATGATTGCTACATAGAAAACCTAGATAATCAACAGATCATCATTAGAATTAATAAGAGTTGTTTATCAAAGTGCTAGATTCAAGGTTCATACTAAATATCAATTTCATTCTATAAACCAAGAACAAACAGGAATTAGTTCAATCAAAAGATGCCATATTAGCTAGAAACAAAAATATAAAGTAACTATGAATAAAGCAAGATATATCTAAATCTCTTATCTTGAAATAAGTCAAAGTAATTTAAGAAAATGTGTCTTTGTTCACGGACAAGAAAACGCAGTATCAATATCTAGCAAAATAAATGTATCTAAAGAAGAGTTTTTTGTTTTTTTTTTAATTTTGTTTTTATTGTATATTCAAGTATTTAATGTAATTACTGATATATTTTGGTTATATATACGCTTTTATTTATTTTGTCTTTGTCTCATCTTCTCTGTTCCCTTTTTTCTTCTTTTTTGACCTTCATGAAAAAAATGTTTTAAATTATTTTGTTTCCCCCCTTATTATCCCCTTATTATTTCCCCCTTTATTATTATTATCATTAGTTTCCCCCTCTTAATGCTATTCTTTTAGTGGTTATTCTTGAGATTACAACAGATATCTTTGATTCAATAGATCTACTAAAATTAGTACTTTTACCACTTCCCAATCAATACAAGATCTGTAGAATACTTTATCCTATTTAACCCCTTTGCCTTTTGTGCTATTGTTATCATTTATTTTATTTCTACATACATTTTAAACCTACATTATTACTGTTGTATAAAGTCAATAATCATTGGAATTTAACCACATAGTTATGGTCTCTTGCTCTTCATTCTGTCCTGTATTTTTGTGCTTATATCTGGAATCTTTGTACTTTTGTCCGAAGAACTCAATTGAATATTTATTTTGGTGTGGGTCTTTTGGCAATAAGTTTTCAGAGTTTTTATTTGCCTGAAAATATCTTTAATTTCAAATTTGAAAGATATTTTGGCTAGGTGTGTAATGCCAAATTGGAAGTTATTTTCTTTCTGCACTTCAGTGGTATCATTCCATTTTCTCGGTTTCTTCTTTTCTGTTGACAAGTCTTCTTATTTCTTTAAAGAAGAGTTTTCTATGTGGATAAATTTCAGGCCATGTGGGAAGAGAAGAACACCCAGCAGTATGAAGACATGATTCGGAGAGCACGTTAATGTCTTTACGTTAGTCTCCACCTGTCCATCTGCCCTGATCAGAGGACAGAAGGACCAGATAGAATATCAAAATCAGGTAATTTTTCTCCAAATTAATATACAGATTTAATGCAATTTGAGCAAAATTCTGAACAGAATTTTTTATTGGGATTTGACAAGCTGATTCTAAGTTTATATGAGAAGCAAAGGGTCAAAGACAGGACGCGCGCCCCTGGAGAAGAGTAAGGTGAGGGGTATTTTCTCTACCTGAAAATGAGAAATACTATGAAGCTATGGTTCATTTAAGACAGATGGTTTTGGTGTGGGGAAAGACAAACAGACGATGAAACGGAACAGGCAGCCTGGAAAGAGATCCAATCATTTAAGAAAATCTGACGTAAGACAGTGTTAATATTGTAGATTAGTGATTATTCACAGAAGGGAAATTGAATTTATTTCCTCTGTCTTACTGTATAGAGATAATAATTATATGTGTATTAAGGGGTGAAAGGTGAAAGACAAACAACATCAACTACAGAAAAAACTGTAGAAAAATATATCTATGACCTCTGATTATGAAATTATATCTTATGCCAGACTTCCTAAAAATAAACTGTTACAAAAGAAACGATAAATACTTTGACTACATTTAAATCAAGAACTTCTGATTTCAAAAGGCAGAATAAGCCAAACCACAACATTTGCAAAATCTATAACTAGCAAAGATCACCCTCCAGAGGGTACCCAAAAACTTATTAAAGGCAATGAATAAAAGATAAAAGACATTTCCAAAAATAAGGAAAGCCATGCATTTCACAAATCAGGGACACACGCGATGAGCACGCAGGAGCACGGGCCCTTCCACCCCCATCCCAGACACACAGAGAGTTAACTCATGAGGAAACAGGGAAATGCAAGAGTGAGTCATGCAAGAGTCATCAGCATGGCAGAATAAGAGTTTTCTACTGTCTTCCCCCAAAAGAACATTGTTTTAGACAGTCACCCGTGGATAAGACAGCCTTTGTGGAAGTCCAGGAGGCCAGTGAAAGGTTCCAGAACACCGTTGGAGCAAACAAAAAATCTAAGATTGGATGCACTGAAGAGGGTAAGAAGAATATTTCACTTTACCCACATCACCCCTTCCCCAGGGCAGCACAGCACAGGGCCAAGAGAGACCTTCTTGGCACACTGCTGAGGGTGGCAAGAGTGAGCCTTTGCAGATAGGTAGCAAGCAGGTACAGCGGGACTCTGTGGGACTGGGAGAAAGCAAACACACTTGAGAGTTTCGCACTGCCCTAGGGGAAGCAAAGGAAGAAAGTCAGCTCCTGGCCTGGCTTTGCAGGATCAAAAGAAGGCATGCACGACGATGAGGACTAGGAATTCTGCCACAAGAGGGAGCAAGAAGACTGGAGCAGGGGTAGCCATAGAAAATGTGCAAGAGCCTCAGAATCCCTACCAGGGCTGATGGAAGGTATTTCTCTCCCTAAACCAGGTAGAGAACATCTATTAACGCGGGGCTGGTGAAGGACAAGAGCCACATAAAAACTCTTGCTTCTGGATCTGATGTGTGTACACTTGGCCTAAGAAGGGCAGTCCCTGAAAGCCAGTGTCATTATCCTACAGGGAGCACAGAAGATCCAAGAAGACACCTGAGTTAAGTCTCCCCCCTTTCCTTCCCTGTGTCTTCCTAGAGGAGTGGAAAAATGGCCCCATGGACTGCAGTGTCTGCCCCGATGGCCAAGCCCAGGTGCACTTAGTGGATGGGGTTAGATGTCTTCCAAAGTTGCTGTTGCTATTGTTCAGAAAAACACAAAACATTTTGGTCAAGTATCTTGTTCTTTTAAATCTAAGTGACTCTCAAGAAAAATACAATGTCTGCTTTTGATTAGTTCACTCTCATCTCATGAACGTTTTATCATAAGCATTAGTTTTGTTTTGCTTGGAAAACCTAAGGAAACTTGCTTTTTCAACTTTTCAGGGGTAGGGATTTAGGTTTTATACTGAGAAGTGGCCTTTACACAAAACAAAACTCAGCAAATCCTTGCTTTGGGTCACTACTAAAACCACAGACCCAGAATCACTGCAGTATTTTCATATGACATCATTAATGTTCGTTATGGTCAATCCCACTCAGGAAGATAAGGCAGTCAATGCTCCATTACTGACACGTAAAACAAAGCACTGTAGGTGCATAATTGAACTATACATCTAATGGACCTGACCACCAAACTGTGTCTTTTTTGGGTAATTCCCACTTTTAAAGCCACATATTTCCACTGAATGTCTCACCGTCACCTTAAATGTGACATGTTTCAAAGCAAGTATTGTTTCCTTTCCCCGTGTTGCCTATTTACTTTGAAAATCAATCTGCCAACCAAGCAGAACTTGATTCAATCTCCCAAATAACAGATCTTTGCCAGAGGCCTCATGACTGTTTTCAAACAGCTTTGAAATCATACCTATGTATATACCCTTGACCCCTCCTCCTGCCCCGGTTCACGCCTAAGCTCTGCCAGTCCTCAGCCCTTCTCCTTGGGGAGTCTTGTTTATTTCTCCTGTTGCAGCACTGCTCCATCCTTTGCCCCATTCCTGGGTTTGGCAGCATTGCTGGTAGGGTTTAAGCAGCTATATCTGCCTGGATGAGACCAGGGCTTAAATCTGAGTGGACACAGGAGTTAAGTAGGCAGAGGGTGAGTTAGAAAGAATGTCTGAAGCAAAAGGAATAGTCCGCACACAAGCCTTGAAGTGGAAAAGGTTCTTTTCAGGAACTAAAAGCTAGTGTCAGAAAGAATAAGTGAAGGGAAAGATGATGTGAAATAAATTAAAATTAAAATAGCCTGGGGTCAGTTCATCTTGGGTCTTGCAGAATAGGTTAAGGGTTCTGGCCTTATCCTTAGAATAACGGATAAACTAGTGCTTTCAGTTGAAATCTAATGTGATAGACACGTGTAGTTTTAAATTTTCTAGTAGCCATATTTCAAAAGGTAAAAAAAAAATGGAAAAATTAATATCAATACTATATTTTAGTTAACTCCAAATATCCCAAATATTATCATTTCAGTATGTAATCAATATAAAAATTATTAATGTGGTTTTTAAAAATAATTATTTGAAATCCTGGGTATATTCTTTTTTTTTTTCTGGGTATATTCTTACAGATTTAAAATTTATTTTATACTTAGAGTGCATTTTAATTCGGATGCTGAATTTTCAACAGTTAAGCGAAAGGTAATCTTTCTAACAATGAAGCTGTGTCTAACAGAAAAGTATTTGACTCTGATTCAGTTTTTCGACTTCAATTTCAATTAGTTAAATTTAAATACAATTAAAAATTTAGTTCCTCGGTCACACCGGCCATATAGCAAGTGTGCAGTGGCCGCGTGTGGCTAGAGGTTACCATATTGGACTGTGCCAGGAGGGCAACTGGAGGGTTTTAAGAGTCAAAGTGATGCAACCGATCTGCACTGGTAAAAGTTGATTCAGGCTTCTGTGAAGAGCGTGGATTCGACTAGGTAAAGGGCAGATGAGAGAAAGGATTGAGAAGGCCACTGCAGGAGTGCTGGCAGGAGATGATGATAGCCAGGTGCGGAGGAAGTGATGGTGGAAACACAGGGAAAGGAAGAGATGCCAACAGTACTCCAGAAAGAGACTTCCCTTTGTTGTAATGGAATGTTGTTTTACTTGGACCTATCCTTCCCCTGACAGCAACAACGAAAAGCTGGATAAATGTGAAAACATCCTAAAGGCAATCAAAGAGCTCAAAAGACAGCAAGGAACCACCAAGCAAACATTGCAAGGGAAAGCAGAAACCCAGGGAGGTAGAAAACAAGACCAGCAGAGATAGTTTTCCCTGAAATCACTTGCCCAGCCAGGTTCGCCAGGGTTCTGGTTTAGTGGCATCTCTGTACGATGGGAGCCCTGGTCCCAGCTTTGGTGAGGAATTTTACACCAGACCCTCCTCATGTTATCCGCGGAGCCCCAAATGCCTATACTCACGACCTCCGAGTGAATCAGGGCCCCGCTGTACCCCCGTTTGCCACGGGAGACAGAATTAGAACTAACTTTGGCACCAAGCCAAAGAGGATTAGAAAAAAGTCTGTCCCTGAAAAGTTGTGACCTTTTCTTTTGCACATTTTTAGCCCAAGTTCAGTTGTCGGGTCCTTACTTGTTCAACATGATTTAAGATGATCCAGAATTTTAGAGTTCCAAAGAACCAGGAAGAACCAAATACAAATATTTCTCCCTCCTAGTCCCAAAAGCCTGCCTACAGATGATGTTTCAAAGACAATGAACATTACAAGGCGAAAACAAAATCAAGCATAGAAAAAAACATGACAATCGCGGCGAGGACTGAAAAAGAAAGAAAAGGTTAGAAAACAAGCAGAAAACAGAAACCAGTTTCAAATATTAGAATTACCACATCTTTAGGCATGACTTTGAAAATTCCGGGAAAAGAGGGTTTGTAGAGGAAGAGAGTATACAGTTCGTGCTAAAGTTTGGCTCAGAAAGAAGAATCGTTGGGTGAGCTCCATTTGGGGGAGGAAAGCAGTGCAGCTGGGCTCTATTTATCAGGCAGAAGAAATTCAACAACCATAAACCACAATCAATCACTAAAAAATCTGTGCGATTCCTCACACCTTGCAGTTTTTATTGTTTGTTATCCTTTTTATAATTTCACTTTTCTGTTTACTGCGGCTGCATAACAAACCACTCCAAACTCAGTGGCACTGAATAACCATCGTATTACGCTCATGGACTCAGGGCAGGAATTAGGGTGAGACACAGTGGAGATGGCCTGTCTCTGCTTCACAGTGGTTGGGTCCTCAGCTGAGGAGATGGAAGAGTGAAGATGCCTGGAAAGGGGGAACTTAGACTCATCTGAGGGCTTATTCGCCTCAGTGCTAGGGGCTAAACGAAGCACCTACAGCTGGCCTCCCTGTGTGGTTTGAAATTCTCATTCACGGCCCTGGTGGCCACAGACTAGACGGACGTTTTACACGGTGGCTCAGTACACAGGGTGGCAACTGCATCACTTTTTCGAGACTTGTCTGGGAAGTCACGCAGCGTCACTTCTGCTGAGTTCTGATCACGAGCATGTCACGAGCCCGCCTACGTCACAAGCCAGGACACAGGCTTTGATGAGAGCAATATCGGGGCCACGTTGTAAAGGAGCCCTGAGGATGGATGGTGTTGTTGTGGCCATTTTTGAAAACTGCAGGCTGATACATTCAGCTATTTCACTGCAGTGACTAGTAGTGAAACCTTTAAAATACATGATGTCTGTGTGGGAAAATTTGCCTTTGGAGGACACAAGGGAAATCACCCCATCACCTGCCCAGGCCATCAGACCTCCTGCAGAGGATGATCAAGAAAGCATCAGGGTTGGCCTGGGCTGAATAAGTGACTTTGAAAACAGAGTGCTAGGGAAGCGTGTGAGAGCCAGACAGGGCTGTGCCACCTTACCGGGACACGCCCCGTAACAGGGTGGAGGGCCTCCTGTGACCTTCCAAACCACTCACTTCTGCTTATTCATACGATCTGAAGACCCTGCAATGTCCTTCTAGTGGTCTTCACATCCTGAGTAATAAACGCGGGGCATCTTGCAAAACTAAAATCCATCTCACTAAGCTGGGGGAGCTTGTTTGGCAGGAGACCTACTGATGTGATCGGAAGGAATTTAAAATTAAAAATCAGGGAAATGGGGAGATGTGGGTCGAACGTGTAAAACAGAGACATTGAATGGAAAGAATACATAACGCTGTGACTTCAGATGGACTTCCCAGAGAGTCTGGGATGACAAAGAAATCTATCCTTTTAATGAAAAGTCATCAAGCTGAGAACCATCCAGTCTCCGGCTCCCTCCCTCCTGTCCTGTTTCCTACAAACACTCTCTTGTTCCAGAATCTGTCTTGTTTACCAGTGAAGGACTTAGGGAAACTAAAACTTATCTGCTTTTCCCTTGTGAAACAGATCACGCCCATTTCCCCCCCTTAAATTGTTGAGATTCTTCTGCTAGGGAAAGTTGAAAAGCTGCCCAGACATTGGAGAGGAAGGCAGCTGCCAGAATAATAGGTAACCAGCGGCAGGAAGGGTGGGCCCCTTAAGTGGCCACGCTTGTGGTAACCCATCCCTGCACTGGCCACAGAGGAGAGCCTGATGAAGCCACGGTCAGTCATGACCTCCGGTAGCAGGGTCACTGCTGGATAAAGCAGCTACAAGCCATGTTGTGTGCCCTTCCCCTCCTCCCAAGCTTCGTGCAAGACCTCAACACACAAAGAAATACATGACAGCCGAAGAGAGGACATTAGCCTAATCACAAGAAAATAGAAAGACTAAACCAGGAGACTATCCCTGCCAAATGAGAGATCGTTTTTTCCAATAGTACGAGCGGCAGTTACCCTAAAACAAAGCTAGCACAGCAGTGCCATCTCACGGACGTTGCCAACCTCCAGGCCCTTTCCTCCCCCGCAAGCGACCCCTCAGCCTTCAGGAGCCCCTTACCATGCATTTGTCCCAAGGCTCTGGCGATGTCCTGAATGGAGAGCCTCAGTTGCTGCAGGGCTTGGAGCAAGCAGTCTGGGCTGGGCAACAAGACGGCATTCACTGCCTGAACAAGGGCCTGGGGATGAGATTCAGTCTCACAATGCATTAGCATTCACTGAAGGCCCATTGAGATGCAGACAGCCTCAGAGATGGGGGAATCCAGGAAGGGCAGCCCTCTGCCTGCTGGACTGCGTGACAGGGCTCCCCAGGGAGTGCTCCTAAACTACATTTGCCATGAGGTCCTTCTCAAAGGAGAATCTTCCCGGTCACCTCGCAGATGGACCTGGTTAGGTCTTTCTGGATCTTTCCACCGGCTGATACTTCTTGTGCCTCTCAGGGGCCTCACTCTGTCAGTTTCCTCCTTTCTGCTTCTTCAGTTATTACACATGAGGGTTCTTTCTACTCCTGCGTCTTGACTCAGGACGGCCTCACCCCTGAGCTCTGTCTTACAGAAAATCAGAATCTGTGGAGCCCTCAGCTCAGACCCCCCTTCATTAGCAGTCTCGACCTTATCTGAGCTACATTTGCCAGACCGGTATTTTATTCTATATCTTTCTATGGAATAAACACACGGATGAGGAGTAAAGTGACCCCATAGTCTCACTTCTGAGAGTGCAAAGAGGGAGTTATAATAATTGTAGCCCAATCTGGTCACCCTACAGTAGGTACAGGAGGCACCCCAAATACGCTTACCAGGGAAGGTGGTGAGGAAGGACAGAAATCTAACTTCATATCTTCAGGCAGGGCATGGATTCTCTGGCAGACACGTGACCTTTCTGGGACCTGCCTGACCCCTAAAGCACTTCAAGTTTACAACCCCCAGGGCTAGGTAATCTCAAGGATGGTTCATTGTAACTCAGAGCCCTTGCATGGTAGCTCCAGGCATCAGTATCTCTCTCTCTGTCTCTGTCTCTCTGTCTCTCTCTGCTTAATTCCTTTACATTACTCAGGTATTAACTTTCAGACCTGTCATTTCCCTTGGAAAGCTCTGCCCGACCCTTCAAGTCTGAATTAGGTTTTAGACGTCTCTTCAGGAAACACGGCACTTCTTTTCATGTTACTCCGTACATCGATGCACTCTCCTCCACTGGATCCTGAGCCCCTGTGGAAGCCAGAGCAATGTCTGACTTATTCCCCCAGATCTCCCATTGCCTAGAACAATGCTTGTTTGTTGATGGGCAAACGGTCAACTGCGTGTTTTACAGTAGTTGAGGAAAGGTAGATACCTCTGTGGGCCAGAACTTAAATCTCTTTGCTCAACTAACCAAGTTAGATGAGGCCTATATTGATGAATTCACTGCAGGGAAAGGGCCTGGGTGGGAAGCAAAGCTCAGACTGACTTTTCATTTAGAAAAAAAAAATAAGTTCTGTGAGTGGGAAGGTACCTTAATCCCGGGTACAGCGGCTTTCTCCACCAAAACAGTCACCAGTATAAAACCACGCAGGCTTTCTCCCCCAGGGAATAAGACAATGGGGTCCAAGTTCCTTGGGAGGGACATGACCACGTGGTTAGAAAGGTCTGGACACAGTGAGTACGCACGGCCCAGCGGTGGCCTCGTCCGAAAGGTGGAACCAGAGGTTCTCCTCTCCACAGGGCAGCCCGAGGACGGACGTCTTCCCTCCAGCAACATTCAGGTAGGAAAGAGACAGATCTGCTCCAGCCCAAGTTCACCTGAGGACTCCCAAAGTCTAGCATGGCCCGGATGGTCCCAGACCACCCCCCCCCCCGCCCCCGCCCCTGCTGTGGAACTGCTAAAGCACGAGTGGACAAGGAGGGCTGATTCTTCACAGGGCCAGTCCAGAGCCCAGCACACCCTTCCTGTTAGGAGCACAGTGTCTTAATGCTGCAGTGACCACAGGCAAAAGCTAATTCCATGCTCCTTTTTTACAGACAGAAAACTATGGCACAAAGAAGCAAAATCGCTTCCGCAGTTGCATCCAGCCGGTTAGTCACTGGGCCTGGTCCAGAGCAGTTTCATAGCTGAGGCTACTGCTCACTCTAATTAGTCATTTTTTCCCCCCAATTCTGTATTACAATAGTGAAAGCTGAAGACTGTTAGAGAAGGATCATTCTTAAATGATCAGTTATCACACGGATTCAAATAGCCCAGAGGCAGATCCAGTCTACAAAACATAAAACTTCATTCCATAAGTCACTTCTGCCTCTAAAACATGAGAAGACATGAAAAACAAACACAAAAGATAACTCAGTCAGGGACCCCCGTAGTTTCAGCAGAGTCACATTAGTGTGGGAAATGGGGTCTTCATGCTTCATCTCTCCATCTTCTGAGCTACAGCTTTTATACTGAGCCCCTTTACTGAGCTGAGGTTTGGTGACCGGAGAGGCAGTGTCGACTTAGAGGTTAACTGTGCTCCCTGGGGAAACAGGAGCCTAAGAACATCTGGACCAGACTTGCCCCATGAGCTCCAGTCTATGTAATATTTCAAAGGGATTCTGTAGCTGTAGCAGCCACAGCCAGCAATCTGGCCTTTCAGAGAAGTTACAGTGAGACCAGAGATCTTTCTCAGATCATTAGACTTCAAAAAATCACAGAGAATTGGAGAACTGGTGAAGTTTTGGTGTCTCGGGGGGTTTTGGTTTGGTTTTTTTGCTCTTCTTACATTGCATTTTACTTGTTTTATTATGTACAAATTGGAAAATGTAGTAAAGAAAATTAATCCCTTAATCCCTACAAAGCAGAGACAACTACTGTTAACTTTTGGGCCGTTGATTTGGGGCACATTTCCTTCTACTATTTTTTCATACATTTTTATATGTTTTATGTACTATACATACAATGTCGTATGCTTTCTCTTTTTTTTGCTGGTTGGTTTTATTGTAAGCTTTTACAGTTAGCAAGGATCCTAAAGTGAGTGAAGGATTTCTGAGAACTTACCTGATTTCCAGGGGTCTAGTCCAATTTCAGTTATTGACAAAAGGAAAGAAAAAGAAAAGAACAAATCAGTTTGCAAACCTGATATGCCTTCTAGGGTCACGTGGACACAGGCATGCACACTTGTGTGCAAATGCACGTGCAGACACACACACGTCGTGCACAGTTCGGATGTCACAGGTTGTGACTAGACCGTGGGCCTGAGGGGAGCAGAACAGACCACCCCAAATATGCCACTTAGGTGTACTGATGATTTTGAATTAAAGGTACTTGAGAAACAGCAGGAACCAGAAGGACACTCGGACCTCTTTGTGCCCCAGAAAGTAGGAAATAAATCTCCCATGTGAAGGAGCCCTCCCTGTACCAGGAAGTAGAGAGACAGCCTTATCACCAGAGACAGGAATTCAGGGCTGAGAAGCCTGTATAAACAAACCTTGTTACTTCTTCCCTAGTTAGCTAACCCAAGCCCAAAAGCCTGTGTCTTGTCAATTCTTCATAAATGCATTGCTTCCTCATCTAGAAGATATACAAGCTTCCGGCTTTAGTCGCATATTCGAGTCTCATATTTTTATGGGGCTCTGATACGTACAAAATTAAATTTGTCTTTCTCCTGTTCACCTATCTGATGTCAATTTGATTATTAGACCAGCTAAGCAGCCTAAATGGGAAGAAGGGCAAGGTTTTCCTCCGCTACAGTCCCCCGAGCCATGGAGGGAGATAGATCTCAACTTACATATCAGCCCCAGAGCATTTAGCCTGTGGCCATCCTGACAATTGATCTCACTCCTTTTATGTACTTGTAATTTCCTGCCCCAATGTTTTCAGAGTGGGTTGAGAGGAAGCTCCTGGGAACTGTGATTTTTGAACTTGTGTTCAAGTTCACCCCTTCTTTGGCACCATAAATCAGGTAATAAATATGAGCATCTCTAATCACAAAATAGCTGACAAAGCCTGGATTTTTCCTGCAGAGAGAAGGAAAAGTCAAGAGTCTCCCTTACCCGGTTTTAATCTGCGCAAATCCCAGGCACCCTCTCCAGCTCTTACCTTCCTGGGTTCCTAGTAGCCCAGTTGGCCAGAACCAAGTCCGAGTGAAGCAGGATAGGAGGGAGTCCCAAGTTCCTGGAGACCTCGACCAAGGGAAGGGCAAGGGTTCTCGGCAGGACCTTGCAGATATAAATCCAGACAGTTAGCACATTCTAGAAGGAATGCAGCAGAGGAAGCAATCTGTCTTTTATTCAGGCAATCTTGTGGTGGAGCAACGAGCCGGGGATAAAACTGGAATTATATGAGTGATCCATATACAAACACCTCATTCTCATATTTATTCTGTTAACAACCTAGTGCATATATTGTTTATGAGTATGGTCTGAAATATACATGAAAATTACAAAACTGGAACACACACACTTACACATATAGTATAAAATAATCTCTGAATATTGTGCAGAGAAGGGCCTGAGCAAATGTTTAAGCATAAATGGGGGCTGAGTTGATGTGCAGTGGGAAAAAAATCTCTGTCTGGGGCTTCCCTGGTGGCGCAGTGGTTGAGGGTCCGCCTGCCGATGCAGGGGACGCGGGTTCGTGCCCCGGTCCGGGAAGACCCCACATGCCGCGGAGCGGCTGGGCCCGTGAGCCGTGGCCGCTGAGCCTGCGCGTCCGGAGCCTGTGCTCCGCAACGGGAGAGGCCACAACAGTGAGAGGCCCGCGTACCGCAAATATAAAATAAAAATAATAAAAATTTAAAAATCTATCTATCTATATAACTCCAGATAAATAGATAGATACATAGAGATATGTAGCTATCTAGATATATGTGTGTTTTTGTGTATAGTCTTAGTTTTAGGAGCATATGCGTATGTGTTTGTATGCGCGCGCGCGTGTGTGTGTCCTCTCCTCAGGGAGAGGGATGGGAAGGATAGAACGCTTCATCAAACCCAATAACGACTTCGAGTAAGTCACCTCAAGACAGTCCCCATTCAACCCCTGAGTTATCCTAGGACACTCTAAAGAACCCTATATGCACCCAAATCCAGAAAAACTACCCGGACCCATGGGGGTGCCAGTGGGGGACTCCAACCACGAACAAGGCTAAATTAGTCCAGATCCAAAAGAACATTCTTATGCTTCCTGTCTCCCACTTCCATTTTCCTTCCCCTTAATCTACTCAAAGAAGTCCAGCTTCTGCCTTTGTTTTCCCTTAGATTTTTAGAGAGAGCTGGGACAGAACTGTTTCTCAGGTAGAAAACAATAAAGAGCTTTAAAGAGTTTTCAGACTCAAACCTAAGGCCAACTTCCCTTGGGGGGCAGTGGATGAGGAGGGCAGCGCAGAAGTGAGGTGTCTCCATAGTGAAGAAGTTAAAGGAGGAGATACAAAGAAGGTGAGAGATGGCCCGAGGCGGGGGTGGGGTGTGACAGGGGGCTCCCACCCCTTCGCCTGATTGAGGATTGTGGTTTGGAGAACAGAAGGAGGAGGGAAGCCCATGTCCTGTCCTATGTGCTTAGATCTCAGACTTTCCAACATCAGACGCATGACTCTTTTTAAAGAGTCTGAAGCAGCTCTATGCTTTCCTCTTCTCTCCTTTCTTACTTTCCTTTTCTCACTGGGAGTCTCCTGTATTTACTTGAGAGAGAAAAGGTAGAATCAACCAAGCAACAAAATAAGCACAGGCTGCGGACTCAAGCAGGAAGTACTAGAACAAGGGTAACACCATCATTTCTGGAGAATGTCCATTTATAAGAAAATGAAACTAATAGGAATTTATACTGCAGTTAATGAAACAAAGATTTCACATTCCAAGTTTCAGACTGAAACTGTAAAAAGTTATGAAAAGATTCAGAAGAGATTTACATGAACTGTTAAGAGACACAGACCAACATTTGGTAGATAGCAAGCCGCATTCAAGAAAGTAAGATTAGTGTTATAAATGGCAACGTGTGCTTTCCCCCTCTGGGGAAAGAAGGTTACATTAGTGAAATCAGAAGGTCTGAGTTGTGGCCCTGGAGTTTCCACGAACTTGCTATCTGACCTTGGGCAAGGAATTTAACTCCTGTAGTCCTCAGCCATCTGTAAAATGGGCACAGCATTGCCGTACTTACCTTATGGGATTGTGAACACTGACTGTGATTACGGATGTGTATAAGAGCACAAACTGCTGTAAAATGGAAATCATTACGTTTTCTATGACACCTCAGAACTTGCCTTCAAATGCAGCTCTTCAGAATGCTTGGAAGAGGCGGGGTGCCAGAAAAAACAAAATTCAAAAGCTAATGAGAGAGCTACCAGTTCTAAGGAAAATTAACCTCCTGGCCAGGGAAAAAAAGGTGTTTTCATTTAAATGGGCCCTTTGCCCTTCCTTCACCTCACACCCAAAGGAAAGAACAAGAAAGGACCCATTTTCCAGGCAAACAGTGTAGAGAGCGTCCTCCAGGTGCAGCAGACCTGCCAGATGACAGGACAGGTGTCCCTTTGTCCCTACCTCTTTGGGCTGTGCCTCTCCATCCTGCCAGACATATCCCATGGTAATAAAGGTTAGGACCAGGTGTGCCAGCCGCTGTTCCCGGTAACCCGTGAGGAACTGGCAGTTCAAGAGGGGCATCTGTTCAAAGAGAATTTCCAGAGATTACCAGCTGCAGGGGTGTGAAGGGTGTAGGGGTTCTGTGGCTTGAAGGGGTTATATTTCAGTGACGGGGATCCACACACCACCCTTTCTGCCCTGATCTTAGGACACTGCGGTAGAGGAGGTATCCCAGATGATATTGTTCACGAAGTACCTACACCAAATTGTCGCCATGGTTGTGCTGGACACTGGTCACCATCACTGACAGCTTGGTTAGAGTGTTCTAGAATAACTCAGTCCCAAGACTGACATCATTTATTAAACGGGAGTCTCCCGGGGCAACTTTTACAATCCTGCCTTATCAAAGCACCTCTGCATAACGGGTACCATTTAACCCTGATAACAGCCCTGCTGCTGTGGGCGTTACTGTCTCTGTTTACTCTGTTTAATTCGTAGGTAAACGAGTACACGGAGGCCAGTGGAGTTGGGAATCCGATCAAACGGGAGGTCGCTGAGCTGGAACAAGAGGTTGTTCAGTTCTTGTCCGAGCACTCCCCGTGACCCTGTGACCTCTCCGCGCCCGCTCCCTCCCTGTCAAGATGCGTCATAGAGAGGTGTAAAGGTGATGTCGTTGAAAGCAACACCCTGTACACAAGTTAGTTATTACTGACAGCCCTGCCTAAGCAAATATTACCAGTTTCTCAGTTTTGCCCCTGCCAGCCCTGCCTGTCTCGGTTGACGTCAACAGCCTCTGAGCTCCAGCTTCCCTGTACCTCCCCCTCGGCTTTCCTCCGTCCCCTATCCCTTCCCCAGCTCCAGACACAGTCTGATCTAGTTCTTCCCAGGTGCCCCTCTCCAGGGTCCGAGGCGCCAGAAGGGGCGGCGGTGGATGTGTGTATCTCTTTAAGCTCCGGGCTCTTAAACGACGAGTGTCAAGTGGGCTGGGACCGCGGTTCCCCACGCCCAGCGCCCGGCAGCCGGAGCTGCAGCCTCCCCGATGGGAATCCTTCCTCCGCTGGCCCCTAGGGGGCAGCCTTTCTGAGTCTGTCCTCACTGTGCCTGACTGCTTACTTCACCCTTAAAATTGGCTCTGAGACAGAATCGCGAAAGTTCTCTGCAGGAACTAGCCTGAGAATTATAACCACAGTTATAAGGTATTCAGTTATTTCTTCAGTACTTATTCTAAGGCAATTACTAAAGTGTCCAAGGCATGGTGCGAAAAGCGACCCAAGCAGGTTGGGACTCCATCTTCCCCCAAACCCACAGGCCAAAACTGAGGGTCAGAGAGGGTACGATATTTGCCCAGAGCCGCAGAGCCAGGAGGGACTGAGCCAGGGTGCTAGTTCAGTTCTGCTGACCATAGCCCTGCCCTCTGAAGTCAGCACTGCCCGAAAGAAATATGAGAGTCATACGTGTAATTTTACATTTTCTATCAGCCACATTTTAAAAATAGCAAAAAACAAAAACCAAAAAAGCCCCAGGTGGAATTAGTTTTAATAACATTTTATCTAGGTCAATGTATGCAAAATGTTTACACATTATCAATATTAAAAATATCGAGATTTTTACACTCTTTTTATAGTAAGTCTTCAAAATCCAGTGAGCGTCTTACATGCCAATTTGTCCTGGCCACATTTCAAGTGCTCAGTAGCCATGAGTGGCTACTGGCTACCTACAGTGCAGCCTCAAGGTAAAGGAATAAGGTCCCAAGATGTTCTGGGGTCACCTTCTATTTTTCCCTGTTCCGGATTTATAATCAGCTCTTTCTCCGAGAAGCCCCAGTTCCATTTATTGGAAAAGAGTTCCAATAAATGGACACTGGGTTTGCTCTTGGCTGCTGGAATGCCACTGTTTCTAGATCCTCACAGTGGACAAAGCTAGGAAATGTGTGTGTGTGTTCTGTGTGTGTGTGTACACATATTATGTACACACACATATAATGTTTGTTTATCCATCTATATATCCACAAAATGTGTGTGTATATATATATATGTATATATATATATATATATATAGACTTTTAGCATCATATGTATATATGCTAAACATGTCAGACGTCTCCAACTCTAATCTGGTGTCACAGGTTGATCTTATCTTTCCCCCCTTGCTAATTTATAACTTTCATCTCTGATGGTGAAATATTATCCACCATTCATTTACTTATTTATTCATCCTAACATTGGGTTGGCCAAAAAGTTCGTTTGGTTTTAAGTACAAATAAAAGACATTTTTCATTTTTACGAAGAACTTTATTGAACAACATATTCACTAACGGAACAAACTTTTTGGCCAACTATATATATATATATATATATATATATATAAATGTCACATGAATGGAATCATACAATATGTAGCCTTTTGGTTCTGACATGTTTCATTTAGCAAAATGTGTTTAAGGTTCATCCATATGGTTGAATAAATCAACAGCTTTTTCATTTTTGTCACTGTATAGCGTTCCAGTGTATGAATACAGGAGTCTTCGTTCAGACTGCTGTAACAAAGTACCATAGACTAGATGGCTTATAAACAATGGAAATTTGATTCTTACAGTTTTGGAAGCTGAAAGTCCAAGATCAGGGTGCCAGCATGATTGGGTTCTGGTGAGAACCATTCTGCTGTCTTCTTGCTTCATCCTCACGTGACAGCAAAAGAGGGCCAGAGAGCCCTGGGGTCACTTTTATAAGGGCATTCATCCCATTTATGAATATCCCATTCTACTTTCATGACCTAATTACCTTCTGTGTTGGTCAATTTGATGTGTCAACTTGACTGGGCTAAGAGATGCCCAGATACGTTATTTTTGGGTGTGTCTTTGAGGATGTTTCCAGAAGAGATTCAGGAAGAGATTGGGAGACTGAGTAAAGCACATCACCCTCACCAATTCGGGTGGCATCATCTACCCTGTTTAGGGCCTGAATAGAACAAAAAAGTGGAAAAAGGGTGAATTTGCTCTCTGGTTGAGCTGGGACAGCCATCTTCCCCCAACATTAGCACTCCTAGTCCTCGGATCTTCAGACTCGGACCGGCAATTGCACCACTGGCTCCTCTGGTTCTTGGCTTTCCTGGGCCCCCAACTTGCAGGTAGAAGGAAGATTGTGGGACTTCTCAGACTCCATAATCATAATCATGTGAGTCAATCGCTCCTAATGAATCTCTTTCTATATATCTCTGTATCTCCCATTGGTCTCTTTCTTGGGAATCCTGACTAATACAGGGGCCCAAAGGCCCCACTCCTAACAACATCATGCTGGGGATTGGGGTTTCAACATATGAATTTGGGGACCACACAAACATTCAGGCCATTGTACTCAGTTTAACCATTCCCCTGTTGAGGGACATCTTGGTGGTTTCCGGTTTACGGGATCATTTACACACAAGCTTTTCGGGGAACATAAATTTTCAGTTTATTTGGGGAAATACTTAGGAATGTGATTGCTGGGTCATATGGTAAGTCGATGTTTGCCTTTAAAAGATTCTGCCAGACTATTTTGCATTCCCATCAGCAAAGTGAAGTAGAGTCTCTTTTGGTATATAGCCTCACCAGTGTTGGATGTTGCCAGAGTTTTAAAAAAACGTTAGCTGTTCAAATAGGTTTTAAATTGCCTTTTAGTGCTTATGAACATAGATACGTAGTCCTATGTTTCTCTGTAAGTCACCTAGTTTCATTTTTCTTCCTTCCTGATTAAGACTTGCAAAACTTTCCTCTTATTCTAGAAACTCTGAAGTTTCACCAGGATATCTATGGGTGGTCCCCCGCCCCCACTGTCTTTCTGATAGAAATACTCCAATCTTTCATAAGATCTGAAAATTTTTCTTTTTATGTGTTTAAAGCTTTGCTTTTTCTTCACCCACACTAGTCTACTTGTGGGACTTCTATTTTGTGGAATTTAGAGCATCCATTTCTCTTTTTCATATACTTTTATTTTTCTGATGCTGGCATTTAATTTTTGCTTTCTGCTTTATAAAACCGTTTCAAGGAAGTCCCTAAATCACCATTATTTTTCTATAATCGTTTCCCTCATTTATTCGGGTTGATATTGAGCTTTTTGTTTATTTCTTTGCTTTCCAATAGTTCCTTTTACCGAGCAACTTTATTTGTTTTTATGAAGTACATATACTGAAGACATTAATTCAATTTTTCTTTTTTTTTTTTTTTTTTTTTGCGGTACGCGGGCCTCTCACCGCTGTGGCCTCTCCCGTTGCGGAGCGCAGGCTCTGGACACGCAGGCTCAGCGGCCATGGCTCAGGCCCAGCCGCTCCGCGGCATGCGGGATCTTCCTGGACCGGGGCACGAACCCGCGTCCCCTGCATCGGCAGGCGGACTCTCAACCACTGAGCCACCAGGGAAGCCCTAATTCAATTTTTAAAAGCACTGATCTCATCTTTTGGCTTCTGTCGGAGACCAAATGTCCTGTCTCGCCCTCGTCCTTCTTGACTTGCTTATTCTCTTCATATTGTTTGGTCATTTGGGGTTATCCATTCGTGTTCAGGAATGGAGGCCAAGGTTATCAGAATTAGTAACTAATAGAGCTTCCCTTATCATGTTTCCAGAATACTTCTGAGCTTCCCCTTGTGAGCTTCCTGTGAGTCCATCAGCTGTCTGTTGTGTTTTGTCCCAGAGGGCTGGAGAAGGGGGACCCTTCCTGGAAGAAGATGGTTGAGTCTAAGCCAGTTAACAAGTTTTTGCCTGTCTTGTTTTGTTTTTTACCAACATAGGGATAGGGGCCTTGGGGGCTTTCTAAGAGTAAGGTGGTTAGCCTGGAGGTACTGTGAGAATAGAGGTGTAAATTCACTTTCTGTCTTGTCTGTGCCTCAAAAGGACAAATGTCGTAGTCTGTAGCTCTATGTGTGGTTCTGGAAGCCATAGTATTTGCTTCTCATGATGGTTTTCCAATTGATTCAGTCTCCATCTGTGGTGGTGAAGTCTAAAGAGTAGTGTTATCCAGTTAGTTGTTTTAGAACTAATTAGAAGCATAGCGACTGGCCACGGATGTTATATTAGTTTCCTAGCGCTGCCCCAAAGAAGGAACACAACAGAAATTTATGCTCTCACAGTTCTGGGAGATGAAAGCCTGAAACTAATGTGTTTGTGGGGTTTGTTCCTTCTGGAAGCTCTCGGGGGAGAATCTGTTCCCTGTTTCAGTCCAAGTTTCGGGTGGTTGCCAGCAGCTCTTGGGGTACTTTAAGGGACTGTAGATGCATCACTCCAGTCTCTGCCTTTATCTTCACATGATGTTCTAAACTGTGTCTCTGTGTCCAAATTCCCTTCTTGCTCTAAGCATGCCAGTCCTAGCGAACTTAGAGTGCACCCTAATACAACACACATGACCTTATTTAACTTGATGACATCTGTAGAGACCCTATTTCCAAATGAGGTCATCTT
Source organism: Physeter macrocephalus (assembly GCF_002837175.3). Classification (NCBI taxonomy): domain Eukaryota; kingdom Metazoa; phylum Chordata; class Mammalia; order Artiodactyla; family Physeteridae; genus Physeter; species Physeter macrocephalus. The sequence continues at coordinate 89,080,487 of NC_041233.1, forward strand.
CACAGGTTCCAAGACACAATTTCTGGAGAGAAACTATTCAACACAGGAGAAGTATCAGGAGGATTAATTCCACTGCTGTACTGAGCTGTATCCCCCATGCCCAGGTTTACAGTGACCAGAAATTAGCTGGACACTCCTGGCCTTTCCTCACTGACACTTAACATATGAGAAGCACCAATTCAACAAGTTCTTCACTTGGTTTGTGGAGGTTGAGTTACATAAAGCCCGAGGAAAGCCTTGTACAGAGGACTGTGAAGTTCACATATTGAACTTGAATCTACCTTCCTGCAAACTGCCCCTTGCCTCTGTGCCCTCTTACTCTGAGATGGGAGAGAAAGCCTCGGGGGTCTTCTTTTTGCTTTGGTTGAATGCTTGGCATGGGTACAACAGACTCATTTCTGAATCTGATATAATTTGATTAATATGGTACAAAAGTCCTTAAGGGTTTTATTCCGTCATTTCTCTTGTTTGCCCTCACTCAGATATCTCCTTTTTTCTTCTGTTTGTATTTCTTTGGTCATTTTAATGAGACTTTAGGCAGCCGGAAAATAAACTCTTAGGCTTAGTTTCCCATCTTCATAGACACTGTAGACAGTGTCTTACATCTCTTACAGGGTTTTAAACCTTGTGCTTGCACTTAGCAGGCATTCCATAAGTATTTTTAAATGAGTTTGTAATTATAGACATGAAATATGCATAAGTCAGTGAAGGAGAATTTTGGAGGGGAAAACCTCTTATATGTCTACAGTCACATGGCACGCCAAATGGTGAGATTAAAACAGATGGAGAAGAGACGAGAGGGAAGTGTAAATATATATATCGAACACTGTTGTGTGGCGGGAAATACAAAAGCACTATTGTAAAAGTCATTTAGATTTCACAACAATTCTAGGGGCCCCGAATTTCTCCCGTGTTATAAATATGGAAACAGAATAAGCAACTCGTTAAGTCAAAGTTTATAGCGACTAAGTGATAAAACCAAGAGTCCGGCTCAGGTCCTCCCGAGTCAAATCTATGTTCTTCCGATAACACCTTCTTCTTATTCCTGTGGGGTCATGTCAGTTCTCCCAGGATCAAGGAGTTTCACCGTTCCTTACATATTTTGGGGAAACATTGCTCATCTTGTCTCATATGTGGCATTTACAGACTTAGCAATGATTTCTGAAGAATCTGCCAGCCCTGACTTTGTAACTGGGAAAGTCTCTTGACTCAACTATTCTGTAAAACACCAACAGGAAATCAATGTGGCTTCGCTCATGGGGAGGGGAGCCCTGGCCATGTGGCTTGGCGTGAGGGCACTGAGCATTTTCAGGCCAGTCCTTCCCCAGCTAGGTCTTATTCATCGGTTTCCAGACACTTCTCAACCAGACTGGCTTCCTTTTTTAAACACGTGCTTGTTGACCGCTTAGTATGTTCCAGGGACTGTTCTGTGCAGGCTCTGGAAATTTTAGGGAAACACACTTGTCATACCAGAAGCAAGTGTCATTCTAGGCATCATGAAGGGTGAGATAGTTTTAGTTTTGTGGATAAGCTCAACAGCAGTGATTGGTCAGCTGACCCACTTCCACAGTGCTGAGAAAGGAGAATGGTGTGAGGATGAAAATAGGGGAGCGAGAAGGGGTTAAGGAGAAGAATGCAAAGCGTTTTACCTCGTTCACTTGAGCTCGAAGCTGGTGACTCTCGATCAAGCGAGGAAGTCGGTTGGCAATTTCCATCCAAGGTCTATAGTGATCAGGGAGTTCTTTCTGCATTCAAAAAAAAAAAAAAGTCTCAGTATTTTAGACCTCTCTGGGAAGCAGCTTCGTGGGGTAGCTGTTTTCAGATTTCAGTCTTAAGGCAGAATTCAGGTCAATTCCATTCAACAAATATTGAGACTTCACAATCTGCTGTACCCTATGCTAGGCACTGCAGACACACAGGTCACTAAAATACCGTCCTTGTGGTGAGGGAGCATATGGTCTAGTAAGGGATAAATAAAATGTAATCAGACATACCCAGTGCAGTGTAATATGTTCAATTAAGGATATGTGTAAGCTTAGCAATCAGCTGAAGAGGAAGTGGTTAATTCCGTCAACTGTGCTAGAGAATTAAAGGGAAATGTTCATAGAAATATGATAGTTGGGGCCAGTAGTAGGGTCTGAAAGTGACTTTTCTAGTTGGAACTTTTAAGATGGGAAGGCAGTGAAACAGAGGAGATAGTGGAGAAATAGAGATAACTGTGCTTCCTGGGATTACAGATGATTCAGTGTCACTAGAATATAAAGGTCAAGAGAAAGGGTGATGGAAGATTTATTTGTTCAGAAAATCAGATCAAATATGCTTTTTATTGACTACATAAGAACTTTATTTATTTTTTTTTATTTTTTATTTTTTTGTGGTATGCGGGCCTTCCTCTGTCGTGGCCTCTCCCGTTGCGGAGCACAGGCTCCGGACGCGCAGGCTCAGCGGCCATGGCTCACGGGCCCAGCCGCTCCGTGGCATGTGGGATCCTCCCGGACCGGGGCGCGAACCCGGTTCCCCTGCATCGGCAGGCGGACGCGCAACCACTGCGCCACCAGGGAAGCCCCCAAGAACTTTATTTTTATGTATGTTGGTGACATGATTCAATCTGAATTTTAGGAAGATAACTTTGCTTTGGGATTTTAAGATATAAAGTCAGATTAGGAAGCCTTTGAAATATTGTCTGAAAATTAAGCTTAGGCAATGGCAGTGAATTTGGAAAGGAGAAGGTATGTATTCAAAAATATTTGGAAAATAAAATTGAAATAATTAAATTTAGGGGCAGGGATGGGGCTAAAGGCAAGGTGATCTCTAGCCAATAGCACAGTTTATTTGCCCCCTCTGGGTCGTTGGTTTAGCCAAGAAGAACACAGGTTGGATTTCAGCAACCCTGACTCTATCCCAAGAAATGGCAAACTGCAGCAAACTACACTCATTGTTGTAAATGAGCTTTTATTAGGACACAGCCAAGTTCATTTGTTTCCACATCGTCTACAGTGGCTGTCACTTTACAATGGCAGAGTTGCAAAGTGGCAACAGAGACCATATGGTCTGCAAAGCTTAAAATATTTACTGTTTGACCCTTTACAGAAAAAGTTTGCCAACTCGTGACCTGTCCCCAGGGTCTGGGCCTCCTTTTACAGAGTACAGTCAGCAAGACGGAAATGTTGTGTCTCTGGGTTAAGAAGGAGAGGCGGCGAGGATGATTTCCATGTTTCTGAATCAGATGACTGAATGAATTGTTGAGAAGACAAATTGAAACAGAAATGCAGGTAGAAGTCAAAGAGAGGACATACAATAGTGAACTTGTTTTTAGATATGTCCAACCTAAAATATCTGTGGAATGTCAAGATATGGCTATATACTGGGCAGTTGGATATACAGTTGGAAGCTCAGGAGAGAATTAATATTAGAAATATACAATCGGGAGGCATCACAGTAGTGCAAATTCCGCATTGTGGTAAAAACCACAAGTGGGTTCAAGACCGTTCGGGAGAAGTTGCCAAGTAAAAGGAGAAGGCTTAGATCAGCGCACCGTGGGGATACTTACAAGGCAGGCAGAGGAACTGAATCCAGCACAAAAAGACATGTACAGAGGCTAAATGAGCCAGAAGAGAGTCACCCTATAGAAGTCAAGACATTAGAGGATTTCTCAGAAGTAGGGATTCATCGGATGGCCAAATGCATCATTTAAGTAAGGTTACCCCTTTGGAAGACAAAACTAAATGGTCACTAATATATCAATATATACACCTGTCTTTCCACGTATATGGCATAGAAATTCAGGTCAGGGTCAGGGAAACAGGGCTCAAATCTTAGTGTGCTGAGGAGGGAAGAAAACAGAGATTGAAAATGTGAATTACTTTTTTGGGAGAGCCATAAGCCGTAACAAGGGGACAGTTTGTGTTTGAGAGCTGTTCCCACTTTCGAATGGGAAACTTGAAGCGTTTACAGCCTGCTAGTGTAAGAGGCGGAGATTGAAGAGGAAGGAGAGAGGGAAGAGCTGGAAGGAGCTGGAAGGAGAAAGTCTGGAGTTTGAGGGATTCATTTCTTATGAACTCAATTTCTTAGGAACTCATTTCTTATGAACTCAATTTCTCAGCAAATGGTGAAGATTCAGGTTATATGACTTGGGGAGAGGGGTGGGTGTTAAATTAATTATCGGAGGGAAGGGAAGAGGAAATTAAACATAAAAATGCAAATAAAATAATATATTGCAATATATAATATGTATATTATAATATATTATAATGACTTTAAAAACCCAGGGAAGTTTGAAAACTATAAGTTTGGAGTGCTGTAGATCTGTAAGTTACCAATAAGTCACTTGTTGGAGATCCTCTGTCTCTCAGACTCTAAAATAAAACTGGGTGAATCTAACACCCAGTACACAATCTTTGAAAATTATAGACTTTATTTAATCCTCTGCTTCCTATCTTTGCCCCTGAATCAATTTAGGACAAATTGGGCACCCTTTACTAGCTTTCCCAACAAATCAAATTACACCAAACATCATAATTTAACATTTTTAATATAGATATTGTGCAGGAGGGGGAGATTTTACCCTCTACTCCTCTTGAGTTCTTGGGTCAGGAGTCAGTCAAATTGACACAAAACAGATTAACAGGAGAAAAAGAAAGAAATTTTAGTTTGCGTGTACAGAGGTCTCATACAGATGGGACCTAAGAAGTGGCCAAAGCAGGCTTTTATACTTTGTAGACAAAGAGACAATAAATCTGTGAGGAATGGACGAGACAAAGAAACTTAGGCTTCAGGTGCTTATCTAAACAGAGTTTGGTCTTGGGGTCATCAATTAAAGAAGTAACAGGGTTTTATTTATTCAGGCTTCTCAGCTTGAATTCCCTACCTCTGGTGGTAAGGGTGTCCTATCTCTAGATGCAGGGAGGGTACCTTTCATAGGAGAGATTTATTTCCTGCTTTTAGGGAGACAGAGAAGAGGGTCAAATTTCCTCTTAAATTGACTGTTTCTTAAGTAACTTTCACCCAAAATAATCAATATGCATTGAGGCTTATTCGCAGGTGACTTGCCCTGGGCCCCAACAATACAGATATTCACAAAGAGGAAATCACACCCTTTTCTCCTCATGCATTCCTCATCCAGTACCTCAGCTTCTGAGAGGTAGAGTCCACTCTGCTCCCTTACTCTTCTCCCAGAGAGAACGTTTATAAGCATAATGGTATAATTTTCCCTAGCAGTGCTCAGCAATAGTGCAGAATTGAAGAAAGCTGCTAATTGGCCCAAGTTTGGGCATTTACAGAGCAGTGGCCCAGCTGCGAATGCTCGCACGCATAAAGGCAGAGAGATTTATGGTAAACTGACTCTGAACTGGCAACTTGTTTTTCTTCTCATCTATATGATGCATGTCCGGGGCACGAACCCGTGTCCCCTGCATCGGCAGGCGGACTGTCAACCACTGCGCCACCAGGGAAGCCCGATGCATGTGTTTTATGAACAAAAACTGAATGCAGCTACAGAGACAAAGGAATATAATATTTATGAAAGAAAATCACAGAAGCAGACTCATAGTATTCAGAACCCCTTTTAAAGTTGGTTTGAAGAAAAGCTGTAGCTAAATCTGTCCTTCCTTCTTTGATGCCTAGAGAGAGGATCATACTCTGAGAATTAAATTAGAGCATCCCGGGGAATTCCCTGGCAAGCTAGTGGTTAGGACTTGGCACTTTCACTGCGGTGGCCCAGGTTCCATCCCTGTTTGGGGAGCTACGAGCCTGCAAGCCATGGTGAACAGCCAAAAAAAAAAAATTAAAGCATCCTGGATTTCTGCTTCCTGGCTTGCACGGGAATCCTTAAATACTACATTTTGCCTCAATCTAAGCAGCACTCTATTCTTGAATATCTCTTTTTCTTTCTCCTTAGATTCCTAGAGGCTTCCTTTCTTTCCTTCTCTTCATCCTCTCTCTTTAAACAGTTCTAGTCTTTGGGTTCTGGTATCACCCCACAAATGTAAGAAAACCATGAGCTGTGAGAACCTCTGGGTTCTCTGAGTGTGGTTCCTATCCAGCAGCATCAGCATGATGTGGAAACTTGTTAGACATGCAGATTCTCGGGCTCTACCCCAGACGTACTGAACCTGAAACCAGCTGCCTGTGCTTTAGCAAGCCCTGTAGGTGAAGCTAATGTACCCCAAAGTTTGAAAACCACAGATGTGGGGACCTTGAAGGAAAGGGAGAAAGGATTTTAAAGCTAGTTCATAATCCATTAAAAATGTATTCACCCTAAGTGTCCATCGACAGATGAATGGATAAAGAAGATGTGGCACATATATACAATGGAATATTACGCAGCCATAAAAAGAAACAAAATTGAGTTATTTGTAGTGAGGTGGATGGACCTAGAGTCTGTCATACAGAGTGAAGTAAGTCAGAACGAGAAAAACAAATACCGTATGCTAACACACATATATGGAATCTAAAAAAAAATGGTTCTGATGAACCTAGGGGCAGGACAAGAATAAAGACGTAGACGTAGAGAATGGACTTGAGGACGGGGAGCAGGAAGGGTAAGCTGGAACAAAGTGAGAGAGTGGCATGGACATATATACTCTACCAAATGTAAAACAGATAGCTAGTGGGAAGCAGCTGCATAGCACAGGGAGATCAGCTCGATGCTCTGTGACCACCTAGAGGGGTGGGATAGGGAGGGTGGGAGGGAGACACAAGAGGGAGGGGATATGGGGATATATGTATATGTATAGCTGATTCACTTTGTTGTACAGCAGAAACGAACACACCATTGTAAAGCAATTATACTCCAATAAAGTTGTTAAAAAATAAAATGTACTCACCCTTCCAATGGGATTTTCCTCTAGAGACGGAATAAAATATTGAATTATGTTACTTACCCTTTGATTGCCAGATTTTGTTTTAAGTTACAGTATGGGGGGACGGGATCAGCTGATGAGTTTTTCACTAAATAGCACCCCTTTTGGTATTAGTTAATACTTATCTATCACATCTATTTCAAAACCTATATACAATTTCAATATTCTATTAATGAATATTGGTAATTGCTTACAATATTTCACTATCATTAACAAGTTTGAAAGAGTCATCCTTATACATGTGTTTTTAGATGTTTTCTCATTATTAGGACAAATTTATAAATGTGGATTTACTGGATTAAAGATTTTGCACACAGAAAGGTTAAGAGCTACTTCCTGGTTTTCTTACAGAAAAGTTACATGAATTTATAATCACATTTATAGTATGTAATATATAATGGGAGTGCCAGTTTATTTATGATTCTAACAACAGAGCATCACCAAACTTTTTTATTTTTACAGATATAATATGTATTATCTGCACTAAAATTCTATAATTATTTCAATATGTAATAACAATAAAATAACCATCCAAAAATATACCTTTCTCAGAAATGATTAAAATAATGTAATCAATATTTTTGGCAAGACAGTCAAAAAGCACAAAATTTATAAAGTGGAAAGTAAAATTATTCTTATTCTCATCCTCTCATCTAGCAATGATGACCCTTGGAAGTTTGAGTGGTTTTCCAGAAATTCTGTATGCTATCATTTTATTATTTAAATTTACATTTCTGTGATTATTAATGAGTTTGAATATCTTGTCATGCTTTGGTCATTGCGTTTTGTGTGCGGGTGTGAAATGCCATTCATACCAGGGTAGTCAAATGAACCAACATTTTCATTTATGCCATTGGATTTTCGATTATGCTTAGAAAGTTCTTCCCGTCCCGATGTCGTTTCTTTTAGAGAATTTCTAGTTTAATTGTTGGTGCTTATATCTTTCATCTATCTACGCTTGTGTTGTGAGTTAGGATAGATTATCTCATTACTTCTGTTTCAAAATAGAAGAAGTTCAAGCCAGAGAAGTTTTGTAACTTTCCCAAGTTTACACATCTGGTCGGTGGTCAGGTCAAACCTCTTCTGACTCAGAGTTCAGTGAACTTTCCAGTGCCTCCTGAGAGTAAACACATGGAGAATGGACTGAGGAGATGGTTAGTACAAGGGGACAAGAAATCGAAAAAAACTTTACATGTTTTTCTTCCCCTCATTCCAATAATCAGAAGACCCAGAAGTGGGATGGACACAAATAATAAAATCCATGGCCATCTTTTCTATTTTTTCAGTTTCTTATTTTATGTTATTCTTTTTCTGCACTTTTATATCTGTCAAAGTACAATTTTCAAAAAGGTAAAAAAAATGACTCATGCAAATATGGAATGTGTGTCCAAAATATATTTAGTTTATTAATGAGGAACTCAGCAGGATGGTCCACATGGTTCAAAAGCACTTGATAAACTGAAGTGTTTAGAGTTTTGAAAAAAGAATGCTAAATTAAATTGCTAAGGTAAAGACATAGTAATTGGTTAATGTCCTATATGGCAGAACAATCACAAGCTTTAGGGTTTTATTTTCTACTCAACGGAAATCACTGGCAGCTCTTTTGAACAAAAATCTGCAAGTTAATATGCAGCTTCAGAGATTCGGTCCTAATCAATAGTAAGCAGCATGTCAAAAAAGGAGCATCCCTTAGGGAATTAAGTAATCCTAAGGTGAGACTGTTTAGTTAGACAGGGCTCCGGATGGTACTAAATAAAACTCAGCCCTCCTTTTGCTCTATTTTGGATAATTCTTCTCAACACATTTATCATCTAGAAAAGAACAGGCTTTTTAAAAAATAATGTATTTTATAGAAACAATAAACTGTATTAGCACTGATTAAGTTAATGAAACCAGCTTCTGGTTAAGAAAATAGCACAGAAAGTTTAAAAAAATGAAAGTTTAAGTGAAATTAAAGCAGGCAAACGTCAACAAAGGAAAGTTGGGTGACAATATTATGATCATAAAAATTAGGATGTAAACTATGGGACAGAGTAGAATGTGAAGGAGAGGGTTTTAAGTGAAATAAAAGACAAATTTCAATGGAAAGAGGCTGGTGTGTCATTGCTGCAAACTAAAGAGGAGAAAGATATTAGATGACTTTGAAGAGATGGGTAAGCAGCATGGAAGGGCCTTGGAGGCTACAGTAAAACATAGGATTTTGTTCTAAAGAGTGGAGTGATGTGATTTGATTTTTGTTTTAAAGGGTCACTCTGACTGCCATGCAGAGACTGTACTATGGCAAGAGGGGAAATAAGAAGACGGGTTACAAGGCAATAGTCCAGGGAGAAATAGCGGTGGATTGGACTAGGGTGGAAAAGAGAAAGGTGAGCAGCTAAAAGACAGTTTTCAGAGACAGGGCTGAACTCCTTAATTATCACATGAGTCATTTGAGAATAGTGAAGATTACTGTGAGACTCAAATGGGAAATGTGCAGTTAACACAAGGCCTAGTACAAAGTCAGCACCTATTAAATCATAATGACTACTCTTATTATATATTATAAGAAGGTTACCATAGGAAATAAGAAAAAGTCCATTCTTAATGAAATATAGGAGAATGCTATCCATAAATTTTGCTAATACTTTGAAAATATGAATTAAAACCACTGCTTCTCTCAAGTGCTTTGAATTACTACAGGAGATTATATATGACTTTATTTTTCCTAAATGGTTGCTTGGCCGCTATACAGAACAAGGTTCCCAGCATCCCGGTTCCTTTTCTTCTGCTCCATGGCACCCTTACAATTTGTTTCTGTTTTGTTTTTCCCTTTCCTTTGTTTTTGTAATTAAACTGCTTCCAAGCTCTTCTCACCGTTTCTCATAGTTATGACACATTTCTTTCCGCAAGCAACCTCCTACGCGTAGCCTCTCATCCCTCACCTGGACCTTCATCGTCCTTTACGTATTCTGTCGTTTTCAAGTACCGAGCTAGTTAGGCTAGAGGTTCTGAATTAACTCCTGGATGGGGTTCTGGCATCAGTAATTTTTAAGCTTCCCAGCTAATTTTGATATGCAGTTCAGGAACAATTGCTGGAACCCACCCCGCACTTAACCTTCTGCTAGGAATATATTCACACACCAGGGCATTGTTGCTTACCAGACGCATGAAATCCAAATTCCTGAGCCTAACGTTTGTGTTCCCTTGGTCTCACTCCAATCTAATCTCCTGCTATAAACTATCTTGGTTCCTCCCTTCCTGCCAAGCAAATTTCCTCACATTCTTTATGCCTAAAGAAAAATTACTCCTCACCCACGCGCCCACCCAAACACACGTACACAACAGACACACGATCTGGCAAGGGATTTCTGTGGCTTCCTTATGGACATAGGTCTGAAAGGCATACATTTTCCTCACTGAAACATTAGACCCTGGAGATGTTTGAGAGTTTATAGAAACAGTGGGATGGAGTATTTGAAACCGAGTCAGACCCTTCCCCCAAAGCCAGAATGATTGCTTATTCATTAGTTTGACTGTGTTTTCTTTTCTTTTTTGTTATTATTAAAAATCAGAACGGTTTCCGACATTTGTTAGTTTTAGTCATAAAAATGCTATTAGAAATAGCATACAGATTGGTCCAATATCCATAAAATCATTGAAATATAACAAAATATTTACTACCTGTGGTACATGATTACATTCACATGCTTTAAGTATTTATGGTAAACAACCAAGCTTGCTGAAAGAGTATGTTTGGGCTCATTGACACGAAGGAATAGCCAGTCCATCACTTACCTAAACAAACAAAGCCCACTCATGCCCTTAGCAAAGTCAGCGGCTGATATTTCACAATTTGTGATCTATTGCGACACCACTGTTATCTGGTGATGGGTGATAGATTCTCTCCTGATCAGCTGAGTAAACTGAAGCAGATTCGGGTGTAAACTCTCTTCCCTTACCTCTTCCCAGAAAGGGAGATGTTTAAAGTTCTTCCGCAAGTGAAAGAAAATTAAAATTGAAACAAAGAATTGCATTCTGTAGAACTCTGACACATGACTGTGAGAGTAGACCCAGTTTGCCAGGAAATTCTGAGCTCCAGAATGGAAATTTCTTCTAAGTAGTATCCATCAACCAAACCACAGGACAGATAGAGTCCTGTGTTTTCTCAGAAAGTCACAAACACTTGATGTTGCTCTTGTTTCCCGTCTGGTTTTCTTATTTATAAGAAAGGAAAGAGCAAAGAAAGGAACACAATCATGGTGACCCTACCCAATGTTTACATACTTTTAATATTATTTTTCTCAGCTCAGTGTATATATTTAACCCCTGTTAACCCCTGCCTGTTGACAGACTCTTCCTTGTGAACTAGGGATGATGGAAATATTCCTGAATCAAATTATACACCCAGAATGGAATTTTGAATAAGCACTGGACTGAAGGTTGTGCAAACTGGCTTCTATCCTTCCACTGGATTTATGGAAGTGCTTTCATACTCCATAGCAATCCAGTGGCGGGGGGCCACTAAATCTCTCCAAGTACTTGTGAAAACTGAGGGTCAGGCAATGCTGGTGGTTCATTCTAGGTCACAAGAGTTAGTAAGTGAAACTTAGGGTGACTAAATAATTCTGTTTTGCCCAGGACTTTCCTGGTTTGCCGTGGAAAGTCCTGCATCTTGGAACCCCCTTCGGCCTGTAACAAATGGACATTCTTGGTCACCCTAGTGGCAGGGTCAGAGAACACAGTCCTGTGTTCTGGGCCACAGCCCTCCTCTGCATAACACCCTAGAGTCATTACTTTTTTTTTTTTTTTTTTTTTTTTTTGCGGTACGCGGGCCTCTCACTGTTGTGGCCTCTCCCGTTGCGGAGCACAGGCTCCGGACGCGCAGGCCCAGCGGCCATGGCTCACGGGCCCAGCCGCTCCTCGGCATGTGGGATCTTCCCGGACCGGAGCACGAACCCGCGTCCCCTGCATCGGCAGGCGGACTCTCAACCACTGCGCCACCAGGGAAGCCCTAGAGTCATTACTTTTAATGCTCAAGTTACTTGCAGATCTGTGACTTGGTCTCACAACAAACGGCTCTACGGAGGGCTTTGGGGATCAGCAGCAAATAGATCCTATCTTTATTTTTATTCTTCTATTCACACTCAGAAGAAGGTATTCCGTAAAAGCTCATTAAATGCCAGATCATTCATTAATCACAGTTAAACCCCCTATTAGACCCCTAGAAGGAAAAACTGGATCTAATAAATGACTGCAGTGATTGTAACTTTGGATCCCTAGATTCTGAGCTGAGTAGGCTTGGCCCTTATTTAGAATGTAGTAGAAAAAAGATGTCAAGAGTCCTGAGTACTACTTCTGCTTTTTCCAGTAATATAACTTTGGGCAAGAACTTCTGGCCTTCAGCTATGGTTTCTAAGGACTCTTGCGGTTTTGACATTTTAGACCTGACCATTAAAGAGTTGAAAAGGGGGCTTCCCTAGTGGCGCAGTGGTTGGGAGTCCGCCTGCCGATGCAGGGGACGCGGGTTCGTGCCCCGGTCCGGGAGGATCCCACGTGCCGCGGAGCGGCTGGGCCCGTGGGCCATGACCACTGGGCCTGCGTGTCCGGAGCCTGTGCTCCACAGCGGGAGAGGCCGCAACGGTGAGAGGCCCGCGTACCGCAAAAAAAAAAAAAAAAAAAAAAAACAGTTGAAAAGGAATTGCATTACAGGTTGAGCCTTAAGAACAATTAAGAAATAGGTACTGGGGCTTCCCTGGTGGCGCAATGGTTAAGAATTCTCCTGCCAACGCAGGGGACATGGGTTCGAGCCCTGGTCCGGGAAGATCCCACATGCCACGGAGCAACAAAGCGCGTGCACCACAACTACTGAGCCTGTGTGCCACAACTACTGAAGCCCGCGCACCTAGAGCCCGTGCTCCGCAACAAGAGAAGCCACCGCAATGAGAAGCCCGCGCACCACAATGAAGACCCAACTCAGCCAAAAATAAATAAATAAATAAATTTTTTTTAAAAAAGAATAGGTACTGTTTGTCCTCGAAGGTTCTTTCCTCTTCTCAGCAATTTCTGTGAATATCTAATCCCTCCTATGAACTTTGAACACAGCCAGGGTCCCTTGTGTTCTCTTTTCTCTCCCACTAGCAAGTCAAGATAAACTGATTTACTCATATAATTGATCTTTATCTAAATTCTCTCTCTCTCTCTTTTTTTTTTTTTTTTTGATAACTGCACATCTGCTCATGAATTTGCTGGAATGATTGACAATCCATTAAAAAAAAAACTGACATTAAAACATTCCATTTGCTCTAGCCCCTGCTGTAGCAGTCACTTCTCCTTTGTTGGTAATCACACTGTGCCTTATTTGTACTATCTGTCCCAAATCAATGACTTGGCATTTATATTGCATCTCTCTTAATGACCACATCAATTAAACACACAAACTCCCAAGTCAGCATCTCAAAAAACCTATACTGACCTGCTTTAAGACCCTATCCTTACCAGAGGATTTGGAAGAAGAAAGCCATAATCTTCAGAAATATGAAATCTTCCTAAAGTCAAAGATGGTGCTGTCTTCAAATTCTGACTTTGAGGCTCCATAATTTTGTTTGAAGTATCTGCGCAGAGGCTGCTGCTAAAGAGACAACTGCTCCAAATACATCAAAGACCCAGGGTAAGGGAGCTTCAAAACAGCATCTCTTCCTCGCAGTTAGCTGTACAGTTGTCTTGGGAACAGGGAAGAACCTTGCTCTAAGGTTGAATTCCACACTGCCATAGACTTTCCCTGACATAAGGCTGAGTAAATTATTAAAGACTGCTGATTAAAACAAACAGGCAAACAAAATCACCTCGCGGTGGGGGGTGGGGAACTCCTTTCTTTTCATATATGTGAATATAAGAGGATTGATTTTAAACCCAGAGACAAATCTGTTCTGTTTTAGAAAATGGGAAATGAACAAGCGTTTTGGTTGTGGATGATCCCAAACACCCTGACGGGAACCTGGTCCATGGTGAACTTTGACAACTGGGTCTTTCTTTCAAAGGTGTAAACTGTTAAAACTAGAAGTTAGTTACATTCAGATATTTCAGTGGATTGGCCATGGGTAGACGGGGGATGAGTACTCTAAACGCATATCAGAACCTCAGAAGTGTTCTGCACGTATTTGAACAGTGTGTTGTAAAGATCATTATTGCTTCGATTTACCTTAAGAAATATTATTGTTTTGGGGCTTCCCTGGTGGCGCAGTGGTTGAGAGTCCGCCTGCCGATGCAGGGGACGCGGGTTCGTGCCCCGGTCCGGGAAGATCCCACGTGCCGCGGAGCGGCTGAGCCCGTGAGTCATGGCCGCTGAGCCCGCGCGTCCGGAGCCTATGCTCCGCAACGGGAGAGGCCACAGCAGTGAGAAGCCCGCGTAACGCAAAGGAAAAAAAAAAAAAAAAGAATATTACTGTTTTTGAAACCTTCCATGACATTAAAGGAGAATATATACTTTTGTGAAGTTTGACAAATGAGGTATAGCAGATACTAATGAATTTGAGAAAAGCCTAACAGATCATTTGATTTAACCTTCTACTTTTGTTAAACATCTTTTGAGAACCGACCACTAAGATGGGAGACTTTACCTATGAACCAGGTACAGATTAGTAAACTGAGGCACACGCATGTGAATAATCTTGTCCACTGTCACTCCACTAATTATGTACTAGAGCTGAGGTAGCTTGATCTCCAAGCCATTCCTTTGTTCACTCGATCAGGCTGCCAGGCTGTCTGTCAAAGGCACCGTCATGGTTTGAATTCACATCGGTATGGAGCTCATGGATACGTTCCAGGCCATAGATCTGCACTGTGAAAATTCCGAAGACTCTACCTTTTGCCCAGTTGGACCCTGAACTTAGGTCGTCAGGTTGTCATCAAATTTATTGGGAAGCTGATTTGTCTATACACATGTTCTCCTGTCCGGAGCCTGTGCTCCACAGCGGGAGAGGCCGCAACGGTGAGAGGCCCGCGTACCGCAAAAAAAAAAAAAAAAAAAAAAACAGTTGAAAAGGAATTGCATTACAGGTTGAGCCTTAAGAACAATTAAGAAATAGGTACTGGGGCTTCCCTGGTGGCGCAATGGTTAAGAATTCTCCTGCCAACGCAGGGGACATGGGTTCGAGCCCTGGTCCGGGAAGATCCCACATGCCATGGAGCAACAAAGCGCATGCACCACAACTACTGAGCCTGTGTGCCACAACTACTGAAGCCCGCGCACCTAGAGCCCGTGCTCCGCAACAAGAGAAGCCACCGCAATGAGAAGCCCGCGCACCACAATGAAGACCCAACTCAGCCAAAAATAAATAAATAAATAAATTTTTTTTAAAAAAGAATAGGTACTGTTTGTCCTCGAAGGTTCTTTCCTCTTCTCAGCAATTTCTGTGAATATCTAATCCCTCCTATGAACTTTGAACACAGCCAGGGTCCCTTGTGTTCTCTTTTCTCTCCCACTAGCAAGTCAAGATAAACTGATTTACTCATATAATTGATCTTTATCTAAATTCTCTCTCTCTCTCTTTTTTTTTTTTTTTGATAACTGCACATCTGCTCATGAATTTGCTGGAATGATTGACAATCCATTAAAAAAAAAACTGACATTAAAACATTCCATTTGCTCTAGCCCCTGCTGTAGCAGTCACTTCTCCTTTGTTGGTAATCACACTGTGCCTTATTTGTACTATCTGTCCCAAATCAATGACTTGGCATTTATATTGCATCTCTCTTAATGACCACATCAATTAAACACACAAACTCCCAAGTCAGCATCTCAAAAAACCTATACTGACCTGCTTTAAGACCCTATCCTTACCAGAGGATTTGGAAGAAGAAAGCCATAATCTTCAGAAATATGAAATCTTCCTAAAGTCAAAGATGGTGCTGTCTTCAAATTCTGACTTTGAGGCTCCATAATTTTGTTTGAAGTATCTGCGCAGAGGCTGCTGCTAAAGAGACAACTGCTCCAAATACATCAAAGACCCAGGGTAAGGGAGCTTCAAAACAGCATCTCTTCCTCGCAGTTAGCTGTACAGTTGTCTTGGGAACAGGGAAGAACCTTGCTCTAAGGTTGAATTCCACACTGCCATAGACTTTCCCTGACATAAGGCTGAGTAAATTATTAAAGACTGCTGATTAAAACAAACAGGCAAACAAAATCACCTCGCGGTGGGGGGTGGGGAACTCCTTTCTTTTCATATATGTGAATATAAGAGGATTGATTTTAAACCCAGAGACAAATCTGTTCTGTTTTAGAAAATGGGAAATGAACAAGCGTTTTGGTTGTGGATGATCCCAAACACCCTGACGGGAACCTGGTCCATGGTGAACTTTGACAACTGGGTCTTTCTTTCAAAGGTGTAAACTGTTAAAACTAGAAGTTAGTTACATTCAGATATTTCAGTGGATTGGCCATGGGTAGACGGGGGATGAGTACTCTAAACGCATATCAGAACCTCAGAAGTGTTCTGCACGTATTTGAACAGTGTGTTGTAAAGATCATTATTGCTTCGATTTACCTTAAGAAATATTATTGTTTTGGGGCTTCCCTGGTGGCGCAGTGGTTGAGAGTCCGCCTGCCGATGCAGGGGACGCGGGTTCGTGCCCCGGTCCGGGAAGATCCCACGTGCCGCGGAGCGGCTGAGCCCGTGAGTCATGGCCGCTGAGCCCGCGCGTCCGGAGCCTATGCTCCGCAACGGGAGAGGCCACAGCAGTGAGAAGCCCGCGTAACGCAAAGGAAAAAAAAAAAAAAAAGAATATTACTGTTTTTGAAACCTTCCATGACATTAAAGGAGAATATATACTTTTGTGAAGTTTGACAAATGAGGTATAGCAGATACTAATGAATTTGAGAAAAGCCTAACAGATCATTTGATTTAACCTTCTACTTTTGTTAAACATCTTTTGAGAACCGACCACTAAGATGGGAGACTTTACCTATGAACCAGGTACAGATTAGTAAACTGAGGCACACGCATGTGAATAATCTTGTCCACTGTCACTCCACTAATTATGTACTAGAGCTGAGGTAGCTTGATCTCCAAGCCATTCCTTTGTTCACTCGATCAGGCTGCCAGGCTGTCTGTCAAAGGCACCGTCATGGTTTGAATTCACATCGGTATGGAGCTCATGGATACGTTCCAGGCCATAGATCTGCACTGTGAAAATTCCGAAGACTCTACCTTTTGCCCAGTTGGACCCTGAACTTAGGTCGTCAGGTTGTCATCAAATTTATTGGGAAGCTGATTTGTCTATACACATGTTCTCCTCCCTCCCTTTCTCCAAGATAAATATAAAAGCTAAAGCAGGAAGTGCTCTGATAACTCCTGTAACTGTTCCCATGGACCGTTCAACTTTGAAGGTAGTCTGTCAAAAGCAGCCTAATTGATTTATGGTTCCTTAGACCCTAAGAGCCATCCTCAATTATCCACTTCCTCTTAGCCCAGTACCCAACCAGTTTTGAAGATTAGTTTCTTATGCCTCCTAAAGGCAGTTTGTCACACTTAATCTGTTGAATCATCTTGTTTTTTCCTTCAATCTCAGGTGAAAAGAAGGCACAGTTATTTTTGTTTATGCTAGTCCTGTTATTTTTCATCCATTCCTTATGCACCCTCTTAAGAATTTACTGTAACATTATAAGAGTTTGGCACCAAAATACCAAAACTAAAAAGAGCATGACAGAATAAGTGATCTAGTTCGATGCTCTCAGTAAAATATGAAAAACCTGAGGTTTATTGGAGTGAAATGACTTACCAAATGTCACCCTGGGTGTTACCATCAGAATTGGACTAGAATTTGGACTTCTCAGCCCAGAACTTTCCACTCAGCCCACTCAGCTTGGCCTACCCGAGTGTGAATTTCTACTCCATCTCCTATTAGCTATGTGGCTTTTTAAACAAGTGGCTTAAAATGCTAAGCTTCTGTTTCCACATCTACAGGAAATAGTAATGTTTATCCCAGGGAATAAATGAGGAACATTAAGTAAAGCACTTATCAAATGGGTAACAGTAAATACTATTTTTCTCATGTTCTTTTCCCCTCATTCTGGAAATACATTTTTAATATCTTACTTTTTCTGATATTCTTCCCTATCATTCTGAATATATCTTTTCTGTTTCAGTCGCTGACTCCTTTCCCTACTTCAGACCTAAATATATAGATATTTGCAGCATTATTATAACCATTTCCCCACCTCAGTATTCTTATGTATTTCCACCTGATCTTAACCATCAATTCTATGCGCAGGTACCCAAGCCTGCATATTCAGCCTTGACTTTTCTTACTTCCAAGGTCTAGGTCCATGGAACTTGTGGGTCAGTGAACATCTCAGATTCTGCCACATAATCATTAAGAACTCCTCCCTGTAAATTAAATAAAGTTCAAATTTCCTTGCCCTGACATTCAAGGATGTCCATCACCTGACCTCTAAACACCCTCTAGCTGTGCAAAATTCTTCTATCACCTTGAACCTGTTTTACATCGTGTTTCAAGTTCTACCTAGTCGACTGTTACTAACACTCAAACATTGTATTTATCTAATCTTTTCTTTCTTTTTAAATAAATTTATTGATTGATTGATTGATTTTTGACTGCGCTGGGTCTTTGTTGCTGCGCGCTGGCTTTCTCTAGTTGCAGCGAGTGGGGCCTGCTCTTCGTTGCGGTGCACGGGCTTCTCATTGCGGTGGCTTCTCTTGTTGCAGAACACGGGCTCTAGGCGCACAGGCTTCAATAGTTGTGGCATGCGGGCTCAGTAGTTGTAGCTCACGGGCTCTAGAGCGCAGGCTCAGTAGTTGTGGTGCAAGGGCTTAGTTGCTCCGTGGCATGTGGGATGTCCCCGGACCAGGGTTCAAACCCATGTCCCCTGCATTGGCAGGCAGATTCTTAACCACTGCGCCACCAGGGAAGCCCCTCTAATCTTTTCTATTAGATTGTAAGTTCCTTGATGAACCCATATTTAACGCAACTTTGTATTTTCCTTTCTCAGCAAGTTCAGTGTATGAAGTTCAATAAATGTTGGTTAAATGAATGATGTCTCTCAGCATCTCATTTTTAGATTTGGTGTCTTGATGCCAGGTAGAAGTTCGTGCTGTTCTCTGTTACGCCATTGCAGCCCTAGTCCCAGAGACATATTCTGAAGTAGGGAACACAGTGGCCTCATGAAGCTTTGCTTGGCATCTTTCTTATTTACCAAGAGGAAGTTGGTTAAACATAATTGTACCCAAGAACTTCCTCTCCTAACAGTAAGGTTTGTCTTTTCAGAGTCCTGGGTTCTATAATCAGCTTTCCCATGAATTATTGTAGTTTCAGTATACAACGAAGGTTCCCCATCTCTTAAACTGGGCATTAGGGCCTTTTGGAAATGCACCAAGAAATATTCAAAAAAGAAAGAAAAACATTCACAATAGAAATTTTCCTGTGTGTGATTTCAGATATACTTAGCTTTAGTTTCAAATTGATAAAGTCCCAAATCTGAATTGTCAAAAGCAATCAGCCCAGAGAGCACTGGTACACTGAAGTTAATCTGGTACAGCTCATTACTCACACCTTTGTTCATAAATTCAATGGGAATTTCTAGTCCTTTCTAATTGTTCAAGCATCCGGCATTTTGCTTTTTTTTTTTTAACTCTCTTCTCTTTTTGACCTTTCCTATGACACGTATTCCTTCTGGTTGGACTATACTTAAAACTAATAAGATAAAACTGATACCTAACCCTCACTGATTTTTTTTCCTCTGTGCCAAGTCCTACGGTAAGCATCTTCCATAGAGCAACTTACTTACTTAAAGTTCACAACAGCCCTGTGAGTTAGGTGCTATTATTATCCCCATCATTCAACTGAGGAAACCGCAGCTTGGGAAAGTTACGTAAGAGCCCAAGGTCATACTTTCTGTAAGTGGTACAGTCAGGGCTGGAGCCATTTGACTTGAAAGTCATCACTTTTTTTTTTTTTTTTTTTTTTTGCAGCAAGCGGGCCTCTCACTGTTGTGGCCTCTCCCGTTGTGGAGCACAGGCTCCGGACGCGCAGGCTCAGCGGCCATGGCTCACGGGCCCAGCCGCTCCGCGGCATGTGGGATCTTCCCGGACCGGGGCACAAACCCGTGTCCCCTGCATCGGCAGGCGGACTCTCAACCACTGCACCACCAGGGAAGCCCAGTCATCACTTTTAACCACCAGAGGCATGGCGTCCCTTCTCTGGTTTTTCTCTCTCGTTGTTCTGGTTACAGTTTACCATTGGTGCCCTCCCTAGTTCATGTCCTGACTTCCCTCTCGCTGGGTGATTGCCTCGCCTGTTCAAAGACTTTAGCCATCATCTCTAGGCTAAGGACTCCCAACATTTTGTTTGTAGTTGGGTCTCTCCTACCATCTACTAGACATCCTTACTCAACTGCTCTGTAGAGGCTTCATAAGAAATACCTTAACACATCAGTCATAGACTAGACACCTTCCATTAAGACCAGGGCAAATGCTTACAAAACCTCCAGCAACTAGTTCAAGCTCTTGAGCAGAGAGCCCACTGCCAAGCAACATATCCAAGGCTTACTTATTACTTATTCTCTGATAATAAGAACCAAGCTCCTCTCCCCCATCGATGCCGTGTCTTGGTGAATGGTATCTTTCGGAACGGGCAATATAATTTGTGGGGCTCAGAGAAGAATAAAAATGTAAGGACCCTTGTGCAAACGAATTCAGCATTTCAAGAGAGTGACAGTAGAGTGTGTGAAGCTGAGTGTGGGCCCTTCTGCACGCAAGGCCCTACCTGACAGCATGGGCTGGTCCTAGTGACTCTGTTGACGTAGCTGATCGTTAGAGACCTAAAAGTCTTCCCTTATCACATCCAACAGAACACCAGTCTTGTCACTCCTACTGCCATGATATTTCTTATGTTTCCATGATCTCCAATGCCACTGCCATTGTTTTCAATTCCTCACCATTTACTACTGGAAGAGCATATATTCCAATCCTTAACTGATCTCTTTGCCTCACATCTAAGCCCATGATACTTTCCCATCGTTGCAGGCTTGGATTCCTTTTACAGCCTCCAAACTCATCCCCTTGCTTTCATAATCACTCCCCATTTTATCCCACCCCTACTATTTTTTCCCCCAATACTACCAGTCATTTAAATGCGTATTTCTTTACAATGGGCAATGCTTCATTTAAATATGATTCAAATATACGAATATAATAAAGTCATTTCTCTGCTTAAAAACATCCCCTCTGTTTTCAGGATAAATTGAAACTCCTTTATTGCATGGCCCTTTTTATTCTTTAATGCTTCAGCCATATTGAGCTGTGTGTACTTCCTCAATAGACCTTGTTATGCTGCTAGTCTTTGAACACCCTTCTTTCTCTTCCTGGAATTTTCTAGCCTTTGGTTTGCATATTGTACACTAATCACCCTTTAAAACTCATCTCATGTATTGCCTCATCTAGGAAAATTTATTCTTACCGCATACTTTCTTCAGTACCCTCCCCTTCCCTGTTTTGTCCATGGAAAGCCCCACCCCCTCTGCTGCCCTCTAGTCTGGGTTGGGGGACTCTATACTTCTAAACTGTCTGCTTATGTTTGTATAGCCCTAATTTCATTGTGTTGAAACAATCCATTTGTCCATTTCTCCACTAGTGAGCTCCTTGAAGGTAGGGTTGGTGCCCTTAATCTTTCTACTATCTCGCTCAGGAAGTAGCATCCTAGGTTTGCTTATTAAATGGTTATTGAACACATGAGTCATTAGAGCAGAGATTCTGGTGCTTAGAGGGTTAGGTCTAACCCGGTTAATGAAACAATACTTGAGTCAACACAGTATTCATCTACAAACGATCCTCGAACAACATGGGTTTGGACAGCATGGGTCCACTTACACGTGGATTTTTTTCCATATTAAATACTGCAGTGCTACAGGGTTCCACAGTTAGGGTTAGGATTAGGGTTAGGGTAAGGGTTGAATTCCAGGATGAGAATTTCAAATACTGAGGAACTACATATACGGAGGCCTGATCAAAAGTTATATGCGGATTTTTCACTGTGGGGAAGGTTGGTGTCCCTAATCCCCAAGTTGTTCAAGGGTCAAATGTATTTCTTCTCTTAACGATGATATTTTAAGTACACTGCTAAGTGCTGTAATGTAAAAATGAGAAAGCCATGGATCTTTTCTACAGGGAACTGACAAATTAGCAAGTGAAATAAGACACACACACACACACACACACACAAACACACACACACAGCCATGATCACTACATAAGAGAAAAGCAACATGTACTAAAAGAGAATAAAAAATCTGTGGGGACAGAGTTGAGAGAGAATTCCCTACCTTCAGGTGGTTTGGGTAATGGTTTAATCTAGTGGGTCTCTAATAGATATGGGTGGGAAGTGGTTGTTTTGGCATGATCATTGGAGATCTTCCCAGGGTCCATGAGGCTCTGACTATCCTTGGAGAATTAGACAGCCTGTTATGTGTACTCTTCAAACGACACTCTCTTCAAAGGACAAGTTTTCCTGGTGTTGCCCTTTACTCATTCACCGTGCCTCCACCACGTTAGAAAACCACCAGCAAAAAATAAGAAACATAATTCCTGTTCTGACTTACCGACACTGTTATAGACAGGAAAAAAATGCCATTGAGGGAAAACCCGTTGTAAACTTTTAAAAATTATAGATATATAAAATAACTGTTACATCAAAATCATTGTCTTTATGATCTGGAAGAAATAGAAGAGCTATTCTACTTTTGAATGCATGTTGTTTAAAATTTCCATAGATTAATGTAGCCTATCAATTGATTTTTTTGGTGGATGAATTTGCAGATCACATACAGGATTGAATCATAGCTGGAAAGCATCTTAATCTGTTTATCTCT
Source organism: Physeter macrocephalus (assembly GCF_002837175.3). Taxonomy (NCBI): domain Eukaryota; kingdom Metazoa; phylum Chordata; class Mammalia; order Artiodactyla; family Physeteridae; genus Physeter; species Physeter macrocephalus. The sequence goes on from NC_041233.1 coordinate 89,103,206, forward strand.
GATTATTTTTAGATGTGTGAAGACAGACGAGAGGTAAATGAATTATTGAAGGCCACAGAGCAGTTTTCTTTTTAACAGACTTTATTTTCTTAGAGCAGTTTTAGTCCATAGCAAAATTAAACAGAAAGTACAGAGTCCCCATGTATCTTCTACCCGACACACGCACAGCTCTGCACACCAGAATGGTACCCTTGTTACAACTGATAAACCTACATTGACACATTATGAGCCTCCAAATTTCACAATTTACATGAGCGTTCACTTCTGGCGGTGTACATTCTATGGGTTTGGGGAAATGTATGGCATGTATCCACCATTACACTATCATACAGAATAGTTTCACTGCCCTAAACATCCCCTGTGCTTCTCCTGTTCATCACTTCCTCTGCTCTAACCCCTGGCAATCGCTGATCCTTTTACTGCCTCCATGGTTTTACCTTTTTCCAGAATGTCACATAGTTGGAATCACACAGTCTGTAGCCTTTTCAGAGTGACATCTTTCACTTAATAACATGCATGTCATGTTTCTGCAGGTCTTTCCATGGCTTGATCACGCATTTCTTTTTAGCCCTGAATAATATTCTACTGTAAGGATGGGTACCTTGGTTTATTTCATGCTTCCAAGTTTTGGCAATTATGAATCAAGCTGCTATAAACACCCATGTGCAGGGTTTTTTTTTTAATGGACATTAGTTTTATTTTCCTCTCCTCAAGTTATGAATGTTAATGCTATTTCTGATATAATGGGCAGTGACATTACCATATGTGGTAGCAATATAAGCACTTCCTTGGATTACATTAATCTTTCTTCAACAGGGAATTCATAGTGGTACTTTTTACAGCCCTTAGAAAATGCATGAAATCGGTGCCTCCAGTTCCTTTACTGATTGGTTCTGATGAAGGCTCTCCCGAGGTTTGTTTTTTCTTGGATGACTGATGTGCAGGAATCACAATGTACTTAGTTACTATTTGCAAATGGTAGCTTCTCAGAGAGACCATAGCTTGCACACATTCATTATAAATTTCCTGCAGGGTAGCGTCACCTTTTGAAAGGACAAACTTACGGACCGAGGGGCCTGACTCTAACAAGCGAAGAAAGTTCTGGTGAGCTGATGGCATGTATGTTCTCATTTCCTGGAGGAATTTAGCAGCAGAGTCTAAAGGAACTAAAGACAAAGATGGATTAGTAAGGCGGCCAAATCATTCTCCAATCCAGGGAAGAAGGGCAGAGTGAGGTTGGAGTGGGTGGCCATGAACTTATGACCATCTTGTTAGCATCCTGCTAGCCTTGCTACTAGTAATGGTAAGTATTGTAAAATATACTTAATTCTGAAAACCACATGAACTAAACTCATAATATTTTTGTTTTGCTTCCTTTCTCACTTTCCTACTGGATTTGGTCCTTCTAAGAAGGACAGAGTATATGTACTATACCTGACAGATCATGACTCTGAATTCAAGAGAATATAAGGGATCATTTTTAAATAAGTGAATGAGCTCAGGAAAAAGCGTATTATCATGCAGCCCAAAGTGTTCCCCTTTGACTAGTCAATAGAAGTTTAGGAAGACAAAGAAAAGTAGAAAGAAGTTCTTCCTGGAGCTTCTTCCTCTGCCCCCTTGATCCTCTAGAAGGAATATAATGAGTGTGGTTCATCTTTAAACTTTGGTGCAGGCATTGCCCCGGGACCCCCAAGGCAGTAGGACGGTGGAACTAGACAGTGCCAAGCCTCTCCATTCCCCAGTTTCAACTCAGGGTCTTATCTCATTTGCAGGAGACTTTCCTTTTCTGAATCAGGTCTTACATTTTCAGAACATGTGATATTGGCTTCCCCACAGTCAATCAGACCTCATAGACATGTTCGAAGGTCAAGAGCAAGACAGTGTTGAACTTGGTCTAAGTTCTGGCTTCACTGCTTTCTAGCTCGTTAACAGGGATCCTGTCTATTATCCTCTTTAAGTTTCTGCTTCTTCATCTGTGAGATGGGATAATTGCAATAAAGTCTCTACTGTTCTCCTAAAAGCATCAGATAAGCTCAGATAAGATGCTGATGGAAAGTACTTTTTAGATACTATTCTATTAGCACAAGAGATAATGATGATTTGTCATTTGCCACTCACCTCCACCAACAGTATGCTGAATACCCAGCAGAATATCGAAACACTGAAAGATGCTGCTTTGGGCTGCACTGCCCCCGGCGAACTTCTTTGGGGTGTTCCAGACACCTTCATACAGCAGACCCTCTGACAGCAAAGGGTTGCCTTTCCAACTAAACCAGGAAGGAAAGAATAATTGTTATTTTATGAATTGCCAAATTTTCATACGTCAAATCTTGCAATAGAGGATGAATGGAAGGTGAAATGAGATAGATTTCATTATACTTTCTTCCACATTCTCCCTTCTACTCATGTTCATGCATGAGAATAATAAATAATACGGTTCTGAGCAAATCTGGCATAAGTATTCTATGCGTGAAACCTTAGCTTTGCACTACCAAAGACTATCCCACTCTCTTTAAAATGACTAGCTTTCCTGTCCACACTCCAGCATATGCCTGGCCAGGTAATAACCCAGAGAATAGTCTACTGTTTCTTACAATGTGTATTTTAGGATATAAATTGTTTCTTAAACTGGATTGATAGTAGGGACCATCAGTGGAAACGTTGTCTTCTGTACTTTAATTGTCTAAGAGAAAACAGATTCAAGCATAAGGCTACATACCCAGACAAGTATATGCGAAGAACATTGAAAAATAGGTTTGGGTCCACATATTCTGAAAAAAAGATGAGATACGTTTAATTAAGTAGCATCAGATAGATTGGGAAAAATCAAGGTGTTACAAAGAACAGATCATGGATTTCATCATGGGATATGAGAAAGGCGTTAGGTCAGCCTGTGCAGAGAAATTGCCTGAGGACAGGCTCTCCCTCACCCATTCTCATCACCTGTATCCACTGAGCGGGGTCTACCTTGCGGCTGACACACAGCTTGTAACAAAGAGCCTGGGCCCGCCCACCACTCATCCTCAGGAGACCAATTAAGCTGCCAATATTTACTTAAGGCTACTTCATGTGTTTACTGATACAACAGATAAATTACTTACATAAAGAAAGCAACAAGCCGAAACAAAAAGAAAACTGAAAACAAAACCTCCAGGAGCCCTGTGGACCACGGGTGTCCCTCCCCAAAGGTTGCTCATGTCTTTGGTTTGAAGGTCAACCTTCTCTCCAAAGCCCAGTGATCCACTGTCACGTATTTGTTAGGAGCCTCCCCGTTGGGCACATTTCCTTTTGCAAATCCTTGTTTCTGTACTCTTTTGGTTATTGTTGGGTTTTAGTTGTTAATTTGCAATAACTTTTGAGCTCAATGGCTTTTCTATTTTTCTTTTTTTTTTTCCTTTTTTAGTTAGCTTGTGAAAAAGCAGAATTCGCAGATGGTTCCTATCAAGCAAAAGCTAAGTTTTTCAGAAGTTAAAACATCCTGTACTTTTGGTAAGTTTCTCCACGGTTTTTAGTGGGAGACAAGGATGTTCCTTAGAGGTACATAGCCCTAGCTTGGAATTCTGGCTTCACTATTTACTACTTATGTAATCTTGGGTCATTTATCTTATCCCTCCAATTTAGATTCCCTTATATGTAAAATGGACATAATAAAACCTGCCATATGGAAAGTATAATGATTTAGTGAGATAAAATAAAGCGCAAACACACCGACTACGTAGGAGTTGCTTTTGCTTCTGTTTTGTCTACAACTTACATCTTAGATAACTAGAAACATTTGACCATGGCCTGGCATGTTGTAAGGCATACAATACTTGCCATGAATTTGGTGAAACAGTTCTAAGACTTTGTGCAGACAAGAAGCTATATCAAGCAATGCCTTTTGCAAAGTGTCTGGGTCTTCACGTTGTATTGCATTAAAAATCATGGGGATCACCTTTAAAAAAGAAAAAAGAAAACAAACACTTAAGATTTCCTAACACTAAATATTGGCATAGAATAAAATTCTCCTAAATCTTAATCCCCCAGTTAAATTTCATGTTTCCATTTCTTTCTTGGGCTGAGTACACTCTGATTGTTTGACTAATTTCCATATATTTAATTAAGCTTGGATTTGTCTTTATTCACTTATCACTTACAGATAAGTTTATATAATTCTATATATTTCTATTTCTGAGGGACAAAACCATCAGATTTATGTCACTGTGTGATAGCGTTCCAATGCCAAGATGCATTGAAAATACTTCTCTCTTACTGGGGTTTCACATTTTATTCTAAATATATGGCTCCAACATTTTATCTTTTAGGTAATACACAAAAACAAATAAAATATTTATTTCTTCCAGATGATCCCTTGTCTCCAATTCAGTTATCAAATGCTCTCTTCAGTCAGGATAAAGTTATTTTTTCATGCAGAATATAGTTCAGCTACTAAGTGATTGCTCTGCTTATGTGAATCAAGATACACATTTTCCAGGATGGGCTGACATACTTTGATTGCAGAAGCAGCTGCTGTTTCCACCACCAGAGAGACCAGGAAGAACCCTTTACCACAGTCCCCGCCAGGAAACGAGAATAGGATGTCCATGTTCCTAAGAAAAGTAATCCAGGAAGTCAAGAATTTAGAAAAATATACAACAGAAACACTGAAAAGAAAAAATAAAAAGAATTTAACAAAAATATTGATATATTTGTTGAATATTTATTAGTTTTCAAGTCTTTTTATTTATCCCTCCTTTTCTAAATAATCTTTTGAGATAAGTATGGCAGGTTTTACTATATCCATTATGTAGTTAGGAGTAGTAGTGTTAAGTCTATTGTCTAAGGTCATATAATTAACAGTAGATTAAGCTGAGACTTGAAATTCCTTTCTAGAACTTGAAACTAAAAACTTCAAGACTAGTTCTCTATTATCCTATCAATTTTTCACATGCACATGTATTACTGTATATATATACACACATACATACATATATATAAACTCAATGTTTATAGAGATATCTGTGAGGTATGGTTTTTAAAAGTAGAATTTTGGCTTAAATAAATGTATTCATATCCATATATTTATCCGTGAGCCTGATTCAATTTCTCAGTGATTTATCTCCCTAACAAAGGAATTGACTGGGAAAGTCAAATAACTGATTACCCCCTATTTTCTTTTTCACTGAAGTTTTGCATTGGTGCAAACGTGGTCTCAGTATCTGTATCTCTGAGTTTCATGGCAGTTAAATTTATGGTCTCAACCCAGACCACTTCCTTACTTGCTGTGTGACCTTGAATAAGATTATTTCATTAGTTTCAGCCTCAGCGTTCTCATCTGTTAAATGGGACTGGTGATATCATTCTCCCATTTGAAAACCTTCCATAACTTCCCTTTTAAGATACTGTTTAAACCCCATATCAGAGCCAAATGTCCTACATAATATTTTTAAGTTTATTTTTTCATCTGTTTCCTCTACTGTTACTTTCATCATTCATTATTTATCAGCGACACTAGCCTTCCTTCGGTTCTGAAATGCACCAAGATTTTTGTTACTTCAAAGCCCTCACTCTTGCTGTTTTCTCCACTGTGAACATGCTCAGCTTTTTCTTCTTCTAACTGATGCCTAGTCACTCTTCAGGACTCAGCTTCAATAACTTGCTATAAGGATTCTTCCCTCATGCCTTTTGTTTGGTTAGAACTCTTAGCACTTTACTTTCTGAATCCTTCTCTTAATCATATAGTAATTTACATAATTTTCATATATCTTCTTTCCTCCACATTAGCCCAGGTTCATCAGGGCAGGCTTATTCCAATGATTACTGACTTTTGTTTCCTTAGCTCTTAGCCTCTATTTAGTACACAGGCCAAAAATAGTAAGAATTGGGTCAAAAAGAATAGATTTATATTTCTGGCCTCTGAAGTCATTGAGTCACAGATACATAGGTGTATGTGCATTTTGTATATATGCATATTAATTAAATTTATTGACAGATCTTCCTCAACTTATGATGGGGTTACATCTCAATAAGCCCATCTTAAGGTGAAAATATTTTCAGTTGAAAATTCATTTAGTACACCTAACCTACCAAACATCATAGCTTAGCCTAGCCCACCTTAATGTGCTCAGCACACGTACATTAGCCTACAGTTGGGCAAAGTCATCTAACACAAAGCCTATTTTATAATAAAGTGTGGAATACCTCACATAATTTACTGAATACTCTAATGAAAGTGAAAAACAGAATGGTTGTCTGGGTGCAGAATGGTTGTAATTGTATCGGTTGTTTACCCTTGTGATCGCGGGGCTGCTGGGGAGCCGTGACCATTGCCCACCATCACAAGAGACTATGTACTGCGTATCTATCTCAGGAAAAGATCAAAATTCAAATTACGGCTTCTAGTGAATGCGTACTGCTTTTGCACCAGCTTAAAGTCAAAAAAAAAATCTTAAGTCAAACCATCCTTAAGTGGGGTTTCATCTGCATATGCAAGTATATATATCAATAGCTATAATATCAAACAGACACAGTCTCATCACAGTCATAGAGATAATTAAGGACCAGAACTGCTTGCTCTTTCAACAATTATTTGAATTACTTTTTGCCTAAAATCAATTGGTGTTTCAAAAGAACGCATTTGGAGGGTATTGATACACCTCTGTTTACTCTGAATAACAAATAATTCTTAGAATAAAAAAGATCGAATACTCACTCATAAGTCATGGGCCTTAGGAAAACAGCCATGAAGCAGCGGATCAATTGGAAGAGAGAAAGGAAACCAGTGAAAAAATTAAATGCTTTTGAGTTATTGTTATTCCATTTAATACTACTGATCTAGCAAAGGTAAAAACAATAGATAAAACATAGAAAAAATATGTTTTCTGATATTTATCAAGTAGGCATCACAAACGCCTAACTTATGACTTTTACAAGTGAAATACAAAATTAAATATGCAAGGAGCACACGTGGAGAGTCAAAACTAGTTGTTACTCATAAGCAAGTTTTCTAGATCCAATAATTTCATTTTGTGGTATTCGCACATCTAGAATACTCCTCTGCAGATACACACTGAGAGCCTCTGACCCTTAATTGCAGCAGGTTCCATCACTCAGTGCTTAGGAAGTGCCTAGTTTCAAGCAGGCTGCTTTGAAAGCCCAGACATTGCCATCTATACAGCCAGTCAGATTAATCAAACTGAACATTTAAGATGTGTGCATTTCACTGTATGCTAATTAGACACCTCTCTCTCACATGCATATGCATTTTACACCCTAACAGCAGAAAAGAAAGCCCCGCTGCCAAAGATTAAACCAATGACTAGCTCCCCTTGATTCAAATAGTGTGCACTCCTTTCATTCCTGTTATAATCACTGTTTACATACCCACTGGGATCCTTTTTCTTCCAGTTTGCCAAGACACAATCTGCATAAACCAGAATAGGGGGCAGTCCTAGCTTCTCAGATAACTTGCAGTAAGGAACAGCAATATTGCTTGGCAAGACCTAATTAAAACATGATATTTAGTGTTCACATTTGAAATGTCTCACCTTTTCTTCTGCTTTCTGGGTGTCAAAACATTAACTGTTATACCTAAGTGCACTGTGAAACCAAACAAATGACATTTTCTCTTCCTTATTTCGTAACTTAATCCCAGTACTTGTTAAATCCTTACGTTTTAGATTTGTGACAATGCAGACATAATCTGGGCGTAGAGAGAACAAAACAGTAGAGGGCGAGAGGAAACAAAGGCTGTATCTTGATTCTCTAATGGCCTGTGAACCATTTGCAGCCATTCGCTCATGCATCCATCCATCCCACAAATATTTGTTAGGCAACTCCTCTGTGCAAGGTACTCATTCTGTTTCCCAAGCTTCACAAAATGCAGTTACAATACTTTTAGAATTTTTTACACTAACTGTAAACTGGATATAAATCTGTCGTGTTAGCATAAGAAATATGAGAAAATCTCCAAACCTTCCGGACATCTCCATCACCTTCACCCCACACGTACGCCATGGTGATATACCCCAGAGCCAGATGTGCAAGGCGCTGTGACTTGTGTCCTTGGAGGCCGTCAATGCTGAAGGTTGTTAACTGAGAATAAACAGAGAGGTTGACCCAACTCAAAATGCATGCTGTGATAGCTGCAAAACCAAGTTAACACTTCGAAGACGCTAAAACAGAAAATGCCATATTTTTCCAAACCTTCTCAACTTCTGCACGTAGTTGGCCGTTCTTAATCAGTTCAGGCAGATTTTTAGCTATGGAAATCCAGGCATCATAAGGGTGAGGTAGCTCCTCCTTGAAAAGAAGAAATAGGACTTTGATTTACTAGTGAAAGGTATTATAAAATAGTTTTGCTTCCCCTGATGGTCCGTCTTGCCTCTTTCTCAGTGCTGTGCAATGCTGACACTCTCTTACCTGTCGAGTGACACCAGCCCATGCATTGTCATCTGCACACTCAGGGCTCAGGACCTTCTCTGTGCTCTTCTTCTTCCTCTCATCTACTTCCTTTCCAAAGGTCACTTCAAAAGTTTCACTGAAATCTTCCTGACTATTCCATTCTATTCTTATACCTCCAGTGAGGAATGCTATGGATTATACCTTTTCACATTAAGTAATTTATTGCTATCTGCTATTATTTTTCTCTTCTCAGCTACATTTTAAGGTTCTTTGAATGGGAGAGAAATGAGATTTATTAAATGTCAGTAGGAGACTAGGCAGCTTTACTCAGTAATTTCTCCTTTAATTATAATAATGGCCCCAAAAGTTGATTGTTATCTCCATGTCATAAATAAGAAAAGCAAGTGCTGGGCAGTTTTTGTCACTTGTTTTGTACATACAGTTTATTGTTATTCAAACATGAGGGTTTCCAGCTTCTTGAAAAATCTTGCTCTTTTTACATCTCACTACCTGATGGCAAGAATTTTATCATGCTTTTAATCCTATTTTTCTTAGCACAGTACTGGACATGTACGAGGTGCTGTGTATATACATGTTGATTGCTTCCTTTGGTACTACAGGCTAATTTTTTGCCCGGTAAGTAAAAATGAAATCCAAATAAAAGAGTGTTAAAAACAAGACAACGGACCCAAAATGGAGTAACTTAAGTCCCATGTCACCAAATCAAAACAATACTTATTACAGTTTCTGCCTCTCCCAAAATGGAATCCTAAACCAGTCAATCCAGAATTACCTGGCCAATAAGTAGTGAGGTCATCTGCTCATAGGTTGCTGCCATTCCCTAAAGGAACATGACCTTGACACACCAATCCACTTTTTGCTGGTGTAACTTCCTTGTTCCTGCTCTCTTCTGCCTAGAGAAGTCTTTCATTTTTGTGCAGCTCCTGAGACCCCCTTTCTTTCTGCTGGTTAGGATGCTGCCTGATTCATGAATCCCTGAAGGAAGCCAATGACATCTTTAAAATTTACTCAGTTGGGTTTTGCTTTTTAACGCGTGTCTCCCTGGATCTTATATGTATAATCACATCTCAAGGGAAAACATAAAAACCAAAGGCCTAGGCCACACCCTGAAATGAGATTCAGATCCCTGAACAACTCCCCTAGGGCTTCTTCATTAAGCTGCTTCCAGACATGCTCTTAGCAGCACCGATACTGAACTATGGGGACTGAGGACACATCAAGAGTTTACCTGAAACCAAGGTGAGTGAGGCTTTAAGCTTCAAAACCAAGTTAATATTATAAAGAAGCTATAAAACACGAAGACAAATGTAACATAAACTTCAAGCATGTTCAGGGGCTGCAGATAATTGGCCAGACTTAATCTGTCAGGGCAGATTTTTAGGAATGAAAGATCCAGGCAGTATATTCAGTAGATAGTCACCTTTCTTGTTTGCTCTGAATTTTTCTCCCTAACCACACAAATACTGTGCTCTGGTGTTTTTAGCAATACATATACATTTTCTTTGCTGTGTATTTCACTGTGTAGCATGCCCGACTTTTTGATTATTGCTATTTCCCCAAAATAACAGAGATACTTTATTATGGGTGAAGATTAGTGTCTTATCGGACAGAACTTTCAACACATGTAAAATTCAATCAGTAATATCCTTCTGGTTCAGAGGATGCCTAAATGATAGAATATAAATTAATAAAGAGTAACACAGAGGGCCATTCAACTCCTGCTACATTAGAGAATGTATTTTGCATCTACATGGAATCAGAAGACATATTATTTTCCTTTAGAATAGGAATCTGATAGATTATAAGAGATGAAATAGACATTTTTGAGCACATAATTTCCAGAAAAGATCTTCAGTGAGGAAATAAAAGTAACTTCCTTTTTTTTTTTTCATCCTGTTTCAGGATATTGAATCTAACTCCCTAAGCATCTCAAGTAGCAGCATTATTTTTTAAGTAGCTCAGGAAGAGTTTTGTTTTGCTTTAGTTTTCAGGTTTTGCTTTAACCTTGGAATCTGTTTTAGAGGTCTACATAATTACTGTGATTTTTTTTATTTTCTAAAAGAACCAACTTTTTAGGGAAAAAAAAGAATAAATTTGATATGAGGCTTTTCAGTTTCTGAAAAAGTTTTTTTTGGTACCATTGATAAATACATCCTTGAAACATCCAATCCTGGCACTATGGCACTTGTGTGCTTGTATGAAGGGGAAGTAAGTCTGAATATTATTGATTTGCAAATATAAAGTAAACCAGTGCTTTTAGCAAAAAAATTAAAGCATACTTCATTTTCTTCAATTAACTTAATTATGCGAAGAGGAAGATTAGATTGGGAAAAAAAAATTGTTTGAGATTTGCCTGAATTACCCAAGGTAGTTACAGGATGTGATTTCTAAGTACAGTTAGATTGGAATCTCTGACTAAATTATATATACGCTGCCTTTAAAGGTTCCCTCTAGAGTGTGCACTCATCCATTTGAGCCACAAACCAATAGAGACATCCTGGTATACAGCATTGTCACAACATGTAACCGGTTCCTAGAAATCCTCTCCTGGAATCTCATGTACCTTGTTAAACCCAAGAGTAGGGGAAAAAACCAACAAAAAAATGCCTTGTGATCTCTCCTTCTCTTGAGTGAGGCTGTGTAGCATAATTGATAACGGTTTTAAGATCACAGACTCTGCTGTCATACAGAGTGAAGTAAGTCAGAAAGAGAAAAACAAATACTGTATGCTAACACATATATATGGAATCTAAAAGGTTCTGAAGAACCTAGGGGCAGGACAGGAATAAAGGCGCAGACATAGACGATGGACTTGAGAACACGGGGAGGGGGAAGGGTAAGCTGGGATGAAGTGAGAGAGTGGCATGGATATATATACACTACCAAATGTAAACTAGACAGCTAGTGGGAAGCAGCTGCATAGCACAGGGAGATCACCTGTGACCACCTAGAGGGGTGGGATAGGGAGGCTGGGAGGGAGAAGCAAGTGGGAGGAGATATGGGGATATATGTATATGTATAGCTGATTCACTTTGTTATACAGCAGCAACTAACACACCATTGTAAAGCAATTATACTCCAATAAAGATGTTAAAAAAAGAAAAAAAAAGATCACAGACTCTGGAACCAGACTGATTAGGCTCACATCCTATCTCTGCTATTACTAGCTGTGTGAGTTTGGATAATTACTTAAATTCTGCATTCTACATTCCTCATCAGGAAAACAAGATTAATAACATACATACCTTCCAGGATGATTGTAAAGATGGAGTAAGTTAACATTTGTAAATTTGCTAAAAAAAATGCGATGTAAGTGTTTGATGATTACTATATTAATGATAAGATGCTTTTCATGACACTCTTGGGAAGATAACTTAGGAAAATGTAGTTTTAAGGCACACATTCACTCTAATGCCTTGCCCTTTGTAGGCAAAACTTGTGGAAATAAAAAGGTAGTTCCAATTCTCTCTAAGCCTGAATCTTAGGCTCAGTAAACACCGAGCAATATTAATACAACACAGGGCTTCCCTCGTGGCGCAGTGGTTGGGAGTCCGCTTGCCGATGCAGGGGCCACGGGTTCGTGCCCCGGTCCGGGAGGATCCCACATGCTGCGGAGCGACTGGGCCCGTGAGCCATGGCCGCTGAGCCTGTGCGTCCGGAGCCCGTGCTCCGCAACGGGAGAGGCCACAGCAGTGAGAGGCCCGCGTACCGCAAAAAAAAAAAAAAAAAGATAAATATTAATACAACACAAAGCTGCTTGGTGCCCCACCTCAAAAACATTATCAAAGCAGGAACACATACTTTATACAATCTAAGGTATATCAGCTGAGAAAGGGGGTTCTTTGACTCATGGGTCATTTATTACTTTTTTTTTTTTTTTTTTTTTTTTCAAAATACCCCCTTAAATGCAATTGCCTTAAACCAAAATACTTCTGTAGTCTCCTTAACTCATCACACTCTGTGCCTATGTAAGATAATTAAGAAGTGCCTCTAAGGCTAAGTTTCTAGGTAGAAAATTTTAAGAACATTGAGACCCCTTTTTTCAAACTCTGCCTCCAATTTTGGTACTGCTTTATCCACTTGTTCAGGAGAAATTACTGAACCACATTTGTTCAATAGAAGTTAACTTGTCCAGGTAAATCATGATAAGAAAATATTTATGCCCAGATTTCAGTGCCCTCTCTTACCAGTGGATTGGGCAGAGCAAAGCCCACATCTTCATCTATGTGGTATTCTTCAAAGATCTTCCAAGAATTTTCCACAGGAGATAACTTGTCAGGTGCCATTCTTACAGCCTGCTCCTCTGGTCCTTCTCAGTCTCTTGAGTAGTTTCAGATCATCTATTTATTACAAAGGTTGCCATAGCCAATGACCACAACTCTCCTCATAGGCAGCAAGAAATGACTTCCACTTTTATAATAGTTTCATTTTCTACTTTCTTTATTTGTAATCTGATGAAAAATAAAACTACAAATACCTCACTGTTCATCATATGAAGAAACTGAAAGTTTATATTCCTGGCAAACATTTATTACTAGGAACATCTACTGCCTTAAGGAAATCAGAAAGGGCCTGAAACAACAAAAACCATGAAAATAGGTGACCAGAAAGAACATTTTTATTTTATGGGAACTTTTGAATCTTTGAATTAAAATAATGAATTTAATCATGGCTAACATCCTAAACATCATTTAGTTATTATAGTCACCGGCTTTCTTTAAACCCCCAGGGTTCTTTGAACATATTAGTGTCTTGTTTCAGTAGCCATGAAAGAAAATCTCTGGTACCCAGAGTCAGTGCCTCTGAAATAGAAAAAAAAAAAAAAGAAAAAAGCAAGCACATGAAGAATTTAGAAACATAGCATCTCTTCACCTCCTAGCTCCATTTTTCTTACCCAGTCTTTTATGTGCATTCACAATGATACTGTTCTTTCTTCTTCGTATTCCTAATGAGTCATTTTTAAGGAAGATTTTCCTGCATCTCTACTTTATCTGATCTGTAAGGGACTGATAAGGAAACAGTCCACATTTGGAGACGTTGGAATATGTTCAAGTTGAAAAAAAAGGATAAAACACCTTGAAAATGGTTCTTTCAAAATGCAATTAAGACTGCATTTGGTAAAGGTTTTCAGGGTTTCTGCAGGTCTGTGGTCACTTACAGGCATCATGTGATCTTATAATCTCATACAAGAAGCTGAAGCAAGAGAAGCCATGTTGTTCCTTATGATGGTCAAAAGGAAAATAAAGAAGGAGTTAGTGTTCAGTATATTAAAAGACAATGCAGTGTTGTCACCCAGCTTGTCAGTACTTAAAATACATTTCAATAGTACATTACATTGGAATGACTACATTGTAGAATAGTTTTTTTCACACTATTATTCCCTATTACATTATGGCTTGTTTCTTTTTAAGATGTAGTTTTTGCAAGAATAGGTCCTCTTTACAGTAAAGATAGAGAAAACTGAAACTAAAATTACACAGCCAAGAGAACACAATGACGACACTTCTTTAAAATGAATTATTCATCCTCTTACACTGTTGGTGGGAATGTAAGTTGGTACAGCTACTGTGGAAAACAGTATGCAGGTTCCTCAGAAGACTAAAAATAGAATTACCACATGATTCAGTAATCCCACTTCTGGGCATATATCCAGACAAAACTCTAATTCAAAAAGATACATGCACCCCTATGTTCATAGAAGCACTATTCACAATAGCTAAGACGTGGAAACAACCTAAATGTCCATTGACAGAGGAATGGATAAAGAAGATGTGGTACATATATAATGGAATACTACTCAGCCATGAAAAAGAACAAAATAATGCCACTTGCAGCAACATGGATGCAACTAGAGATTATCATACTAAGCGAAGTCAGAAAGAGAAAGAAAAATACTATATGAAATCACTTACCTGTGGAATCTAAAATATGACACAAATGAACCTATCTACAAAACAGAAACAGACTCATGGACATAGAGAACAGACTTGTGGTTGCCAAGGGACAGTGGGTTGGGGGAGGGATGGAGTGGGAGGTTGGGATTAGCAGGTGTAAACTATTATATGTAGAATGGATAAACAACAAGGTTCTACTGTGTAGCACAGAGAACTATATTCAATATCCTATGATAAACTGTAATGGAAAAGAATATAAAAAATGTGTATATATATATTATATATATATAAATATATAATATATATACTTATATATAATATATAATTATATATAATATATATAAATATATATAATATATATGTATTATATATATATATAAAACTGAATCACTTTGCTGTACAGAATAAATTAATACAAAATTGTAAACCGACTATTATTCAATAAAAGATAAAAATATAAATAAAAATGAATGGTTCATGAGGCTAAAACTGCTGAAATCAGGCCCAAGGGAGAAAACAAAAAATATGATGTTGGCCTATCCATATGGAAGCAAAAAATACCAGCAAAATTTTATTTATTTATTTAGATAGATACATGATAGATAGAATTAAAATATATCACAACAATAACATGAATATGAGAACAGATATAAATGTTATTAAAATTCTTGCATTTTCTGGAATGATAAATGAGAACTAATTTATAAGGGTTTGGCAAAGTTACTGATGTTTGTTCTAATCTTTAGGGTATATCAGTAGATAAATGCTGTTACAATTATAAGCAATAAGCCAATAGATGGAAAAACTGATTAATAAGTAAATCTTAATCAATACAAGAGAAGACATAAAAAGAGAAAAATCGATGCTAAACAGAGCTATCACAAAGTAAATAGTTCAATGGTAGATTTAAAGTCATGTATTACAATAAATACATCATATGTAACTTGACTAAGCATTCCAATTTAAAACTACGAAGATTGTCAGACTGGGCTTTTAAAATCATCATATTTATATGTTATTTAAAATATAAAAATCCAAAATATAAGGATGCAGAAAGGTTGAAAAGTAAAATGATAAAAATATACGTCACAGAAAACAAACAAAAATAAGTAGCATAGCTGTGTAAATATTTAGTGTAGACTTTAAGGCAAAAAGTATCATTAGATACTGTATCACTCAGGATTCTCCAGAGAAACAGAACCAGTAAGTAGGAGATATTTCAGATAGATAAGACTAGATTATAGATAGATAGATCCATATCAGGGTATGGGTTTATTTGATATGATTGTGGGCACTAGGAAGTCTGAAATCCAGAGGGAGAGGCAGAAAACTGGAAAACCTCTGGCAGAATCTCATGTTGCAGTTCACAGGCAGAATTTCTCCTATGTTTTTGCTCTTAAGACCTTTCAACTGATTGGATAAGGCCCACTCAAGTTATTAGGCTTAATCTCCTTACTCAAAGCTAACTATAGACCTTAGCCATACCTACAAAATACCTTCACTGCAACCTAGATTAGTGTTTAATTGAAGAAGTGGGTACTATAGCCTATGCAAGTTGACATAAAACTAATCATCACAGTGATAAAAGGGGAGTACTTTATAACATAAAGCATTCAAATTACCAGGAAGATATGCCGATTTTAAATTTCTATACATTCAAAAACATAGCCTCAAAATGTGTAAAGCAGGGCTTCCCTGGTGGCGCAGTGGTTGAGGGTCTGCCTGCTGATGCAGGGGACACGGGTTCGTGCCTCAGTCCGGGAAGATCCCACATGCCGCGGAGCGGCTAGGCCCATGAGCCATGGCTGCTGAGCCTGCGCGTCCGGAGCCTGTGGTCTGCAACGGGAGAGGCCACAACAGTGAGAGGCCAGTGTACCCCAAAAAAAAAAAAAAAAAAATGTGTAAAGCAAAATTGATGGAGATGAAACAAGCTAGCCAAAAATCACTGAATATATCTGCAATTAAAAAAACAGAATTAATAAACTTGATCTATTTAAGAAACAGAGGATATCAAACTCAACAATTTCAAGATACATATTATATTCAAGTACATTGGAACATTTACAAAATTTGACCATATACGTGCAGGTTCATAAACAAGTCTCAAAAATTTCATAAGATTAAATCATACAGAAAATATTTTTTAACCAAGACAAGATAGAAACAAATAACAAAAATTAACTGAAAAATCCCCATACGTTTGAAAATGAAGAAACATATTTTTACATAACTCACAGGTCAAAAAAACCCTAACAAAATGGAGACTAGAAACTATTTTTGACTTGAATAATGGTTTAAAATGACATAAAATGTCTGGGACACAGCTAATGGCATACTTAGAGGAAACTATATAGTCTACAAGGCATAGATCATTTAAAAGAAAGGCTATGCTTCCATCTCATGATTTTGGAAAAATAAACACCACATTAAGCTCAAAGAATGTAAAAGGAAGAAAATAATGTAAGAGGAAGTAAATAAGTGAAGACATTAGTGGAATAGAAAAGTATATACCTATACTTGAAAACAAAAATTCTAAGCCCCTAATAAGACTAAAAATAAAGGAGCAAATACCTAATGTCAAGAATTGAAAAGGGCACATCACTGCAATCCTACAGTAATTACAAATATATTAATAGTCCAGTGAGAGTCTGAGCCACTTTTTTGTTGTTGCAAGCTTTAAGCAAAAAGAAGTGCAAGGTATTTAGGGTAAATATGTTTTCCTTAATAACTACATTTCCCTAATTTGTCTTTGAAAGAATGCCACACACACCAAATAATTATCAATATTTTAATTATCAAACACTTAAATAGCATTTTACTAAACAATTTACAAATGTTAAGCAATTCCATTCTTGCACACATCCTAAAAGGTATATATGTTATCCTTATTTTCCTTATGATAAATGTAAGACATGTAGAATTTAAGTAATTGTCCAATCTCACAGTTAGTAAGTGGAAAGACAGGATTTCAGCCTAAACAGTCTGGTTCAAGAATCAGGATCTTAAGATCATTATGATGGGCAGCCTTTCTTAAGAGAAGAGATTTTAAAAAGCACTGCTTTTTTTTTTTTTTCTTTTTTTTTCTTTTACTCGTGGGTTTAACAAGGAACATGAGTTTCTGGAAGAGGATTTCTACAAACTAGTTACACATTGTGACAATTCTGTGAATTTTATGCTAGTATATCTTTATTTGTTTATAGTTCAGATAGTCCACACTCTACAGAGCACTTTCAAATTCAGCAAATAGATTTTTAGTCAAAGAACCCAACATAACTGTACTTAGAAATCTCAGCATATTACATAGTAAAGGGATAGGTGAAAAGCAACATGCAATAAGAACAAAACAGGGAAAGAGAATAGGAACAAAGCACAAATGTGCTCAGGTCCCATAGTCAGCCTTCCACTTCTGTGGTTCTACATCTGCAGAGTCAACCAACCAACCAACCAACATAGTTTAGTATTGTATGTATTTAGTGAAAAAACATCTGTGTATAAGTGGACCCGTGCAGTTCAAACCTGTGTTGTTCACAGGAAAAGAAAACTACAGGTCAATATTCTTGCTTGAATATAGGTGCAGAAATCCTCAACAAAATACAAGCAAATCAAATTCAACAGCACATTAAAAATATCATAAACCATGACCAAGTGGGATTTATCCCAGGGATGCAAGGATGGTTTAATATATGAAATAAGCTAACATGATACACCACATTAAGAGAATGAAGAACAAAAATCAAATGATCAACTGAACTGATGCAGAAAAATAATTTGACAAACTTCAGTAAGTATTTCATTATAAAAAGACACAGCAAATTAGGAATTTCAGGAAATTATCTCAACAAAATAAAGGCACTGGTGAAAAGCTCACTGATGACATTATAGTCAATGGTATAAAACTGAAAGTACTTCCACTAAGATCAAGAGCAAGGCAAAGTTGTCCACACTTGCCCCTTCTAGTAGTACCAGAAGTCTAAGCCACAGCAATTAGTTAAGAAAAAGATAAAAAGCATCCAAATAGGATATAAGGAAGCAAAATTATTTTTGCTCACAAATGACATGATCTTATACATAGAAAACCCTACAGATTCCACACACACACACACACACACAAATCTGTCAGAAATAATAAATGAATTGACCAAAGTTTCACAATATGAAATTAATATACAAAAATCAGCTGAACTTCTATATATTCATAGAGAACAATCTAAAAAGGAAATTAAGAAAATAGTTTCATTTTTAATACATCAAAGAGAATAAAATACATAGAAATGAACTTAACTAGGGAGGTGAAAGTCTTATACATTGAAAACTACAAACATTGCTGTAGAGATTTTTAAAAGACACAAAAGGAAAGATGTCCTGTTTTCATGATTGGAAGACTTAATATTGCTAAAACGTCTATAATACCCAAGCAATCTACAGATCCAATGCAATCCCTACAAAAATTTCAATAGCAGTTTTTACAGAAACAGAAAAAAAACCCAACCCTAACATTTGTATGCAACCACAAAGGAATAGCCAAGAATGTTCTTGAGAAAGAAAAACAATTCTGGAGGCCTCATATTTCCTGATTTCAAAACATATTACAAAGCTACAGTAATTAAAGCAGTATGGTCCTGACATAAAGATAGACTTGTAGAGCAATAGAATAGAAGAAATAGCCTAGAAATAAATCCACACATATCACCTGATCTTGATAAGGATGCCAAAAATACAGAATGAGGAAAGGAAAACCTCTTCAACAAATGGTGTTTTGAAAACTGGATATCCACATGCAAAAGAATGAAATTTGGTGCTTATTTTACATTTTTGTATCTATTTATCCACTGATGGACGTTTAGCTTGTTTCTACCTCTAGTTATTGTGAATAATGCTGCAAAGAACATGGGTGTGCATGTTCATGGGAGACCCTGATTTCCATTCTTTTGGCTAAATGCATGGAAGTGGGATTGCTAGATCATATAGTATTTTTTTTTTAATTTTTTGAGCAACCTCCATACTATTTTCCATAGTGGCTGCCCCATTTTACATTCCCACCAACAGTTTACAAGCAGCTAATTAGCAGCTAATTCTCCAATGTTGAACCTCTAAAGACACAAGACATAGGTTCAAACCTCTCCTGGCTGATCCACAAGTTTACAGACTGAATTAAACCCATTCCAAGCAATCCACAGTCACAGGAACTAGAAATGAAACATTGTTTCTGAGTTTTGTGTCTGTTTTGTGATATTATTGTAACAGCTCACTGATACATACACTATGACCCATCAAGTTAATTTCTTTGTACTTTCCCAAGAGAAATGCATGTAAATATCCACCAAAAGACATGAATTAGAATGTCCATAGTGTCACTAGTTTCCATAGGAAACTACACAAAAGTCCATAAATAAATGGACAAATAAATGTTGACCAAAAAATGACAGATACAAAATGATAGATACATCATCACATTACAGATGTAGCAACATAAGAAAAACTTATAGTGATAGAAGTGAAATAATGGTTACTTCTGAGGGTAATGAATAGAAGTGAGCATTATAGTGGGATTCTAGGGGTGATGGTAATGTTCTATTCCTTTCTTTGAGCTCTATTTTTACAGCTAAGCTTTGTGTATAAAAACTGATTGATAGTGATGTCAGCATAATAGCAGAGTGAGTCACTAATTTTTTCTCTCCCCTTTAATTTACAGCTAAGTAAACATCCATAACCAAACCTAAGTACCTCTGTACATTATACCAGGAGGCCAAGGAAGTTTCAACTCATCTGTGCATCTGAAAGTGGGAAGACAGGACTTCAGTGGTGGCTGCAGAACCAAGGGAGCTGATGAGCCTGCCTCACCCCCACCTGCCATGATCAGAGGAAAAAGGAAACCTGTAGAGAGCAAAACTGGGCAGATACCCACAGTCAATACAGAATTTAGAGAATTTGTGGAGGTCCAGGTTGCCTGGACAGTGGGACCTGGCACACCATCAGAGTGGGATAGAAATGAATTTTGAGGCCGAAGAGGTGGAGGAGCCCTCCAAGTGTGTCCCTGCTCCAGAGTGACACTGCAAGGAGTGGGTTTGGGGGAGCATTAGAGGTGACCACTCCTGGCTGAGGAGGTGTCAGGTGAAAGTAGTGAGGGACCACTCAGCTACCTACTAGTGTGAGCTGCAGCTGCGGGGACCTGTTTCTCTCCAGCAGCACCCAGGTTTCTGATGAGGGACCTCTGTGACTGGTGGGGGGAGAAGAAAGAGGAGGGGGCACACAGGAATAACAATGGGCATTGATATTCCTGAACAGATTTCCTGCTGTCCACTTTGAGATTTCAGCAGGGGGCACACCCACAAAGTGCCGCAATTGAAGTTCAAGCATCTCCAGAGCCTGAGGTGCTAGCCCAAACCTCCTCCCACTCTGATGACAGCTCCTTGTGCACAATCCCCAGTGCATCCCCAAGAGACAGCTCCTGTAGGAGAAACCACAAAATTGGGCTGTAGTGCCACCTCCTGGAATAAATAAAGAAAGAGTTCTAATTGCCAGTCTGTTGAATCTTGAGAAGCAAAGTAAACATAAATTCTTAATTAAGGAAGGTGTCAGGCTACATCAAATGAGAAAGTAGAAGCTCATAGCATCACACACTATGAAAAATCAAGGAAATATGGTATCACGAAAACAAATTAATAATTCTCCAGCAACTGAACTCAAAGACAATGGAATACTGTGATCTAACTGATAAAGAATTGAAAATAGCTGTCATGAAGAAATTCAATGAGTTGCAAGAAAATTTAGAAAAACAACTTATTGAACTTAGGAATAAAATTAATGAAGAGAAGGAGTTATTTACTAAAAATTAAAATTATGAAAGAGGACCAAATGGAAATTCTCAAGCTGAAGAATTCAATAAATGAGATGAAGAATGCAATAGAGAGCATAGGTAACCGGGCAGATCAGATGGAAGACAGAATAAGTAACTGGAAGAATAGAAATATAGAAGTAATTCAGTTAGAAGAGGGTAGAGAACTTAGATTTTTTTTAAAGTGAAGAAACCCTATGAGAGCTGTTGGATCCAGTCAGAAAGGTAGATATAAAAATAACTGGTGTACCAGAAGGAAAAAAAAAGGGAGAAGGGGCAAATAGTTTATTTAAAGAAAGAAAAGCTGAAAACTCCCCAAATTTGAAATAGGAATTGGACATAAAAGTCCACGAAGCTAATAAAACACCCTATTATATCAATGCAAAAAGTCCTTCTCTAAGACTTATTGTATGAAACTGTCAAAAATCAATGATAAAGAATCTTAAATGCAGAATAAAGTAAGCAACTTACAAAGAAACCCCAGTCAGGCTGTAAGCAGATTTCTCAGCAGAAACTACAGACCAGGAGAGAGTGGAATGACATATTCAAAGGGTTGAAATATAAAAATTGCCAGTCAATGTATTCAGCAAATTTCTCCTTCAGATATGAAGAAGAAATAAAGGCTTTCCCAGACAAATCAAAGCTGAGAAACTTCATCACCATTAGGCTGGCCTTGCAAGAAGTGCTAAAAGAAGTTCATGCTTAAATAAAAAGAGGCTACTCAGTAACAAAAAGCATGTGAAAGTACACAACATTCTGGTAAAGGTCAAAAATAAAGAGACTTAGAAAATGTAACTCTGTATTAAAACGGTGTACCAACCACTTAACTATAGTATAAGGGTTAAAGGAAAAAAGTATTTAAAATAGCTATAGCTACTATAATTTGTTAAATAAAAAATAAATTGTGACATCAAAATATAAAAGGAAAGGAGTAAAAGGGTGGAGCCTTTATGGGTGAGCAAAGATACGTTGCTATCAGCATAAAATGGACTGTCTTATCTATGAGGTGTTTTATGTAAGCCTCATGGTAACCACAAAGCAAAAATCTAGAGTGGATTCACGGAACATTAAAAAAAAAGGGGGAGACTGATCATATCACCAGATGCAATACTTTCTGTTTCTTTGAAGACCTTATGGATAATTTCTTTCTCTCCTTTCTTCCTTCAGCTCTGCAGATTGTCTTTCTTTCACTTAAGCTTCTTTTTAGTCTTGGTCTCTTTTTGTCATAATCAATGCTTTCCTCAGATGTCTTGTCATTCCTAATTGTCTGCTTGTGATCAAAAATGAGTCATTAAAAATCTGATTGGAAGCTCTGCTCACATGGTTGAAGCTTGCTAATTTGACACCTCACCATGGAGTAATTTTTCTGGATTCTTTCATTGGATAACCTCAGAAGTCTCTGTCTTAACATCTTTTCTCTTGGACTGTAAGGTTAACAAAAGAACATTCTTTTCATATCTCACTTGAAAAGTAGATCTGGATGTCGTGTAGGGGAATAAGTCATTTTTAAACTTAATTTCTGTGTTTTCGATATGCTACTCTAGTCTTCAAGGGTCCCTGAGTTCCAAGAATCCTCATTTTCCCTTCCCAGAGAATGGTTCTCCAAGTGTTCATTTAGACCAAAGACGGGGCGCGTGTGCGTGTGCGTGTGCGTGTGTGTGTGTCTGTGTGTGTGTTGGTGGGAGGAGAGGGTATAACTACTTTTAAAACAGGTTTTCAAACAATCTTCTATTTTTAGTTCCACGTTTACTTCTACTTCCAATGTAATAAATGTTATCAAATCCCTTAACATTTCATGGTTCTCCAAGTTGTTTGACTGCTTCTACAGGCTCCTGATGCAAATTTTTGTATCTACTATATCATTCATCTATTTTTCACCTTTCAAATTTTGCTGCTTTTATCTTCATCTTGGTTTTTTGTCCTTGTGAGGTTTTTGCTTTTATATAAATACCTTTGTCATCAAGCACATGAAAAGACATCTACAGAATGGCAGAAAAAATAAATATACATATACAGTATTTATATAGTGTACAGTATATAGAAAAAACTTGCAATTCAACAACAAAAAACCCTACTAAAAATGTGTAAAGGACTTGAATAGACAATTTTCCAAAGAAGATATAAAAATGCCTCAATATGCACATGAAAAGATGCTCAGCATCTTACTCATTAGGGAAATGCTACTCAGAACCATATGAGGTACCAATTCACATCCACCAGAATAGCTATAATAAAAGAATAAAAGAAGCACGTGTTGGCCAGATTGGAACACTCATACATTGCCATTGAGGATGTAAAATGGTTCAGCCACTGTGGAAAAGACTTTGGGTGTTCCCGAAAAAAGTAAACATGGAATTACCATATGACCCAACAATTCCACTCCTAGGTATATACACAAAAGAATTAAAAACAGGTCCTCAAACATATACATATCAACACATATTCATAGCAGCATTATTCTCAATAGCCAGAAGGTAGAAACAGTTCAAATGCCTATCAACAGACAAATGGATCAACAAATTACGGCATATATATGTGGTATAAGTGGAGCATTAATCAGTCATAAAAAATAAATGAAATTCTGATACATGCTATAAAGTAGGTGAACCTCTAAAACATTATGCTAAGTGAAAGAAACCAGACACAAAAGGTATTTTTAATTCTATTTTTATTACTTATCTAGAATAATTTTATTTATAGAAACCGAATGCAGATTAGTGGCTGCCAGGTGCTGGTGGGAGGATAAAATGGGATGAGATTGTTTAATGGATATGGGGTTTTGTTTTTGGAGTGATGGAAAGGTTTTGGAACTTCATAGAAGTAGTGCTTGCACAACACTGTGAATGTCCTAGATGCCACAGAATTGTTCACTTAGAAATGATTTTATGTTATGTGAATTCCACCTTAATAAATAAAAAACAACAACTGAGTGTACAATTAGCTTCACATCTGTACAGTAGTCAGAACACTACTCTGAACTGGAACTGTAACAGATAGACCGCATTTTATTGGTGTGATTTAGTGATTGGTACATATTTTCAAGGATCTATTCCTTTTTATCAGTAGCTACATTATTCTTTTCTTATGTTGCAACAGTATGACATCCACAATTAATCCTTTTAATCAGGAAAATTATATTTTGGAAATAAGTTGGTATCACTGTGTCACGAACGTGTGTTGCATTTTGTCAAATGCTGTTTTTGCATCTTTGACATGCTCATGTGGTTCTTTTCTTTCATCCTGTTAATGTGGTGATTGCTTTTGTATGTTGAACTTCATGATGGAATTTATATTTGCTACAAACTCTATAGGAAACAAACTAATAAAATATTCTTTTAGTATCTGTCGTGGTCCAAGCGCAGGTTGGAAGAAGAATTTCCGGACACGAAGTATTTTAGAAAAGAGTGAGTTTATTGAGAACAAAGAGCAGAGTCAGTGAGGGGCGCTGCGAATACAGCAGGCCCACTTCCTGATAGACCAGGGAGAGCAGACCCCCTTTGTGGGCTAGTTAGCCAACTTTTATAGCCTCAAGACAAAGAAAATTCCTGCTGGCAGGATGGCATTAAGTGATTGGTCAGGATGCTTCAAGGTTACTACATGGTGATTATTTTGCCTGATATGGAGTCGGGGGGCTGTCCGGTTTAGGTCAGGAGAGCCCATGGCAACAGTTGCTATGGGAGCTCGTTAATTCCGGGATTTTTGCCCTGTGTCCTTGATGTAGGGCTCCACATTCCCCCCCCTTTTTATTTATGGGCCAAATCTTTGACTCCTTAACACCCTGCTCATGACTATCTGCTTATCCCCATATCGGGCCATAGGAACCCAGGTCACTGCGGAAAGGGGCGATGACCGTTCCTAGCTTCTTCCTGCTGGACGGGGCATCGTGGCGCCCTGGGTCCCAATGCCTTCTCTCTGCCAGGGTGTATTTACGGAGGGAGATGAGAGCCCGTGGAGTGGTAAGGCCCCTGTGCCAACTGGCTGGTATCCTTGTTGTAGCACCACCTGGAATTGAATCTTTTGAACCTGCCGGGAGATGAACTTAGATAATGTGTTAATAATGCAGGAGCCAAGCAACAAAACAAAGGCTATCAGAATTAATGGTCCCAACAAGGGCAATAGCCATGTCCATATCTGTATCCCCAGAGAGGAGAGGAGGCTGGAAAGCAAGCTGGGGCCCTGTCTTGCTCTCTCTTTTAAATCTTCTATTAATTTGATGTTTTTCTTTAGAATCTGAATGTCTTCTTCAAGTGGGCAGAGGTATTAATATAGAAGCAGCATGCCTCATTTAGTAGGGAACAGACACCCCCACCCCCCCCGTCTCAGCTGTTATAACATTAAGGGCCCTCCTTTTTTTTTTTTTTTTTTTTTTGCGGTACGCAGGCCTCCCACTGTTGTGGCCTCTCCCGTTGTGGAGCACAGGCTCCGGACACGCAGGCTCAGCAGCCATGGCTCACGGGCCCAGCCGCTCCGCGGCATGTGGGATCCTCCCAGACCGGGGCACGAACCTGTATCCCCTGCATCGGCAGGCGGACCCTCAACCACTGTGCCACCAGGGAAGCCCTGGGCCCTCCTATTTTGTAAAACCACTTCGGCCAGAGAACCTAGGGCTGACTGCTGTTCCTCAGTCGCTGCTACCGCAGCCTTCCAAGGTTCCTGGACCATGATGGTGAGATGGAGAACGCTCCTCTTTAAGAGGGGTACATCTGCAAACCAAAAGAGCCCTCTAAAGACACTGTGCATTATTTCGGGGCCGATCAAGAATTGGGTTATCATCAGCATGTCCCTGCCAATCAGCAGTTTGTTTTTGTCTCTCCCGGACAGGTCTTAAGGCCTCCTGGAGGAAGGACCTAAGGTTGGGAATGCCTCCTGATGAAGCTAAATCCTTTGTAGTCTTTTTTTTTTTTTTTTTT
>NC_041233.1:89129353-89131819 GCF_002837175.3 Physeter macrocephalus
ACGGGCCCAGCCGCTCCGCGGCACGTGGGATCCTCCCTGACCGGGGCACGAACCCGTGTCCCCTGCATCGGCAGGTGGACTCTCAACCACTGCGCCACCAGGGAAGCCCAATCCTTTGTAGTCTTAATGGTAGCCTCTGGGACCACAGCAATAATTGTGCAGGAGCCCCTCCAAAGTGTGGGAAGATCCAGATAGACCCCGTTACCGCATAGAGATGAAAATCCGGTGCCCCTCAAGGATACCCCCATGTGGGTCCCCAGAGCCAGGTCCTGACCTTTTGGGAGTTTTCCTCTGGAAATAGACCGGGGTCCCATGACCTAGGATTATATTAGGAAGGCCAAGCTTCGAGGAAGTAACCATCTACACGTAAAGGGGAGAATCTGGGCTCTGACTGATCATGAGTGTGACGGGGGGAACTGGCATAACAAATTTCTGAATCTTAGTTGAATTATGTTGTATTTTGGAGGAGAGTCTTGTCGGAGGTTAAACTAAGTAAGTGTCTGGTGGTCACACCAATTCCCACATATTTAGCTCCCAGGGCCGAGCTGTTTATGGGGATGTGGTTTTCATTAACGTATTTCTCAGTCGCAGCATTTTTCCTTGAATTTCCCCAGTGCAAAGTGAAATTATCTTCATGTACATCATATTCATCCTCCTCTGACCAGGGATCCCACTCCAGGCTAGTCTGATTAAAATTGAGGGTGTAGTTACAAAGAGAGTCATTTAGCCAAAATGGATCCCCATCCATCCAGGTTGGAGACAGTCCTTTAAATTATGTCTTTCTCACTATGCATAATTCCCATTGTAGGCCGTGGGTATCTGATCTTCATCTGAAAATAGATTACTGAGATTAGCTTTAGAAAAGAGTATCCTTTAATAATTGAATTAAACTTTTTAGCACTATAACATAACAGCAAGGAACTATCTGGGAAATGAGTCTTGGTAACACAGACCTTAAATAACAAAACCGGAATTTAATATTCTGTGAAACGTAATTTTTTTTTTTTCATTGTGAGGGCATTAACCCTGCAGCCAGGGAAGGCTTATCCCATCAAATAAAAAAAATGAGCTTTGTCAGGGAGCCAGAAAAAGCCAAGTGGCCCTCTTGGATTTCCCATAGCCCCGACTCTTAGATTTACAGCTACTGTTCACCCATTTTTAATTCCCTGATTTAGTAGAAGACTGTTGCCATGTTTTAAGGACATCAGGATGGCAAAAGTCTGGCAATGAGGGGTTAATTTTTGTAAAAGCAGAATGAACTTTATCTACATGTGCCATAATCTTCATAGATCATTGTGAAATACTACTTATTTACTCAACCAAAATAACAAAAGGATTTTAAAAGCAAATATAAGTCACTTAAATGCAAGGTAATTCACACAGTCTGTTATCAAAAGCAGCATTCCAAGAAAACTTTGTTCTCTTACCAGAGAGACAGAACCAAATTCCAGTCTGGTACCAGCTTACTGTTAATAACAAAATTTATTTACCTAATTAATTTTAATTCAATCTTAGAAAGTCCTTTCTATAAATCTTGAGGAGGTAGTATTTTTGCAAAGGCAGTTCAACATCTTAAGAAAATTTGTACCATGTATAAAACTCTTTTCTCGGGGTCCATTTTCCACAAACCATTTTTATCACTTTCTGTATCCATCGCTTTATTTTCCCATTCAGAAACAGCCACATGTAGGTCAGTCCTACTTCCTTTTTCCTTAATAAAATGCAATTCCATTCCTCATACCTTTTTTACTAAAAACATGCATACTACTTTCCTTAAGCAACCATGAACTGTCCTTTATATCAGCACTCTGTAGATTGGTAAACATACATCCAGGGCTTCCCTGGTGGCGCAGTGGTTGAGAGTCCGCCTGCCGATGCAGGGGACACGGGTTCGTGCCCCGGTCCGGGAAGATCCCACATGCTGCGGAGCGGCTGGGCCCGTGAGCCATGGCCGCTGAGCCTGTGTGTCCGGAGCCTGTGCTGCGCAACGGGAGAGGCCACAACAGTGAGAGGCCCGCGTACCGCAAAAAAAACCAACCAACCAACAAACAAAAATACATCCAGATAATTTTTGAAGAATGTGCTTTCTTATAGAAAATATCTCAGCATGGCACCAAACACATTTTTACATTTTTTAAATAGTTCCAAACCTTTTGTTTCTCTGTAAAAGGAAGCCAATGTTCAGTAATTAATGTTTCAGTATCTTATTTTATTTGGAAATGGACTAGTTATTTAATAAATTTCCATCCTCTAACTTAATTTAGCACAACTCTAAATGTTTTAAGTTGTCGAGTATCTGGAGAGATTATTCTTAAGTAGACATTCCTAAAACATAATTATTCCTAAAAAGTTCACCCAAAGCTCTTGTCTCATTTGTATTTTCTTTTCTTAAAAGTTTCTTCACATTGAGTTACTTTTATTGCGGACAAATCTGACAAATATAATAAGATCTTATTTAGTTTATAT
>NC_041233.1:89134836-89137838 GCF_002837175.3 Physeter macrocephalus
CATCAGGATGGCAAAAGTCTGGCAATGAGGGGTTAATTTTTGTAAAAGCAGAATGAACTTTATCTACATGTGCCATAATCTTCATAGATCATTGTGAAATACTACTTATTTACTCAACCAAAATAACAAAAGGATTTTAAAAGCAAATATAAGTCACTTAAATGCAAGGTAATTCACACAGTCTGTTATCAAAAGCAGCATTCCAAGAAAACTTTGTTCTCTTACCAGAGAGACAGAACCAAATTCCAGTCTGGTACCAGCTTACTGTTAATAACAAAATTTATTTACCTAATTAATTTTAATTCAATCTTAGAAAGTCCTTTCTATAAATCTTGAGGAGGTAGTATTTTTGCAAAGGCAGTTCAACATCTTAAGAAAATTTGTACCATGTATAAAACTCTTTTCTCGGGGTCCATTTTCCACAAACCATTTTTATCACTTTCTGTATCCATCGCTTTATTTTCCCATTCAGAAACAGCCACATGTAGGTCAGTCCTACTTCCTTTTTCCTTAATAAAATGCAATTCCATTCCTCATACCTTTTTTACTAAAAACATGCATACTGCCAATGTTCAGTAATTAATGTTTCAGTATCTTATTTTATTTGGAAATGGACTAGTTATTTAATAAATTTCCATCCTCTAACTTAATTTAGCACAACTCTAAATGTTTTAAGTTGTCGAGTATCTGGAGAGATTATTCTTAAGTAGACATTCCTAAAACATAATTATTCCTAAAAAGTTCACCCAAAGCTCTTGTCTCATTTGTATTTTCTTTTCTTAAAAGTTTCTTCACATTGAGTTACTTTTATTGCGGACAAATCTGACAAATATAATAAGATCTTATTTAGTTTATATTAAACCTAGGCACAATAAAAGTATTATACTTAATGTTGATGGCTCAAAAGACATGTCTATATTAATTAGATCAAGAAATGTAAACATTAACATAGGTATTAATTTAATATTGAATATTTCCCAGTTCACGTGAATCTGAAATTTATTTAGCTTAATTTTTCTTGTATTTAGAACTGTTTGATTTGTAAGCGCTTACTTTTCTGTTAAGCCAATTAAATAAAGCTCATTTACAAATTAACCTCAGCAATATTATCCAAAGACAAAGACACATACTGAGACATAAACATATATCCAGACCGTCAGAGAGCTCATAGTTTCCACTTGAGATGTAAAATGTCCCTTTGCCTCTTTTTTTTTTTTCTTTGTCTTGAAGTTCTAGTAATTAATCCAAGGCTGAAGTCTCAGGCAGAGTGGGCTGTGTTTGTAGCTCAAGGACATGGTAAGAGTTAACTTCAAGCTTTCTCCTAGGCATATTTTTGTTCTCTCAGGGTCAGAATTATGAAAAAGATATCTCAACAAGCTAGCTTCCTCTAATTGCGTATGCAAAAAGAACCAGTTTTGCAATTTCAAAAAAATTTTTATCTTAACCAATTTTCTCTGGAGTCTAAAGAATATTGTGGCCATCCTGACTGAAGGAACCTAACTTGCTTTGAATTTGGGAAACGTCAGACATGGGAAAGGGACATGGACTCTAATAGTGCCCATGTCTCCATTTGCTACTTCCTGGCCTTGGCAGTCCTCGATCTTGGGTGGGGAGGGGAGGGGGCTTTCGCCCTGATAAGGGGGTACCTGTTGGGGAGCTGTGGGTTGAGGTGGGGTTGGGGGTGAAGCAGGGGGTTCAAGGGGCGGGGGACAGGAAAGGTCGAGTGGAGGGTCGCCTAGGAGATCTGATGGAGAGGCAGACAGAGGGGGCCGGGGAGGATAAGGCGGCAACAGAAAGACACATGTGGCGTGAGTCCCTCAGCTCCGGATTCTGACTAAGGGCCATAAAGGTCTGGACTTAAGGAACCTCTGAGTCCTTTCCTTGTTTCCGGCAAAAGAGATCAAGTTGGAGGATCGCGTTATAATTTAGTGTGCCGTTAAGAGGCCATTGTTCTCGGTCCCTCAGTTTATACTGGGGCCAAGCTGTGTTACAAAAGAAAATGAGCCTCTTCTTTTTGAGATTTTCAGGGTCAAATTTTCCCAGTTCCTGAGGATACAGCCGAGGGGTGCGTCTGAGGGAGGCTCCCGAGACGAACCAGAGCCCATTCTTAGCCTGTACGCCGTACAACGGGGGTCCTGGGAGTCACCGGCTGACAGACAGGCGTCCCCTTTGTCCCGGTGACCTCTCATTGCGACTAAGGCACAAAATGGGTCGACCGACCCAACAATCGCGTCCGGCCGTGAGAGGTGACCCTGAGCGTGCGACCAAGGCACAAACCGTGCGACTAAGGAACCGTGCGACTCGAGCAGAGAAAGGAAAGAAAAGAGAGATTCCCGGGACCCACCGGGTGACTCACCGCTTGGCGATGCCCTGAAACGTGAAAGACACTCCTGGGATGGCTCAGAGGCAACACCTAGGCCCCTGTAAGTCAACCTGGACTGAGAAAAAGGTGAAAGCAACAGAGAAGAGAGGCTGAGGAATCGGCCTCGCAGTCCTGCCGGGAAGGCGGCGGCCAGGGGAGGGCCTCAGCGTTCTGCTGGAGCCAATATGGGCCTCGCGGGGCACGGAAGTTGTCTTGCTGGGGGCAGATGCTCTAACAGCCTGGTCTGTTCTGAGACCCCCTTATCCTTCACGGGAGTCTTCAAGAGGCAGGCGCCCTGATGGTTTTTAAAATGCCTGACCCGTGCCCGCACGATACCAATCGGCCCAGTCCGCAGTCAGGAGGAAGACAGAGGGACCCTCACCCGTTCTGGGCGGCAGTTACTGGGGCGAAGTGAGCCGTGGAGCCTTCGGAACACACCGGTGCGTGTGTGTGTGTGGTGTGTGTGTGTGGTGTGTGGTGTGTGGTGTGTGGTGTGTGTGTGGTGTGTGTGTGTGGTGTGTGTGTGTGGTGTGTGGGGTGTGTGTGTGGGGGGTGTGTGTGTGGTGTGTGTGTGTGGGGTGTGTGTGTGTGGTGTGGTGTGTGTGTGGTGTGTGTGTGGTGTGTGGGGTGTGTGTGTGGT
>NC_041233.1:89138585-89233862 GCF_002837175.3 Physeter macrocephalus
TGTGTGGTGTGTGGTGTGGTGTGTGTGTGTGTGGTGTGTGGTGTGTGTGTGTGGGTGTGGGTGTGTGTGTGTGTGTGTGTGTGGCCAGAGTCCTCTGTTGCTTCCCCGGCAGCTTGCCTGTTCACAGAGGGTCCCAAGAAATGAGGAGAGGAGGTCGGGGGAGGAGATCCCCCCGGAGATGTCCCCGTACGGGCCACCAGAATGTCGTGGTCCAAGCGCGGGTTGGAAGAAGAATTTCCGGACACGAAGTATTTTAGAAAACAGTGAGTTTATTCAGAGCAAAGAGCAGAGTCAGTGAGGGGCGCTGCGAATCCAGCGGGCCCACTTCCTGATAGACCAGGGAGAGACAACCCCCTTTGTGGGCTAGTAGCCAACTTTTATAGCCTCAAGACAAAGAAAATTCCTGCTGGCAGGATGGCATTAGGTGATTGGTCAGGATGCTTCAAGGTTCCTACATGGTGGTTATTTTGCCTAATATGGAGTCAGGGAGGAGGGCTCTCGGGTATAGATTAGGAGAGCCCATGGCAACAGTTGCTATGGGGGCTCCCGTTAATTCCGGAATTTTTGTCCTGTGTCCTTGATGTAGGGCTCCACAGTATCCTTCCCTTCCTTTATCCTATTGTTTGAGAGTAAAAATGTAGAGTTTGCCTTCCACGTTCTGCATATCACATAATGGTACCACCATATACCATTATTTGAGGCTGAAATCTGTTTCAACAACAAAATATACCTGTACCTTCTTGGTAAAAATGAAATGTAAAAAATATGTTCTTTGCATTATGGCTAAGCGCTCTTTAAATTACCTCAAAGTCTCACAATATACTTATGAGCGAGGTATGGTTCTATTATACCCATTTTACAGTTAAGGAAACTTAAGAACTATTTTGGCACTGAGCTAGTGTGTGATGGAGACTTGGAAGCATCACCTCCCTCAACACCTTGCAGCTTTTTCATCATTATTACACATACTAATCCATTTTTCAGTGCCCAGTTATCCTTTGTTAAACTTTTTAATTAATTCTGAGAATTTGTATGTAAAATTGTAACAGGGAAGAACAAATCTCTGTATTAGGTCTGTTTCTTACTTTAGCCTTGGTGCTCTGTTGCCTGTGCTTAGTTATGCTGGCTCTGTGCCTTTTGTAAAAGAATGTTGCCTGTAACCTGAAATATACAGGAGAGCCTATTTTCAAGGCTCTGACCTTTAAGAGTCTATTCATATAGAGATAAAAAGTTGCAGAACAGAGAATAATATTTGTTTCCTTGGAGGTTTACAGGAGCATGTGACCTGACCTACATGGACAGCTGCAAAGAGGTTTGTAACAACCAACCTCGCCCCTCCTTCATCTTGCCTTTAAAAGTGCTTTGCTGAAACCCTTCGAGGAGTTCAGGGTTTTTTTGGGCAGGAGCCACCTGTCTCCCTACATGGCCCTGCAATAATCTTTTCTCTGCTCCGAACTCCTGCCTTTTGGTTTGTTTGGCCACACTGTGAGTTGGGCACAGGAACTTGTGTTCAGTAACAAAATGTCTCAAGCTTTCAATCTAAATAACAATACAAACTGCAAAAAAAATAGCTGGTATATATATTACCTTTCACATCTTACTGAGTTTATATTTATTTTTAAATTATGTTATAAAATATAGTCAATATAGTCAAAATATATTCAATTTTTCCATATCTGCAAATTTGCCTATTTGCTCAGATTTATTTGTAAGCCCCCAAATCAATATTTGTAGCTCTTTTTGGATCATTTGAGTTTACGAACAAATGGCCAAAAGTTCATTTGCAACAAGGCTCGCACTCCCAGCTGAGATTGAACAGCTGATACTCTGCCTTCTTATTGCAGCTCTGCTGCAGAGATGACCAGAAGATGGCGTTGGCACTGTATTGAAGAAGCTTGGGTTCTGAGGCCAGTTGCAGGGTGTTTGAATCTCAGCTATGGTACCTATTGCTGACATGGACCCAGGCAAGTCACTTTTCACTTCTCCTTTGTACATTAGGGAAAATAGAATCTTCCAGGATATGTTTTCAGGATTTAATATTGCAATCTCTATGAGATACATAGGTATTTCCCCTTGAAATGCTGATTCAGCAATAGCTAATTCAGCGTTTGGGGCTTTATAGAACATAGTTATCACAAGAATTGAATGTATTAGTATGATCTCACTAATATAAGAATAAATATTAAAACTACATATTTTTTTTTAGAGATAAAAGGTCCAGTAGACTTTTTGTGAAATAGAAACTTGGTCAATTATTTTGTTTTTCCTGAGTCTGTAATTTAAAAATATCTGTGTATGTATGTTTATGTATGCTACAATGTTTATGTATTGCTTGTGACATAATGAAAAAAATTAAATATTAAAACATTTGCTCTTATTCAGACAAAATGGCTATTTAACAAAATAAATATAAACACAAAAATAACTTTACAAATGATATGTATGAATTGATTTGGGCCATGTAGTCCAGAAAGAATAAAATACCCATAAAACACAAAGAATGATTTCTTAATGACAGGAGTTTCTGAGACCTTTGTCCCAGTCTTATGTGGCACTGTAATTTGTATAAGTGATGTTTCAGAATCTACAGTGAGCAAAACAGGTGTGAGCGTTCCCCAGAGCACAGCAGCATCCTAATCCTTCTCTTGTCCTCTCCTATCACATCACTCGTGGATCTTGCAAGCCCGAGCGCGCGCGCGCACACACACACACACACACCACACACACACACACACACACACACACACACAGCCCTCCGCCCGTGAGCGTTCCCCAGAGCACAGCAGCATCCTAATCCTTCTCTTGTCCTCTCCTATCACATCACTCGTGGATCTTGCAAGCCCGAGCGCGCGCGCGCACACACACACACACACACACCACACACACACACACACACACACACACAGCCCTCCGACCAGCGGGCCCGCCAGGACCCTGAAACTGGGCGGGCTCGGACCCGACGCCGGACTCTCCCCAGCCTGGCCTGGGCTTCTGCAGCAAGGAGGGCAACGCCCCCCGCGCCAAGGGACCCTGCAACGACGGGCCACCCTCCTATCCAGCAGGGTCCTCACTTTCGATGGCCCGCGGAGGTCAGCCGGCCCAGCCCTGACAGGAGCGGCAAGAGAGACAGCATTGCGTGGCCGGCTGGCCTCGCCACCGCGATGGCGGTTGACTGGAAATGGTGCAGCGAGCGCGCGGGACCCTGCGTTCTAGGTCCCGTCGGCGAGGGGCGGGGAGGGGCGGGAAGGAGAGGGGCTGGGGGGCTGGCCTGGGGGTGGGGGGGTAGAGATGGTGGGGCTGGTGGGGGGGGTTGAATGGGGTGAGGGCTGGAAGTGTGGCTACGGCTCCGTGGACCCAGACTCCACCTGTGGCCAGGTGTATGCCTGGAAGCATAGGGGAGCCTTCCTCCTGCCCAAGTGCACTTTATTTTCAAAAATTTGACATTTTAAACGTATTCAGGGGTATCATAAGGGTTACAAAACACTTTCTCTTCTGCATGTAACCCACTTGATGATGAAGTTCTTGGCAACATTAATAGTCCACGTCATAACTCTCTGGTACAATGGCTGAATGACTAGTGAAAGAAAAAGAAAATAGAAATTCACAATATCTTTAGTAGCAGGCGGTTTCCTACTTTAACTGTATCTACTGCCAGATTTCTTTTTTAAGTCTAAGATCAAAACACTCACGCAAAGGAACACAGACAGTAAAAAATAAAAAATCAACTATAACAGGTTAATTGAAATATTCATTATAGGTAAGTTTGTTTCTTAGAAAACTAAGCAGTCCAAATAAAAAGCTAAACATTAAATGTATGTATTCATATATGAATATGTATTTATATGTATAAATATGTGTGCGTTTTTAAGTTTTTTTTACAGCACGTTTTTATTAGTTATCTATTTTATACATAGTAGTGTATATATGTCAATCCCAATCTCCCAATTCATCCCCCCCTCCCCCCGCCTTCCCCCCTTGGTGTCCATATGTTTGTTCTCTACATCTGTGTCTCTATTTCTGCCTTGCAAACGGTTTTTCTGTACCATTTTTCTGAATTCCACGTATATGTGTTAATATACGATATTTGTTTTTCTTTCTGACTTGCTTCCCTCTATGACAGTCTCTAGGTCCATCCACTTCTCTACAAATGAACCAACTTCGTTCCTTTTTGTGGCTAAGTACTATTCCATTGTATATATGTACCACATCTTGTTTATCCATTCTTCTGTTGATGGGCATTTAGGTTGCTTCCATGACTTGGCTATTGTAAATAGTGCTGCAATGAACATTGGGGTGCATGTGTCTTTTTGAATTATGGTTTTCTCTGGGTATATGCCCAGTAGTGGGGTTGCTGGGTCATATGGTATTTTTAGTTTTTTAAGGAACCTCCATACTGTTTTCCATAGTGGCCATATCAATTTACATCCGGGGAACTGTAACACTCGGGGGTGTGGGCCCGCCACGGACGATGAGGCCCTCCCGAGCCACCTTCCCCCTGCTGTCCCACCAACGGTGCGACAGGGTTCCTTTTTCTCCACACCCTCTCTAGTATTTGTTGTTTGTAGATTTTCTGATGATGCCCATTCTAACTGGTGTGAGGTGATACCTCACTGTAGTGTTTTTTTTTTTTTTTTTTTTTCGGTACGTGGGCCTCTCACTGTTGTGGCCTCTCCCATTGCAGAGCACAGGCTCCGGACGCGCAGGCTCAGTGGCCATGGCTCACGGGTCCAGCCGCTCCGCGGCATGTGAGGTCTTCCTGGACCAGGGCACGAACCCGTGTCCCCTGCATCGGCAGGTGGACTCTCAACCACTTGCGCCACCAGGGAAGCCCTCCATTGTATGTTTAAACGACATTTTGCTTTATCCATTCATCTGTTGATGGACATTTGGGTCGCTTCCATCTTTAGCTATTGTGAACAAAGGTGCAATGAACATTGGTGTACAAGTAGCTCTTGGAGAAACTGCTTTTGATTATTTTGGCTATATACCCAGAATATTACAAATAAAAAGGCAATCAGAAAATGGAAGAATTTGCAAATCATATACCTGATAAGAGATGAATATACAGAATATGTAGAGAACTCCTTAAACTCAACAACAGAAACCCAAATAATCTGATTCAAAAATGGTCAAAGGACTTGAATAGACATTTCTCCAAAGAAGATATACTAATGGCATATAAGCACATGAAAAGATGCTCGTCATTAATCATTAGGAAAATGCAAATAAAAACTACAATAAGCTACCACCTCATACCCATTAAGATGTCAGAAAGTATATATATATATATATATATATGCATAGTTATATATATGATATATAAGTTACATACATAAAACTTCTCTCTATATATGGATATTTAGGTTATATATATGTATGTATATCTAGGTATATATATTTGAAATATATTCCTTCTGGAAGCCCAAGTAATTTGTGTTGTATTCCTGGCTTCAACCCAAATGTATATTCACCATAACTATGATTTTTCCTCTTGGTCTTGCAGAAAGTGATTAAATAGAAGTTCTTAGGTGTGTGGTCTGTGAGTTTGTGTTACGGTCCACTCTAAGAAAAGTTAGTCTCCTACTAAGTCTCCCATGTCTAGCCCTCTGCTTGCACAATTTTTAGTGTGAGTTAAGAGCAACAACAGCAAAAAGTCTTTTTCAAACCTTGCCAAATATTAATACATTTTAATGCAGTTTAACTACATTCTGAGGGCAGAGAAGACCAATCTTCATGAAGCATTATTTTCTTTCCATTCTGCTGAGAGACAAACTTCAACATAAAAGGATTTTAAAGGAATTGGTACCTTTATTTATTTACTTAACCTGTGGCACGTGAAAAAGATAACTCCCACTTTCCTTTAGGCAAACTTATTTGTAAATGTGAATTAAAGCGAAAATCACATTCTAATGTTTGAAACTTGGAAAAAGATACAGTACAGGAAAAAATATCATTATCCTATAAATAAGCAGACTTCCACTGTAAAATTAACCATGAAAATAAAAAACAACTTATTTCCTTCATTCAAAATTAGACCTACATATATATTGGTCAGCTGGTTTTCAACAAAGGTGCAAAGGCATTTTGATGAAGGTATGACAGTTCTATCAACAAATGGTGCTGGACCATTTGGCATACATATGCAAAAATACAAACCTTATCACATACTTCACACCTTACTCTAAATCTACTTCAAATTTTACACAAAAATTATCTTAAATGGATCATAGATCTAAATGTGAAATGCAAAGCTATAAATCTTCAAGAAGAAAGCATAGGAGAAAATCTGAGTGACCCTGGGTTTGGTGGTGAGTTTTTAAATATAACAACAAAAGCATAATCCAAGAAGGAAAATAATGATAAAATTAAAAACTTTTCCTCAGCAAAAGACACTGTGGTTAGAATGAAAATAGACACATATCTGAAGAAAACATTTGTGAGTTTTATATCTGATAAAGGCCTTATCTGCAGGATATATAAAGACAGCTGTGTGTATGTATGTGTTGTACACATATATTGAATTTATATATCCATCTATTGTGAGGATCTAGACGCAATGAAATCCAAGAAGCAAGGATCTAGCATCTAGATCTGTTTCTAATATTGTTCTCCAATAAAAGAAACCAAGACTCCTTGTAGAAATGCCTGCTTCTAGGCCTGTGGCCAGGAATATACAAGATGATTCTGGAACATCTTATAGAGCCCAAAAGTGAAGAGCTGCTCAAAAACCAAAAACATATGGGGTACATTTAGTTGCTTCCTTTTATAGATTTCAGTATAAAAATGGAGAAAAATAATCTTACAGGTGTTTTCATGTTTTCATGAAATACCTGACAAACACTACTTCCTCCAGGTAATCAAGGTTGATATTAAGTTATCAGTTGGTAGTATTTGCCTTTGATATTGATGTGATGAGAATGACATTCCATCTCTGTGATCTTCCTACCTAAAACCCATAGCCCCAGCCTAATGCATGAGGAAAATAAATATATGGCTACAAGATGATTTTTTCCATCTGATGAAAATTATGTTTTCAGTGGCTCCAGTATATACACTTATAGAATAAACAAAGATGGAGGGCCAAAGGGTACACATCCCAGGCCTGGTGGGAGAGTTTATAAAGGAACAGTCATTAACGCAGGGGCAGCAGAAATTTTTAGATGTGAAGATGTATTGAGCATGTACTTTACTCAGGTTCCCTCTATGATATTACCTGTCAGGACTTTCTTTGAATTCTCTTTTTCTCTTTTCCTCTGTAAAGGCTCGTGATAGGCCCAT
This sequence comes from Physeter macrocephalus, assembly GCF_002837175.3. Classification (NCBI taxonomy): domain Eukaryota; kingdom Metazoa; phylum Chordata; class Mammalia; order Artiodactyla; family Physeteridae; genus Physeter; species Physeter macrocephalus. The sequence continues at coordinate 89,145,864 of NC_041233.1, forward strand.
TAAGTCACTTCCTCTCTCAGTGAATATGATTCCTCACTTCCCTGAACGATATGCATGTAATGTGTGTACAACTGAGCGTGTCTTCATAAAATGGACCAGTAATAATAGCTTTCAAAGGAAATGTAACTTTGAAGCTGAAATCCTCATTCGTGATGTTACATTTCGGGATTAATATGACGGTTTCTTGCCTTCAGTGAGTTAAATGTTAGGTCATCAGAAGAGAAGATGCACAAATGTAAGAAAACAGTCTGCACAAACGTGTAAGAAACAGTATCTAATTTCAAAGGAATTCTGTAGAGATTTTTAAGCAGTATTTGAGACTACTAAAGAGAAATATTATGAGGTTCAAGGGTTTATTAGTGACGTGTTTAACACAAATTCTAAATTGGACAAAAAGGTTTCCCCAAAGGAAACAAACACTCATACTTAATTTAGATCCAACTAGACAGGAACTTAGAATGATACACCAAATATATTCTTCTCTGACATATTAAGTCCCTAGTACAGTGTGGAATATTCACCAGGAGAACAGTTTTGGAGCAGTCAAAATTTTGACTTGCCTTAATATACTAACAATGAACTACTGGGAAAACAAAATGGTTAAAATGCCATTTACCTTAGATTTAAAATAGCACATACTTAATAATAAATATAACAAATGTTATGTAATTATGAATTTATGACACGGGTTAATGACCAGCACAATTAAAAATAATAAATTATTTGTAAAATCATATTTACCCCTCATATTCTGCACTCTCTTTGTTGCATGATTTTCTCATTTCATTTCGCTTCATAATCATAATGGTGAAAATTATGAAAAAGGGCATAACAATGTAGAAACTCAAAATAAGCCAGTTCTGATGTGCATTGTAGCCTTTTTTAGTAAAAACTGTAACTAGAAATGAAACATAGAACATTTGAATAAATTTATATTTATTTCACTTTAATCATATGTGTACATATAAAATCATATACCTAATTGAAAGTTTAATACCTTGCAGACTCTTATAGGAGAAAACAAAAGGACATTTAAGCTCATAGCCAAAACTGCAATGGTACATTTTTCATATTTCGTAGTCATCTTTTTTGCATATTTGTTTAATTATCATGATACTGTATACATATTTTGAGGTCTGCTTACTACATGCAGCTTATTTATGGCATCATATTTTAAAAGGTGATATATTAATAGGGCTTAAGTTAAAAATTTAGCAAAATACTGTGAAAAACCGCCATCCCCCTCCCTCGCCAAGTCACATAGCTTCTCTCCTTGGAGGAAACCATTTTTAAATGACTCATGTTTCTCCATCTAGTATTTATATTTTATACGTATGAGTAACGTCCATATCTATACCTATCCTTGTATCTGTATCTACCTATATGTAAAGTGTGTGTTGTGTGCATTTTTCCCCTCTCGTTGACGTTCAACGACATATTTATGCCCTTTCGTTATTTCTTACACCTAAAAAGTTGAAGTATTACGCAATTCAGAAAAGTACACAGTAAATAAATATGTTAACAAAGAATTAGCAAAATCATCCAGATCTGAAAACATACCCTGTTAGACTCCCCAAAGCATCCTCAGGACATTTTCTAATCATCATTCTCTCCAAAGGTTACATGTGTATTGATTTCTTCCATTGTTATTTATTTAGTAAATTTTTTACTGAACTATAACATACTAACAGAAATGCATGCATACCATAATTTTACAGCTCAAAGAATTTTCTAAATTGAACATATCTATGTAACTAGCACCAAATCCAGGAAACTTAATATTACCAGCATCGCATGACCTCCAATCTGCTTTCTTTCAGCCACCGTCCTTCCCAATGAGAATCAATAATCCATGGTCTCTAAGAGCACGGATCATTTTTGACAGATTTTAAACTTTATATAAATAGAGTTATATTGTGTGTATTTCGATTCTATCTGATTTTTTTTGGCTCAGTATTATCTAATTTAGGGATTCACCCAGATTATTGCTTATAGTTGTAAAACATTCATTCTCATCACTGCATACAGTAGTATCTTTATGTAGAAATAACAGCTATTAATGCATTCTATTTCTCATGAGCATTGGGTTATTTGCAATTATGGGTGTTATGAATAGTGCTGCTATGAATATTATACTACATGTCTCTTAGTCAAAGTATGTGTGCATATCTCTCAGTTATATGCCCTTGGGAGTGGTGATGCTTATTTCATAGCATGTGCCTAAATTGAACATTTGTAACTTTTCCAATGATTTTCCTAAGTGGTTGCAGAAATCACATTCCCATTAGCAGTGGATGAGAGTCTTGGTATATTTGGTATTTTCATTCTTTTTATTATAGTTATTCTTCATATACAATGAAATGCAAACATTATAACTGTACAGATGGATAAGATTGAACAAATGTGGCATACATTTAAACATTATTTTTTTGATATCTGTGGATTTTTCTTCATTTAATGTAAAATTCTTATCATTTTTTGATAAGTAGATAAAATAAGTTTAACTAACGCCTGAGATTCGACAACAAAATAGTGTGACTTTGGTCTTAGATGTCATTTAAATTTTGCTATTTTAACAGCTTTACTGAGTTATTTTAGACACATAATACATGCACCTATTTGAGATGTACAATTTTACAGGTTTTATTATATGTATGTATCTATAAAACCACCACATCAGTCAAAAGACAGTTGACCCTTAAACAATGCAGGGGTTAGGGGAATCCACTCTGAGCAGTCTAAATCCTTGTTTAACTTTAGCGTTGGTCTTCCATATTCTAGGTCCCTTCTCAGCCCAGTTTCCACCGTATCCGCAGTTGCCCTTCCGTGCATTCAATCAACCTCAGATGCTGTAGCACTGTAGTATTTATTGAAAAAAATCTGTGTATGAGTGGATCCATGCAGTTCAAATCCATGTACTCCGAGGCTCAACTGTAGTGAATATATCCATCATCCACAAAAGTTTCTTCTTGCCTATATATCATGCTGCCATGATGCCATTCCCCCAAATAAGTAACCACTGATTTGATCTGCATTCTCTCCCTATCAATTAGTTTGTGCGTTCTACAATTTAATATAGAGTCAGACAGTCTGTATTCATTTTAGTCTTGCTTCTTTCACACAGCATAAATGTTGACATACATCCCTGTTGGTACTTTTAACAATAGCTTGTTCCTTTTTACTGTTCAATATATGCTATTGTTTGGATATACCACACATCGTTGATCCATCACCTGTTGATTTGTATTTGGGTCATTTCCAAATTTTATCTTTTACATATAAAGCTGTTATGAACATTTGTATACAAAGTTTGGTATGGGAGAAGGCATTCTATTCTCTTGGGTAAATAAAATAGTAAAGTGACTAGATTACATGGTAGGTAAAAGTTTATCTTTTTAAGAACCAGAAACTGTACAATTTTACATTTCAACAGTAGTGTATGAGACACTATCCTCACATCTTGGCAAAACTTCATGTGGTTAGTCCTTCAAATTTTAAAGGACTGTAATGGTATCTAATTGTGATTTTAATTTGCATTTCCTTGATGAACAATGATGTTGGGCATCTTTACTTGTGCTTATTTGTCAATCCATATATCTTCGATAAAGTGTCTGTTTAAGTGTTTTGCCCATTTTTATAAGGCTGTTGGTTTTTCATTATTAAGTTTCAAAGATTATATATTCTGAATATAAAATTTGTACATATTCTGAACATAAATACTTTATTAGGTATACAACTAACAGTGACTTTTTTTTTTTTTTTTTTTTTTTGCGGTATGCGGGCCTCTCACTGTTGTGGCCTCTCCCGTTGTGGAGCACAGGCTCTGGACGCGCAGGCTCAGCGGCCATGGCTCACGGGCCTAGCCGCTCCGCGGCATATGGGATCTTCCCGGACCGGGGCACGAACCCGTGTCCCCTGCATCAGCAGGCGGATTCTCAACCACTGCGCCACCAGGGGAGCCCTAACAGTGACTTTTGAAGAGAAAAAGTTTTTAATTTTGATGATGTCCAAGTTTTCACCTTTTCTCCTTGGATTGTGCTTTTGGTGTCATATGTAAAAAAATCCTATTTAATCCAAAGTTACTAAGGTTTTCTCATATATTTTCTTCTGGAAGTTTTATACATTTAGGCTTCTCATTTTGGTCTGTGATCCACTTTGAGTGAATTTTTGTATATGATTTCAAATCATGTGCAAAACGTACAAAATTCCTTTTTTTTTTTTTTTAACATGTGGGTATGTAATGGTTCCAGCACTTTTTGTTGAAAAGACTATACTTTATTCACTGAATTGCTTTGCACTTTTATGGAAAATCAGTTTTCCGTGTATCTGTGGGTCTATTTCCAGTTCTTTATTCTGTTCCATTGATCTACATGTCTATGTTAATATCAGTGCTACACTGTGTTGATTATGGTAGCTTTATAGAAAGTTTTGAAATTGGGTGGTGTACTTTCTCCAACATCACTCTTTTCAAAGTTGTTTGGACAACTCTAGGTCCTTTGAAATTCTGTGTAAAGTTTATAGCCAACTTGTCAATTTCTGCAAATGAACCTGCTGGATGATTTTTACAGGGATTTTCTTGAATGTATAGATAAATTTGCGGAGAACGGTCCTTTTAACAATAGTCTTCCAATCTATGAACATCATTGTCTCTCCATTTATATAAATTTTCTTGAATTTACATCAGCAATGATTTGAAATTTTCAGTGTACAAGTCATGTAATTTTTCACTAAATTTATTTCTAAGTATTTTACTTTTTATGCTGTGGTGAATACAATTGGTTTCTTAATGTCATTGTTGGATTGTCTCCTCTTAGTTTATAGGAACACAATTGCTTTTTGTACATTGATCTCATATTCTTTAACCTTACTAAATTTTTTGTGGATTCCTTAGGATTTTCTGCATATAGGATCCTATTACCTATACATAAAGACTGATTTTCTTTTTCCTTTTCAATCTGTATGCTTTTTGGGTGATTTTTTGTTTTTTTTGGTCTTTTTATACTGACTAGACTCTCTGATATAATACTGAGCAGAAATAACCTGCAGCCCCAGGTGAATGCATAGCCAGCCAGCCTGCCCCCTCTCCTGCCAGCCACAGCTGTTTGTAGGCACAGTCAGGTCCTGCCTTCTGTCACTGGCCAAGACCACGATGGCCGCCTGTTGATAGCCCCTCCAGCCATGCACTTGCATGCTCCCAGCCTGATTCCCGTCACCGGCTTCTACTGCAGTGTGCATGCCAGTGGGGAGAGTGTCCAGCCACAGGAGAGCACACTGACATCCATGGACCCTGCAGCTGTTATCAGATCCATATCAGGCTCAGCCTCTGTCATTGGCCGGTACCACCATGCCCACCTGTAACTAGCCCCGCCCCCCAGCTATGCACCTGCACACCCCCAGCCAGACCCCCATCACTGACCTCCACAGCAGTGCACTCTTTCCAGGGGGCAAGAGTACAGCCACAGGAGAGGAGCATACTGTAGCTCTTTGTTGGATCCAGATCAGGCTCTGCCTTCTGACACTGGTTGGCATCACTGTGCCTACCTGTAGTTAGCCCATCCAGTGTGCACCCCGAGCCTGACCACCCCCCATCACTGGTCTCCCTGCAGCATGCATACCCTGAGGTAGAGCTTGAAGCAGTAGGAAAGCACACTGACACTCAGGAACACTGCAGTGGCCAGTGAGCCTATAGTTGGCCCCAGCCCATCACTTCAAGCACGTCTGCACCTGACCTCTGCCACCACACGGGCACATGCAGTTGGGCCCCACGGCCAAGTGTGTGCATGCCACTATCTCCAGCCACCACTGCTGCCTGGCCTTGTCCTTAGCTACTGATCCTGGAGGTGCTGCTTAGAACCGCAACAGTCCTTGCAGCCATTATGGACCCACGAAGTGCTCACAAGGACCACACAGTTGATAATATGGACCTCAGTGGCCTGAGCCGAAGAGACATTACAACCCTTTGGGCTTGGTACCACCAGGTGCTCCTGCACTTGGCACCATGCACCAGTTGTCCCAGGGTCACAGCACGATCAAGTGTGCCTCCATCCACAGGTGAAAGGCTTCCCTTAGGAAATAGTTTACCAAGTCTGGAAGGGGTGACTGTATCTCCAAATGTATGGACACCTACGCAAGGCTACAGGAATCATGAAAAATCAGGGAAAGATGTCTCCACCAAAGGAATACAGGACATTTACAGTAACTGGCCCCAAAGGAATGGAGATCTAGGTATTGCTCAACAAAGAATTCAACATAACCGTTCTAGAGATGCTCAGGAGAGCCCAGATAAGCACTTTAACTTGCTCATTTTTAAACTGGGCTGTTAATTTTCATACTGTTGCGTTTCAAGAGTGCTTGGTATATTTTGATATATATCTATATATATCTGATATATATCTATATCAGATATATGTTTTGCAAAGATGTTCTCCCAGTTTCTGGCTTGTTTTTTCATTCTCTGACTGTACAGAACAGAACTTTTACGTTTTAATCAAGTGCAGGTTACCAATTTTTTCTTTATGGATCATGCTCATGCTGCTGTATCTAAAATGTCATTCTCGGGCTTCCCTGGTGGCGCAGTGGTTGCGCGTCCGCCTGCCGGTGCAGGGGAACCGGGTTCGCGCCCCGGTCTGGGAGGATCTCACGTGCCGCGGAGCGGCTGGGCCCTTGAGCCATGGCCGCTGAGCCCGCGCGTCCGGAGCCTGTGCTCCGCAACGGGAGAGGCCACGGCAGAGGGAGGCCCACATACCACAGAAAAAAATAAAATAAAAAAATAAAATAAAATAAAATGTCATTTTCTAAGGGCACTTAGATTTTCTTCTGTTATCTTCTAGGAGATGCATATTTTTGTATTTTGTATTAGGACTGTGATCCTAATATTTGAAAGTTATGAGGTCTGTGCCTAGAATAATTCTTTTGCTTATGGGTGTCCAGTTTCTCCAGCAAAATTATACAAACACAAAAATAATTTTATAAATGGATATGTATGAATTGATTTGGGCCATGTAGTACAGTAAGAATAAAATGCCCATAAAATACAACTTGGATTATCTTTTATTTGTTTTTTTTGGCTTAAGTGCCATGACTAGGACTTCCAATACTATGTTGAATAAAAGTGGTGGGCGTGGATATCCTTGTCTTGTTCCTGTTCTTAGAGGAAAAGCTTTCAGCTTTTAACCATTGAGTATGATGTTAGCTTTGGGTTTTCCATATATGGCCTCTACTATGTTGAGGTATAGCCCCTCTATACCCACTTTGTTGAGAGTTTTTATCATAAATGGATGTTGAATCAATGAACAGCCACTTGCTGTTCATGGAAACAGGAGAAAGTATAAACCTGTACTTCATCACTCAAAATGTGATTTACTGTTATTTCCTAATAAATGTGTATACTTATATTTTGTCATATGTTTTTGTCTAAATTTCATTCAGAATAAACACCTTATCCTACAATTGTTTTTTAATAACCTACAAAGTTTTTAATAGCATGGGATGCAAACAACTTACATAGTGTTCATTCGTCCATATTTGAATTTGTTTTGCATTCATGCTATGACATTTATTGAAACTTAAGAGTACCATATTCTACCTTAGTAACTGAGCTGATTAAAACTGGGTTTCTCTGAGGAAACCGCATTACAAATATTATTTAACACTAATTAAATGAAAGCCACTATTCAAGGTAACTCTATTAACTACTCAGGAGATCATGAAAGATTTGACTCGGCAGTATATTTCTTTAATTATTTCATAAAGCATTCTATTTTGTTTTAAAAGTTTAATTTCTACTCACCAGATTTATGATCATTTCCATCATCAATACTTCCTCCTGGTGAACCAATTTGTAATTCACAATCTGGAGGCCTATACCCAGGAAGGCAATGACAATTGCCTAAATTATTACATATCTGAAACAGAAAAACATATAATCACTGTAAATCATGGTAGTCTTTATATGTCGTATAGAAATACTTACATTCAAAAGAACAAAATCACTGTTTTTCTGAGTTTATTAAGACTGCATAATGTGAGAAATAGGTTAGAAAAAGTAGTGAAAAATTTGGCAGTATACTAACAGTTAATGCCAAAATCACTACCCTGCCTGATAGTATGTTCCTGGCCTTTAATTTATATACAAAAATATCGTGATAGAATTAGCATCAATTGACTTGGCCACATTAATTTATTATCCTAGCACTTTCTTTCAAAATTTAATTCTATTGATCAACTATTTGCATTTTATTTTAAGTGAAAATTTTTCCAACATAAAAAAAAACATAGATGCCAAAAATAATTAAAAAGGACAGAAAAAAAAACTTTATGATAAATTTGAATTGCTAGCAGTTTATATTCAGTGCAGTTTCCATGTTATTTATGCTTTTACATTTCAATAGCTTAGTGTTAATTTTCATTTTTGAGTAAAATTTTGTAAAATTCAAACAATTAAAATGCACAGAACGAAACGTGTCTTCACCCACTAATTAAGTCCCTCTGCACTGCTAAGCATATTCTGTGTTATGTATATTCACAGATAAACATGTACATCCACATCCACAAACACACATTAACACTCATTCCCAGGTTTTTGCCAAACAAAGATCACTAATGTTATATTATGAACGTATTCCCATACCTGAAGGTATAAATATAGGACTGGCACATTTAAAAAATAGATGTAATATTCAAAGATACGGATATTTCCTACAATTCTGCTACAGATATTGTGTCCTGCCCATGTACACTGACAGCGCTAAATTCTTTGTGTTTAACGATTATTGAAATTTTAAATCACTTTTCCCTACATATCAAAAGTGATTTCAATAAAATGAGTTTGAATTATAATCTTGAATTCCATAAAGTGTTCTTCTATTGTACATATCAATACCTCTGTTTTTTTAATATTTAGTGCACAGGTGATAAGTATTTTAATATAAAGTTTTGAAATTAGGATTAGAGTATCGTTTATTTATTATTTCAAACCTAATCCAAAATTTTTCCCCTGTCCTGAATTAACTTACAATTATCTAAGCAACATAAAGCAACAGAGATTACCATCATTGCATTTTGACTAACTTAATGAAAGAAAAAGATGGTCAGCTAGAGCAGAAGCAATAACCAAATAAATAATATTATTAAATTTTATATTATTAAATTTTATTAAATGAAGAATGACATGCTATTTCAGAATGGATGTGTAATTTGACTTCCTAGTAGAAAAAATGAAATGAAAAACACATACCTTAGACACTTGTCAGCATATTTCTAAGCTCAGAAAACAGAAAAGTAATCTCACAACATTCGGCACAAGGTAAAAGGAATTAAACTAGCATCACATTTCTCTCTGGCGGGACTGAAAGCAATAGGACAGTCCAACAGAGCTTACAAAGTTTTGGGAGAACGGAATTAAAATTTAATAGTCCTGTGGCAACAGAGGGATTTTTAATGTGGAAAGGCAACATTTTTCCATTGTTGATATGTGAGACCTCCTCTAAATGAATACCTCCCACATACATTTTTCTTTACTTTTTGAAAAAAGTGGTATTCCAGTACCCTACTCCTCCCATTAAAGTAGACGGACAATGTCATGTTAGAAAGAACATTTATCTAGAATATCAAATCTAAATAGATTATAATTTCCCTATAACATAAATTTTAGAAAAAATTAACATAATGCATAGAATATCTCAGGAACATCAAAGTCAAAGTAGCTACATTTTGGATGTGTTTGTTTTTTTATAAAACTTTGTATTGTAAAATAAGACGTACATAAACCTGGTCTTACTGTCGTGCTCATTTCACAATGTATAAAAATATCAAATCACTGTGCTGTACAGCTGAAACTAATATACACCTGAAACTAATATAATATTGCATGTTAATTATTACTAAATAAAATGTATCAATAATCTATAACTTTGGTTTGAGATTTTATAAAAAATATTAAGGCTGAAGGCTTAAAAACAGATAATTGAACAGAGGAAACCAAAAGATCAGACCAATAATTATAAGCATAGAAAATAAAAGACAAAACATGAAATTGTAGCTATCCTTTTTGTTTATAGATCATAGAAAATTAAAGACAATGCAGCAGAGCTTTATATCTTCTAAAACCAATCAATTAAAAATTATAAAATTGAATGCTGATAAATTTGGTTAATTTGGGATCATTCATATAATGTTGACTAAATCATACACTAATTTTCTTTTAGGAAAATAGTAACACAAAGAGACCCAAATTATACATTTTAAGAAGTAAAAATTAAATATAAAAGTAACTACAAATCTGTATTACCAGATTAAAACAGATAAGCAATTGAGAAGAAATAAAATATTTTTTGCAGGAGGATATATTTTCTATTAGAAACCTCTTCATAAGAACATCAGAAATTCTCTAACATGTTTTTTAAGTATACCCTCTGTAAAATATTATATAGCCATAAATTTTAATTATGCAGAGTATGAGGGAGAACAAATATGTTCACTATATAAGTAAAATATGCATTTATTTGCATGAGAAAATAATAAATATTTTTTATTTAAACATGTTACTAATTCATAAGTTGTGAGTGCTTACAATAAATTCAGTACACACATAGTACAATTCACTTAATAGTGTTTGGATTGGTTGGAAATCAGCCAATTTTCTTTATATTAGTTAGCTATTCTTAGGCCAGGTCTGCTTAAAAGCAACCTAGATTTTCCATTCTCCCAAACAGTATAGATTTTGACTTTGAAATACCCACAAAAATAACATGAAATTTAGAACTACGAAAACAAAAGTAACTTACCCCATTTCCTCTGCATTTTGTAGTGGCATTACAATTATACCCCATTAAAGGAACTTCTTTGCAGGTTTTATTTATACAATACTAAAACAGAACAAACAATACTTCATAATTATTCACAAATTTGATGTGAAGAAAGAATTAAGTATTTGTTATATACGTACAAAAGATGCTCTTGTTGAGATTTTTTATTATATATTACTCTGATTTTGGTACAAAGATTCTGGCATTCCAATACAAAAATCTAAACAATAATAACTTTAAGAAAATCCCCCTGAGAGTGTTTGCCTTAACATAGTTTATGTAATAATGTCATATAATTTTGGTTTTGATACTTACAATTGGGAATTGAATTGAGAATCACCATCAGGGGAGTTAATGTTCTGTTATGAATAATTGGTTAGATTAATGTTAATGATTTGTCCCCTCAAAAACTGAAACTGGAACATAATTTATTAATTTAGTTTGAGTTTCAAATATAAATGAATATTTTGGATTATAAATTATCATGAATCCCTGTTATAATATTGATCTGAATAATCCAGCAAGAGAAATATTTTAACTTAATTTGGATCCATTGCAAAACCCTTCTTACGTCAAAGTCGGTAATCCAGTGGTAAATTACTCACTTTTTCCCTCATTTACCTTTTTCTGTTTTTTAAACTAGGCTCCTAGCTTATATTCTTTTGACTTGTTTTAAAATATCAGCATAACATATGATGAAATCATTGAAAAGAAGAATATATCAAATAAGAATGAAAATTAGCATTTTGCAATTATTTCTGAAAATTATCACAGAGCCAATGAGTAAAATGACATTGCATATGCCAGCCTACTTTTGCCCTTTCTCTTCAATATAATACTGGAAGTTCTAGCCAGAGCAATCAGGCAAGAAAAAAATGAAAGTCATACATATTGTAAAGAAAGAAGTAAAATTATCTCTTTGCAGATGATGTGATCTTATATGTCAACTCTAAAAGCTCCACATACCCAAAATGCCTGTTAGAACTAATCAAGGATTCAGTAAAGCTGCAGGATAAAATATTAACATACAAAAAGCAAAGACATTTCTTTAACAATGAACATTCTAAAAGGGAAATTAAGAAAACAATTCAGTACAGAATAGCATCCACTATTATTAGACAACTAAACTTAACCAAGGAGCATACACTGAAAACTAAAAAGAAATACTGAAAAAAATTTTTTAAATAAACAACAGAAAAATAGAAAGCTATCCTATGTTCATGGACTGGAAGACATAATATTGTTAAGATATCAATACTATCCGAAGCATTTATAAATTCAATGCAATCTATCAAAATTCCAAAGGCATATATTTTTCTCATTAATAGAAAAGCCCATCCTAAAATGCACATAGAATCCCAAGAGACTCTATATCAGGGGTCCCCAACCCCCAGCCTGTGGACCGGTACTGGTCCCTGGCCTGTTAGGAAATGGGCTGCACAGCAGGAGGTGAGCCGCGGGCGAGCGAATGAAGCTTCATCTGCCGTTCCCCATCGTTTGAACTACTGCCTGAACCATTGCTCACATTACCGCCTGAACCATCCCGCCACCGCCCCACCATCTGTGGAAAAATTGTTTTCCATGAAACCAGTCCCTGGTGCCAAAAATGTTGGGGACCGCTGCTCTATATAACCAAAACAGTGTTAAAAAACAACAAAGTTGGAGGACTCACACTTCTTGATTTCAAAACTTACTATAAAGCTACACCAATGATAACCAATGTGTTTCTGGCATAAATTCAGACAAATTGACTAATGGAATAGATTATTTATGGTCAAGTGAATGTACTTAATGCTGCTGAATTGTAAACTTGAAAATGGTTAAAACTGTAAAGTTTATATTTTATCATATCATATCATTTTATATTTTATCATATTTAAAAAGTTAAAAAAAAACTTGCACAGAGGTGTTTGGCCCTCTTAAATCTCCTAGATAGTCGTGATCAAAGTCTCTGGCAATTTTGAACCATTTTCCAAAATTCTGCACCTAAATTTAATCATTCGTGCTTCCTCATTCCTATCAAGCTACACCAGCTAACACAGAATAAGGGAAAATGTACTATCTTTACAAACACTAGTTTTTCTTATGAATCTAGACTTCTCAAATACCATTAATGTATTTCCACATATTGTTTTTTAGATGATCTGGATGAAATAGAACTATATTCTCAAAAAAGAAAAATCACATGGTTATATCAATTAACACAGAAAAAGTATTTGACAAAATTCAGCACCTATTTATAATGAAAAAAATCGGAGTGAACAAGGAGTAGAAGGGAACTTTCTCAAGTGGCTAAGGGTCATATTTAAACCTACAGCTAACAAAATAGCTGATGGTAAATGACTGGAAGTTTTCCCCTAAGATCAGGAAGAAAGCAAGGGTGTCCACTCTCAAGACTCTTATTTAACATAGTACATGAAGCTCTAGCCAGTGCAATAAGCAAGGAAAAAAAAAAAATGTGTAGACCATAAAAGAAAAAAAAGACTGTCTTTATTTGAAAATGAAGTGATTGTCTACATACAAAATTCTAAGGACTTTACCCCCAAAAAAGTTCTAGAACTAATAAAATAATGCAGCAAGGTTTGGGGTACAAATTTAACACATAAAAATTACATTTCTATAAACATGTGAAAGGTGAAATTAAAAATAATATCACTTATACTTACTCCAAAGTGAATGAAGTGCTGAGATACAAGTCTAACAAAAGATGCACAACGCCTGTATCTTGAAAATTATAAAATGCTGATGAAAGAAATCAATGAGCACTTAAATAATTGAAGAGGCTTACCATATTCATGGATTGGAAGATTCAATGTAGTAAAGATATTCGTCCTTCCCAAATTAAACTATAGTTTTAACACAATTCTTATTAAATTTCTGAAAAGTTTTTTGTTGTCTCATATAAGTTTATTTTACAATCTATATGGAAAAGTGCAGGGCTAAACTAGAATAGCTAAAACTATATTTTGAAAGAAAAATAAAATGAGAAGAATCACTCTGCTTGTTATTAAAGCTTACTAAATTGCTAAAGTAGTCAAGAGAATATGATACTGGTGGATGGACAGACATGCAGATTAATTTAACAATCTAGGCAACCCAAAAATAGACCCACAAAAATATACCCAACTTATTTTTGACCAAAGTACAAAAAAAATGAACCTCAACCTAAACCTCACACGTTATAAAATAAACTTAAAATTAAACAAAGACTTAAATGTAAAGCACAATATTATATATTTTTAGAAAAAAAACTGGGAGAATATCTTCATGACCTATGTTTAGATGAAGGGTTTTTAGACTTGACACAAAAAGCATGCTCTATGAAAGGAAAAAATGATAAATTGACATCATGAAAATCGAAAGCTTTTGCTCTGTTAAAGTCTGTGAAGAGGGTACCAAAAAAGCTATAGGAGAAAATATTTGCTTTTCTATATGAGTTTCTCCATCACGTACCTTGCTTCAGCAAAGCAAGCAATCTGAGAAGGCAGAAGAAAGACAGAGAGAGAGAATGCAAAACAAACGTCACTGTCTTTTTTAAACTAATCTTGTAAGTGACATTCCATAACCCTGCCATATTATCTTTCTCAGAAGCCAGTCACTGTATCCAGAGCACACACAAAAGAAGAGGATTACACAGGGGTGTGAATACCAAGAAGTGGGAGCATTGGAGCATTTTAGAAGCTGTCGACCACAAGAAGCAAGTTTCCAAGGGAATAAAATTGCTGAACACAGATATAAGAACTAGCTAATTGAGTAACCATTTTAAGGTTTTGTTTTATTTTTAATCCAGCAAGTAAGTACTAAATGTCATTTACATGAAACACACTGATTTACAACTGCTGCCTTATGTTTTCTGAAATGTGTGCACTCATACTTCCAGACTGACTCACTATGCCTCTGAACCATTTTTGTTCTCCCTTTATTTTTTGACTACATGAATAGTACTACATGTATGTATCAACATAAGCTTGTACATCACTATAACTGTGGTGTCCCAGTACAGACTTCTTGTTTGGGTTCTCCCAAATTTCTCATACTTATATTTTGACCATACGCACAAGCAGAAGAAATATGAAAGCTCAATTATGTTTCTTTGTGAAGCAGGAAAAATTAAAAACTCAAAATTAGAATTTTATGATTTAAAACCATCAGAATTCAAAGACCTAAAAAAAAATCACCTGTCAGTTAGTGGAATCTTGTGCTTAAAAACACATCTTCTCACATTAGGACTGATGACAGATTAACCCCAAAATCAATGTTATTGGATAACTGAGGCTTAGTTTAATTATCTGTTATTTTATTTATTTATTCAATTTATTTAATTTATTTTAATTTAATTATCTTTAATTATCTTTTCAATATCATATGGGAAATAAGTGGCAGCACCAGGTTCAAATCCATTTTGTATGATTGTGATAGTCATCATGTCTGATAATTACATAATTTAGCACAGATAAAGATAAGTGAACATGTTTTGTTACCATTTGTGAACCACACACAGTGCCATCAGCCACATAGGCATAATCTCTTCCACCTGATCTCACTGATGACTCAATAGTTATGCATACATGTCCTTGAGTAGATGAATAAACTGCAGATGGAACATCACTTTTATAAGTATTATTATGTGGCCAAACACAAGCCAATTTTCCACAAAGAACATCCCTGGAAAGGGAAAGCAAAAAATGTCTTATCATTTTGTCTTTTAATGAAACAAAGTTTTAAATAAGTATTGTATTACATAAACTGTAATATGTTGTTTAATTGATAGTAGAAAACCAGAAAAATGTCACAATGACATTATTTTATGGTGCACAGCTAAATGTGATACAATTAATTAGCACGGTAGCAGAATTGAAAACTACACACTGAACTCAAATGTTCACACATGCCTTCATTTCCTATTTTAGAACTCAACTGGGAAAATTCATCACCCGCTCCCACTTCACTAAAGCTTGACTAGTCTCCCTATTTCTTACCCAACATTTGTTGAGAGTGGCTGACTTCATCTATTTACACTTTGTGCACCTTTTGAGCCCCTTCTGATTACGCTCATGGTACCTGCCATGATCTTTAGTCAGTAAATCTATTTAGTAACAGACACTCCATTTCAATCCCAGGATTCTTCCAACCTGCTGATATTTCCAGTCATTCTGCACTCCTCTCTTGAGAATTCAGAAACTTTTAGATCCCATTTTTGGCATAAGCATACAAAAGTTTATTCCATAAAGTTTATTTAGCCATTTATAATCTATCATTGGGTAGAATGCTGGCTTGTCTAAGAGACTACCAATATTCCTAGTTTATGCCCTGGAAAATCACCGATGTCACTTCTTGCTCTATCAAATCTATCAATTCTTATCTTCAGTGGAAACAACGATTCATAGTTATTGATATGTGTCTGTGGAGCATGCCATTATGATTTCTCCAAAAGTCTTCCCTTTAGAAATTTCATCCACTTGTCCTAAAAGACCATGGGGGGCTTTTTTTTTTTTTTTTTTGCCTTGTGGCTTGCAGGATTTTAGCTCCCTGAGCAGGGATTGAACCCACACCCTCAGCAGTGAAAGCACAGATTCCTAACCACTGGACCGCCAGGGAATTCTCCATGGGGTGGCTCTTTAAAATCACAGGAATTAGCTTAATAGCATCACAAAGTGAAGATTGAAATGAGAGTAGAATTCAGTACCCAAATCTCTTTCCAAGTTTTTCTCCCCTCCAGCCTAATTTTTCTAGGTTTTCAGATCGAAATAATTCTTTTGATTGTTGCTCTATTCTCTTTCTATGGAATATATCTTAAACCAATTTTGCATGGTAGGTCTTTTTCTAGTCTGGCTATTGAAATACAAACTCTTCATCCAAAGTCCGTTCTCTCAAAATTTGCATTTATGGTTGAATTCTTGGAACTGGCACAATCTGCTTAAAGCAGATGAATTGAACTACTGAATTCCAGTCTCATCTAGTGATTTTATTTTGGGAAAATTCATGTACTATTATCATCTCAGATGAAGTCCAGATAAGTCATGCCTGCTAACTTTCACAGTTCTTTCCACCTTTCCTTTTCCTTCTTCCATGGTAGTCTTAGACCAAGGATGGCACACATGCCTCTGGCCATCAGAGAGAGATTAAGTGTGGCTGGTTTACCACCATCTCCTGTCTCTGTTGGCATCCATTGTGGTGTAACTCAGTCTGCCTGATCACTGGTGCTCTCAGCTGGTATCTAACAAAGTGTGGCTGATTATACTTTGTCTTTTAGAGATAATCAGGGTCTCTTCATGAGATCTCACTTCATTCATTCATTCATTCATTTTGTGATTCCAGAGCTCCTCTTTTAATCCATTAGTCCTCCTGTGTTGGGGCATGTGGGAAATTCTGCATTCTCTACACGTCATACTTAACCCATAGTAAACTCATGTGGAGGCAGGTGGTGGAGGACACTTAGTCCCATTGAACTAGACACCTTCTTCAGCCATTTATAATCTTCATAAAGGAACCAAGTTCTTTTTCAACCATGCTGAGTGTGGTGCTTACCTAAGGATTTTACAGTTTTTCTGACTATGTCCTGGAGGTTAAAGAAAGTCCTACTTCTCCCTGGATCGCTTGACTTTATCTGAGTCTTTTTATATTCTCTTCCCACTCTCTTAGTTCTTGAATTTGGCTCTGTTACTATTCTTTAAACCACTTCCAGGTATAATCACCAGCAAAAAACTGTACCTATGTGTAAAACTTGATGAGTTTGGGGATAAGGACACGCCCATGAAATTACTAGCATCATCAAGGACATAAACATATTCATCACTTCCCAAAGTTTCCTTCTGCCCTTTGTATTATAATTATTATTATTTTGTGTGTACTAAGAACAATTAACAAAAGGTCTACCCTCTTGGAAAATTTTAAGTATACAATGACATATTTTTAAAGCTATGGGAACTAAGCTGTATAGTAGATCTCCAGAACTTATTTATCTGCTACTGTCATTTTCTAGCTTTATTGAGGTATAACTGAAAATAAAATTATGTTAAAGTGTACAAAGTGATGATTTGATAAATGTATACATTGTGAAATGATTCACCCGAGTGAATTAGCACATTCTTCATTTCACATATTTATCCCATTTTTGTGTGTAAATATCTTTAAGTTCTACTCTCTTAGCAAGTTTCATTTATACAATAATTATATAATAATTGTATAATTATATAACAATTATATAGTGTTACCAACTATAGTCACCATATTATACATTAGATGCTCAGGACTTATTCATCTTATAACTGAAAGTTTGTACCATTTTACCAACTTCTCCCTAGTTTCCACTGGCAACAGATTTTCTACTCTGTGTTTCTACCAGCTCATTTTTTTTTTTGAATACACATATAGTTGATACTATTCAGTATTTGACTTTCTCTGAGTGTCTCATCTCGCTTAACATACTGCCCCACAGATTCATCCATGTTGTCACAAATGTCAGGACTTCCATCTTTTTTAAAGCTGAATATTCCATTGCCTGTATTCCACATTTTTGATCCATCCATCCCTTCATGGACACTCATTGTTTCCATACTTTGGCTATTGCTGGATCATAAAGTAGTTGTATTTTTAATTTCCATACTGTTTTCCATAGTGGCTGTACCAACTTACATTCCCACAAATAGTGTACAAGTGTTCCCTTTTCTTCACATCCTTGCCAGTATTTGTTATCTCTTGTCTTTTGATGATAGCTGTCTCAACAGGTGTGAGGTGATATCTCATTGTGGTTTTGACTTGCATGGTCCTCATCATTAGTGACGTAAAGCACCTTTTCGTGTACTTGTTGGCCATTTGTATTTTTTTGGGGGGGGGAATGTCTATTTGGGTCCTCTACTCATTTTTAATAAAGATTATCATTATAATTTTAAAAATATTTTTTGCTATTGATATGTAAGAGTTCCTTGTATGTTTTGGATATTAACCCCTTATTAGATATGTGATTTGCAAATATTGTCTCCCATTCCCTTTCATTTTGTGGATGGTTTCCAGGGCTAAGCAGAAGCTTTTTAGTTTGATGTAGTCCTAGTTGTCTAATTTTTCTTTTGTTGCTTTTGCTTTTGGTGCCTATCCAAAAAATCATTGCCAAGACCAATGTCAAGAAGCTTATCTCCTATATTTTCTTCTAGGAGTTTTACAGCTTCAGGTCTTATATTCAAGTGTTTTTTACCTTCCACTTTGAGATGATTGTTGTATGTGGTGTAAGATAGAGGTCCAGTTCAACTTTTTTTTTTTTCTGTAACAAAACAGTTTTCCCTACACCATTTATTGGAAAGTCTATTCTTTCCCCATTTTATAATCTTGACCCCTTTGTTGAAAATTAATTCACTGCGTATGTATGTGTTTGTTTCTAGGCTATTCTGTTTCATTGATATATCTCAGTTTTATGCCAGTATCATGCTCTTTTGATTATTACAGCTGTATTATATTAAATAGAAGTGACAAGAGAAGGCATTATTGTCTTTTTCTTAATCTTAGGGGTAATACTCCTAGCTGTTACTGTTAAGTATACTATTAACTGTGGGTTTGCCATATATAACTTTCATTATGTCAAGGTACAGTCTTTCTACTCTAATACGTTGAGAGTTATTATAACGAAAGGATGTTGAATTTTTTCAAATGCTTTTTCTGTACCTACTGAGATGACCATATGATTTTTATCCTTCATTTTATTAATGTGGTGTATCACATTCATTGATGTGTGGATATTGAACCATCCTTGCATCCCTGGAATATTTCCCACTGGATCATGGTGTATGTTCCTTTCAAAGTACTGTTAAATTTGCTATTAAAAAAATTTTTTTTTTGCATCTATGTTCAACTGGGATATTTGCCTGTTATTTCTCTTCTTGTTATGTCCTTGTCTGTCTTTGGTATTAGGGTAATACTAGCCTTGTAAAATGAGTTTGGAAGTGTTCTTTTCTAATTTTTGGAAGACTTTCACAAGAATTTTTAATTCTTTTTTTATATGTTTGGTAGAATTCCCCAGTGGACTTGTTTGTTGGGAGGTTTTCGATTGCCAGTTCAATCACCTTATTTGCTATTGGTCTGTTCAGATTTTCTATATAGTAGATATAGTATACTCCAGTATTTCTCCCTACAGGGAAAAACTGGGTA
This sequence comes from Physeter macrocephalus, assembly GCF_002837175.3. Taxonomy (NCBI): domain Eukaryota; kingdom Metazoa; phylum Chordata; class Mammalia; order Artiodactyla; family Physeteridae; genus Physeter; species Physeter macrocephalus. Next base: position 89,165,807 of record NC_041233.1, read on the forward strand.
ATGGGCATTTTTGCCGGCTTCTTATGTACCGGGCCTGGGGGTATAGCAGCAGAGTGTGTATGTGTAGGGGTGTTCCTGTGTCCATTAAGAAGTGCTTATTTGTGCTTCCCTGGTGGCGCAGTGGTTGAGAGTCCACCTGCCAATGCAGGGGACACGGGTTCGTGCCCCGGTCCAGGAAGATCCCACATGCCGTGGAGCGGCTGGGCCTGTGGGCCATGGCTGCTGGGCCTGCGCGTCCGGAGCCTGTGCTCCGCAACGGGAGAGGCCACAACAGTGAGAGGCCCACGTACCGCAAAAAAAAAAAAAAAAAGAAGTGCTTATTTGATTTCTACAATAAATGGGACTCATTAATGGAAGTGCCATTGATTAACAGTGCCAACCTGTTTGGAAGCCTGTTTCTTGGGTGTTAACTGCAAAAGCTGTGGTGCAGACATGTGTACAAGCTTCCAGCAGAAGATAATGGTGATTTGAATTAGGCTACAGGGAGATGCTGGAGGAGGAGTCTGCTGGCATTCCTGGTCCCTGGGCAGGATCAAAGTTAGGCCTTAGAAGCTTTTTAAATTAGAAGGCTGATTCTCAGTCAATAGCTTTTAAAGCATGCACACAGACCCCTTTCCAGGTAAGACTGGGAGATGGGCATTTTTGTCTGCTCCTTCTGTGCTGAACCCTGGGGGCATATTTGTGAATGGAAGTCCCTTTGGCTATCAGAGCAAGGTGACTTGGGGATCTGACCCTGAGGCAGCAGTGCAAAAGCTGGGGTGTAGAAATGTGTACAAGTTCTTTATAGGGAGATACTGGTGACTTGGACTGGGCTACAAAGAGATTGCAGGGAAAGTGTCTATCAGTTTCTCGAGTCTCTGGGGAGGATTGCAGTCAGCTCCTAGATGTGTGCTAAATTAGAAACCTGACCTTCAGGTAGCAACTTTCTTAGTATGCAGATGGAAGCCTTTCAGGGAAAGACTAGGAGATGGGTGATTTCATCTGTTCCCTCTGCACTGAGCCCACATTCTACCTTCAGTAAGAAACATTAAATTTCTCTTAGTCTAGTCTCCTTACTAACACACTAGCAGGGAAAAAAATAAGAAAAAAGAGAACTGAATTGCATAGAAGGAAAATACACATAATGTTATTTGAAAATATTCTCCAGATATACGATTTACTGTCCATTACTATTTAGTGTTTCTTGACAAGAAATATATAATTTTTATAACTCAAGGAAACAATCATTTTCTATATACATACTTCTCTTCACAAGGTAATGGTTGGGAATTTTTAAAACCACAGTTTCCAAGACTATTACGCAGAGAATTAACTTCTTCAAAACAGGCAAATGGAGCACCTTGAGCACCTTAAAATGAAAATATGTCCTAAATTATTATTCTTGATGGCAATAAAACATTTTTCAATAAAATGCTAATGAAACTCATTGCATAAGCAAAAAAAATCATGGTCTTGATCATGCTTTTTTTTTTTCCTGTGTGTTCCCTGTCAATGCAAGTGGAAAGAAACAATTGTCTTATCTGACAGAAAATAGAAAATTATTATATCTATTGTAGTAAACTATGTTATGGTTAAAAATAATTTGCTGACCCCTCCCTGTGGGAATGCATCCGTCCTAGTCCAATGTACATCAGGCTTGACCTTCTAACTTGCTCTGCTTAATGAAATGAGAGATTTGAAATGTCAGTTGGGGCAAAACCGTCAGAACTAGTAGATTGAGTGCCATATTCTCTTTTTTTTTTTTTCTCTGATGGGGGACAAGCAATGTTTCAAGTAGAGGCTCATCAGTCAGTCTGGGTGTCATAGTGAAGGCGATGAGGAGTACCAGAGTAAGTGTATTAGGTATGGAAATCTCAGAGGTTTGAGGTTCATTTCCATTTCAACAAACACAGGGATTGGTATGTAGATGTGTAATTCTACTGCAAAATATGCCTAAAATGTGGCATTGTAATTGAAGCCTGGCAGTAGGGGGCAAGAAGGAGAGTAATGCACACTGTGCAATGCTGAAACTTCTGGAGAAACTATCTTCTCAATCATTTAAAGGTGGATAATGTCCTTAATGAACTTATTGCCTTAGGCAAGGTGGTCAGGAAACAGAATGTGTCTTGGTTACTCTTGGCTTAATTTGACCAGATGGTACAAATACTCAAGAAAGAGATAAGGGAAACTCATAAGAATCAGATATTTCAGAAACGTAATAAAAAGAAATAGAGAAAGTTCAGAAATGTGTCCACCCTACAGGCACTGGGGTGGAGGATGACGGATGCTGGCTGCTGTAACCTGGCTAAGTCATTATGTCTATTTGATTTTTCTGTGTCTAATCCATGGTGGGTGCTTCTTTGGTGGGTATTAACCTGGTAGATTAATACAAAGATCTTCACATTTTTTGTTCATGTCCATGTGTCTATCCACTTACTTCTATCCCAGAACTCTTGGCTCTAATCTTCCACTCTTCCAACATCCAGGCTTCCCACCGACCTGCTTGGCCTTGTCACTGTCCATGGGTACCCCTCTAATCCAACCTCTGGACATTTCTCCTTCATGGGAAATGGTTGACCACGTGGTCAAAATAATTTAAGGCATCCTCCCAAGTGAGGCTGCAGTGTGGCTACTGTCCTTTTTCAACTTATAGCCAGTACTGAGCCAACACACCTATATAAACAAGGCTGGCTTGTTCCTCCTGTGTCTGCTGCTCATAATGAAAGCCCGTGTATCTGTTGGTCAGAGCCGAGGAAGAAGCAAAGGTGGAAGAGGGTAGAAAGACATGCTGATCTAGATTTCCTGTTCATGAATTTGTCTTCTGCCCTCTCTTTTTCCTGAGCTTGAATCCAGATGAATGAATGACTTCTATCTATTGAACCATCTCACTTAGTGGATTTGACATAACTGAGCTTACGATGCATGGTTCTCAACAACTGGTCACTTGATGTCCGAAAACCAGGTTTTTTACCTCTACAGGGGCCAGTAGTGTGCCCAGAGTTGTTTTGTCAAATTGGTATAATTTTCCAGCTTAGACAGCACAGCTTTGCTCTAGAACCCCAGGGAACTGCATTTTTATTCTCCCGAGAGGCCTGGTAGAAGCCCCACATGGCATTTTTCTTTTTTTCATAACCCACACTTCTGGTATTAGATTTCTCTGTTTTATGATTAAAAATGCAGGGCTGTCTGCACTGTAGCTTGGATATGCTGCAGAGGCCTTTCCTGTTTTTACCTCCCTCAATATTAGCAATGTTTCAGGCCAACCAGGAAATGGAATCAAGTGGCACTTCCCCATCTACTGCCTCCAGAACCCACAGAGGCCTACCAGGTACTGGACTTGTTCTTTGTCATATGAAATGCAAGATACATAAAGTTTGTCTTCTACTTTGTAGAGGGTGTCAGGTCATGCCTCTGATCACTGGACTCCTAAAGTTTTACTGATGCGATGGGTTCCTAAATATTTTTTGAGTCTATCTCCTGCCCCTCGTAGTACATGCATTTTACTTAGTCCTCCAACATTCTAGCTACACTTTGCTTATTTAGCCGGGTTAGTGCAAAAATCAATGATAGGGTGGATCAATGTGACATTTTCTGGGATGTCCAAATCTCTTCAACTACATTATGACTGAAGGCAGGAGAGTAAACACAGCCTTGGAGCAAAACCCTAAATTGAAGACATGTGAATTCCATGTGCATGCAAACTGTTTCTAATTCTCTTTTCAGATAGGAATAGGAAAGAATATATTTGCCAAATCAATGGCTATACTCCTACCACATATTGGAGGTCACGCTGATCTGCTCTACAATAGACACCACACCGGCAGCGTGGGTGTGTTACTTAATCTACTGCTTGCCTGCATTTGCAATAGGTTACTATTATCTTCCAGGGACCATCTGGTTTCTGCAGGGTCAACTTAATGACCCAATTGGGTCATTAAATGTAGATATTATATAGCCAACTATGTCTGCATCCTTTAGATCTTTAAGGGAAGCAATAATTTCTGGAAAGGCTATCTCCATGGCCTTACCAAACAGACCAAGGAGCTAATGATGGCACTGCACAAACTACCATCACGTCAACCCCAATGATACACTCTAGGACTGAGAAAGGATTACCAAATGGACTTGTGGACCTGGTGGACCCATTATAACTGAAACTTGGCACAGACTCTATTTGTTCTCTGACCCCTCAAAGTCCCTGCTCCCACAGAGAGACCATGATGAAACTGGGTTTCCAGGTACACACCAAATCGGACCTTGCCCACCAGTTTCCAAAATGCTTGGTTATTTCCCTTTCCCCAGTGAACAAACCCCTGATTAAATGGTTGTAGGTCCCACTTGGGGGTGCACTAGGAGAACTGTTAACGTGTATATTTGCCAAAGTGTTGTGTGGTTTTCCTTCTGGGACCTTTAGTGCCCATTCAGTCAATGGTTCTGAAAACTGGCTTACACTCAGAATTTGGATATGGGATTATGATAATCATTAAGGTAATTCTCCTCAGTCTCTGAGTCATTCATTTTTTATTTCCTTTGATGGTACAAATGGAGTGATACCTTGGTCGGCTGCCCATAGAACACCCTAGAATAGAAATTATATTTTATTAACTGTCTCCCTGACTGCCTGTAAATCAGGTATCCACGTCTGCTACTCTGTCCCTGATGCTTATTATAATAATTTTATCCAGCTGTTTCTGGCAGTCAAGCACTGCTATCTGATCTTGATATTTTTCAAGATCTTATCATACCAATTACCATTAGTGAGCCTACTTCTATATTATCACCTCCTACCATCATTGCCCCTGGCCTAAAGAGAAGGCCATCACTGAAACATGCAGTGATTCTGACACCCCTCTCACCAGCACATCCCCTACGGCCTTGGTCTTTCCTGTTGGGCTTAATTATTTGGCCTTACACATGTAGCATATACATTAGAGAATATCCGCTTCCCTGAGCCTTTTCTTCCTTTACTCCACTATCTGTTATGGCAATTCTCGCATTTAAAGTTGACTTAGAGTGGGCCATCGTGTTATTTTCCATGCTTCTGGGAACAACCTAGCAAAAACTTTTACTACCTTCTAGGATCCTTGCCAGGATGTTAAATCTTCTATCTCGGGAGAGTGCTCCCATAACAATAAACTCTCTCCCACCCAATCTTACGTTCCCTGATCCAGTCTTATGATAAAGCGCTCTCAGAATCCAGTTCCATGTGTATACCTTGGTTTTGGTAGTAACTGCTGACAAGGACCTACAGCTCTGTTGGTGTAGAGCAGCAGTCCCAGACCTTTTTAGCTCCAGGGACCGGTTTCGTGGAAGACAATTTTTCCACGGACGGATGGACGTGGATGGGGCGGGAAGGGGGGGTGATGGTTCAGGCGGTAATTCGAGCGATGGGGAGCAGCGGGGAGCAGCAGATGAGGCTTTGTTCGCTTGCCCACCGCTCACCTACTGCTGTTCGGCCTGGTTCCTAACAGGTACCTGTCTGCGGCCTGGGGATTGGGGACCCCTGGTGTAGAGCTCTTTTATTCCCCTATAAGCTCCAGCACATCCTGGCTCTATTTTACTGTGCCTTAACTCTATTTTAAGCTCATGGCCAACACGTAGGGGAAGATACTAATGGGGATACAATTTGTGTAACAGGTTTCTGCATTATTTTCAGGCAAGGGGAACATACTTATGCCATTTTTAATTGGGAGCAGGTGTTGGTATTATCATATGTGATATATGATATATGATATAATGTATAATATATGATATGTATTGTATATATTTTATATACATATAAAATATGTGATATATTGGGGCAGGGCTGGACCATTATATAGATTCAAAAGTTTCAGAGAAGTCTGGAGGCTCAAAAGTTTGGGGGACATATTTTTAGCTCCTCTCATCCTAACTGCAGGTCCCATTTTTTTCCCAACCAGATACTTAACCCTGGCAAAACACACTTGATTGACAATTTAACCTTCTCTGGAGTTCCTTCAGCTTGGTAAGTCTTCAACTTTCTCTATCCTCTGATTTCAACTATATCAGTTAACAGGGAGGCCCTCCACTCAGTTTGAATTCAAATAATACCTTTTTGTTATCTTTTCGCAGATTTCAGTGTTGCTTTGCAATAGTCATCCAATTCCATTGTCCCTGTAGTTACTATTTCCTGGTACATTTCACCTGTGCCCACTGATATGTGGTGAACGCTGTCACTAGTATCCTATCCCTGTTCATTCAGTGAGCACATCCTCAGCTTCCACCAGGGATGGGGTGCTCGTGCTCGTTAACTGCCTGGTAGTGAGTGGTTTAGTTTTGAAAATGTATCTTGTAGGCTATTTTCTCACACTGCTCTCGGTTCTGACTGTTAGTGGCTGGAGACTCCAGAAATCAGCGTCTGGATGAGGTATGATGTGCAAACTATTTATTAGTGATCAGAACCTCTGGAAGTGAGAGGGAGGCAGCAGGATGGAGCAGAGAGGAAGTCAAACTAAGACACAGGCCCGACAAAGACTTGACCCACCCACGGGTAGCTGTGGAGCATAAACAGCCTGTCAGAGTACACACTGTGGCTAATTGGTGCCTGACTGGGCCAAAAGGGCCAGGCCTTTCTACCCCAACTCAGTTAATCATTGGACATGTGTGCTGCCCTGGGAAGGGTGCGTGCTTGGGTGAGGTGTCTCTGTGTAGTTGGTACAAATTCTGAAGGAGTGAGCTGACAGCTGGAGGCTATCTGACGACAGTTGGCAGTATTTTTCTTGTCCTCCATACTTCATTTGTCTTTCAACAGTCTATTTTCTTTCCTTTAAATGTACTTTGCATAAAATTAGAGGTTTTATGTTTCTTTTGTGTTTATGTATTTAATGTCTTTGTCTCTTGACCATAAGCTCTGTAGTGCAATAACCATGCAACTGTGTCCAACTTGTTGAATATTATCAGCGCCGTGCACATACACACTCACTATATATATTTAATGGACAAAGATGATTAATATGATTGAACTTCTACAGTTGCTTTAAAAGTTTAAATTTACTTAAAGAGATAATGTGAAATTTAAACAACTCTTCGTTAATTCATATGTCTCATATAGTAGACTACTATAAGAACTGCTTTTTGCCCTATAGTTTTTGGTAACATAACAACAAGAAAAAAAATGGCTGCTCCAGATAGGAGCCAAATAAATGAATACAAGAGGAATAAATGAATGAGTAAATAAATAAACTACAACAAAAGATCTGATTTTTGACCCATTTGGGTAAGTTTTGTGGAGATATTAGAGCATACAAGAGGAAATGCACATGAGTGGTTACATCTTACCTAAGCACCCTTGTTTTCATTAGAACTCAAGAAGCTGTCAAATGTCAAGTAACTCAATTCTGGGTTAACGGTTTATTTAATTAATAAAGGAGTCTGTCCTAGGTTCTACTTATTGGATCTTACAGAGAGTATTATTTAATTAATTTTTATTTATTTATTTATTTATTTATTTAATTTTGGCCTCACCAAGCGGTTTGCAGGGTCTCAGTTCCCCGACCAGGGATTGAGCCTGGGCCACAGCAGTGACAGGGCCGAATCCTAAACAGTAGACCACCAGGGAACTCCCATAATTTTATTTTAAGTGATGTATTAAACCTTGATCAAAAGTTACTGTAGCAAAGACAAATAATATTTTCAAATACAAATGAGCATTGAAAAAGCAAAAAACAAGAAACAACCAAATAAAAAGTAACATCCTAAAAACACAGCATACAGAAAATAGCACTGACCTGTCATTTATGAGAAATCATAGCTCTGCAGCTCTGGTTGAAATTTGGTTAAGTCACCTAATCTGAAACTTGTTACTAAAGACAAGTTTCAAATAATTAGAAAGACAATACGAATCACATACCATGTATTTGGTACAGACTATAAACCTTGTATTACAGCTGGGCAAATAACTGAAATTTGGTGTTATACTACCTTTACTCAATTAGCAAATGATTACATTTGAATGTCACTAATTTTGATCTATTCAAATTTAATTTAATTCTTCTAAAAATACAAAATCATGTTGGAGTATTATGAATAATGACTGTCTAAAAAGCAAGCATATATGCATGAGTCATGCATATATGCATGAGCTGTTGAGTTAGTTTCAAAAACTGTTTAAAAAGCAAAATATAAAAATGAATTTTGATCAGTTGCCTAAGACTACTGTTATCCTAGCAGTTCTTCAGTGAGGAAATATGATTATATGTGAATGAAATTCACTCTGAACTTTTAAAGTTTCAGGCCATTAAAATTAGATTACGAATGTGTAAAATAAAAGGAAATTAAGTAAACTTTCAGAATCTACTGACTTGCCATTCCAATATACATAAATACAGCTCCTAATTTGAGCTGTAAACATGGATTTTTGCCCAGGTAGCTAAAACCAAAACCAAAACCAAAACCAAAAATCAAAGCATGAGAAAAGGAATGTACAATACTATCCTGGAAAATCTGAAACACTCCTACAAAAACTAACCTTCTTTCATTCCAATTTAATCTTTATTGACCTTGTGATTCAAGTTCTTCCACATCTAGAGTTGTGTGATATGTATTATTTCCTACAGAGGGATCCAAATTTAAGTCAAAAGAAATATGTAAGACAGGCCCCTCCAAGCCTCCGCCCAGGTGCCCTGGGACCCGGCACCTCCCATCAGTGGGCCAACGCCAGGGCCAGGACCCCACAGGCCTTGCAGTCCACCCAGAGGGTACCCTTTGAGCATATAGCTCTGGAGAACAGAAGGGAGTGTGCTGCTGGGCCCCAGAGAAAGTGTGTGACAAAATGTAACCAACCCACCTAATACATAGAAATAAAAACAGAGAATCAGGCAAAATGAGGCAAAGAAGGAATATGTCCCCCCAGAAGAACAAAACAAAGTGGAGATAAGCAGTCTACTTGATAAAGAGTTCAAGGTAATGATCATATTAATACTAATATTAATTTTAACACTTAACTTTGTGTTGGGAAGCTGTCAAGTCACAGTGGAAGATAATGTTTCTAAAACTCAAATTTTTAGTTGCAAGTCTGAGTTTTACCCTTAGCAACAAATTCTGCCAGTTGTTTTCCTTGAAGTCACAGGCTCACCTCACTCATTTTTGATAAAATGTCTGCCAAACACCCAACTCTTATAAACATAGTTTGTCTCAATTATGATTTTAAGTAAAAATGGTGTTCATGACAAAAGTGGCTAGTTCAGCTCACAAATCAACCAATTGCACAGGTGCTTTCCCACGTCCTCCTGTATGCAACAGAAGTGCTTTATGTATCCTTCCCACGTATCACGCAGAATATTAAGACGATAAGATGTACTCAGAACTGAGGCTTAATAAAATTACTAATTTCTACTGCTTCACCAAAGACAAGAAAAAGAGAAATATATAAGAAAGAGCGATACCTTTTCCAAATATCTTGGCACACTGGTTATCGGTAGTTTGGCATCGTCCATTGTAACAGTATGCAGTTCCCAACCTGCACAACTGGCCATTCATTGCATACGTGTCAGGAATGCAATTACTGGAAGTCCCATTGCAATACTCGGTAAAATCACACTCTTGATCAACACTTTTTCTACAGGGAGTGCCTGCTACTGATATCTAGGAGGAAAATGAAAATCATGTTCCGTGAATGGCTATTCTCAATTACTTACTGAAGAGAAAATGAGATGTGTCTGATTACTGATACCTGAGGGAATAACAGAGACCGAAGCCTGAGTAGGAAAAGGCAGGTGCAGTATTCATGATGAAGCCTGAAGAAAAGTAACTGTCTCAAAGGACAAAAGGACCCCTCCAACAGAGCTTTGTGTTCTACATTGAGAGACCATCAGACTAACCAGCATTCGGAGGGAGACTACACAGATTAGCTTAAACATACTTGTTCCTCAAAATTGGAGAAACATTGCCTCTACCATTTTCTTCTTGGAGAGACCCAGGAGACAAACTAGCTGGTTTCATACAAACTACTATATTTAAAATAGATAACCAACAAGGACCCTCTGTATAGCACAGGGAACTCTGCTCAATATTCTATACTAACCTAAATGGGAAAAGGATTTGAAAAATAATACATATATGTATATATATAACTGAATCACTTTGCTGTACACCTGAAACTAACACAGCATTGTAAATCAACTATAGTCCAATATAAAATAAGAATTAGAAAAAAACTACCTGGTTTCAATGTCTTGCTTGGACTTTTACTAGCTTATTTGTGTGGGCGAGACACATAATCCCTCATTTGTAAACTTAGGATGATAATCATTCCCTCATAAGGTTCTTGTTAGTATTAAACTGAATTAATGTAAAAAGTGCTTAGAGCAACACATGGTAAACAATGTATGAAATAGCCATCGTCATCATTGTCATCATTGTTATATTTATTATTATCTGAGAGCCAAAAGTCCTCCTTGCATAGCTCAGATAAAGAGTACATTTATGGCCATATTTTTATGCCCTGCTGACTAAATCAGTCATCCATTGCCTTCCATAGTGAAGTTCACCACGTCCAAATGCTGACCCAATATGTATGTTGAAGTCTCACACACACACACACACACACACACACACACTCACACTCTACAATCCAGTTTGATTGACTTAATACTTTGCAGACTGAGACAAAGATGAGGAATAAACGAATGAAATGGCATCTTATAAAGGATGACATAAAAAAGAAACTCTTTCAACCTAGAATTCCATTTTTAAGAAATACATGTTTCAAAAATGAATGTGAAATAAAGACTTTCCTAGGCAAATAATAACTGAGAGAACTGATTCAGCAGACAGAAATTACAAGGAATAGTAAAGAGAGGTCTTCAGACACAAGGAGTATGGTACTAAACAGAAATTTACAGAAGAAAATAGAGGCCCAGAAAATGGAACAAATGATGTTAATTATAAAATTCTGTTTTCCTCATCTTACTTGCTCTAAAAAAATAAGACTCTATAAAGCAAAAAGAGTAACAATGTATTTTGTGTTTAGAGTATGTGGGAGTGTTCTTTTATATAAGATCCATTATCTATACATGAGGTGGTGTATTACATGAAACCAGACTCTGATCAAAGATGTGTAAACTCTGGGACAACCAGTAAAATGATTTTTAAAGTTTAAATAATAAACCAGTAGCAAAGATAAAATGGAATCATATGTTGTATAGTTTTAGAATTTATATTTAGTTTGCAGACCAACGGTAAGGCTCATGAATGGCTGTTGGGAATTCAAAATAGTATAGCCATTTTGGAATACAGGTTTTCAGTTTCCTATAAAATTCCATATACACTTACTGTATGACCCAGCAATTTCACTTATAGATATCTATCTAAGTGAAAAATAACCCTAATATTCATACAGAATCTGCTTATAATATTTTTATAGGAGCTGTATTTTCACCACCCCAAACTGAAAACAACCCAAATGTCCCCATTTGGGGAATGTATTAACGAACTGTGGTACCGCCTTAAAATACTTGCAATACTATTCAGCAACAAAAAAGGAATGAATTACTGATAAACGTAACATAAATGAAGCTCAAATGCATTATGCTAAGATGCCTAATTACAGTGTTTACACATATTATATCATTCAATAAAATGTCATTTGCTTTTGCAAAATTAGAGATGCAGAAAACAGATCTGAAGTTACCAGGGTCTGTGGGTGGAGGTGTGAATTGACCAGAAAGGGGCATGGCGGGGTGGTGAGATTTGGAGGCAGCGGTGATGAAATTGCCTACCCTTTGATTGTGGTGCTAGTTATAAGACCGAATATCTTTGTCATAATACTCAGAAGTATTCACTAAAAGAATTTTACTATAATAAAATATACCCTAATTGAAAAAATGGGCAAAAAGAATATATGGGATTTTTATGTATATGTAATTTACCAGAACTGGAATTAAAATATTTTGCATTAAGGAACTAGCTTTCTTATCCAAACATATGTCTTGAAGATCATATCATATTATTGCATGCAATTTAGCCTGCATTTATTAACTCTTGTACAATATACAATAATTTATGTAATCATTCCAATACCAGTAAATATTGTTTGCCTTTATGATTTGCTATTGCAAATAATCCTGAAATTAATATTTTTTTCCTGAGCTTTCCACACATGGTCATGTTTCTAGGGTATATACATAAGAGAGAAACTCATGATGATGAATTAACTTGATAATTTATACTCTATTCAAAGATATGCAAAAATTGCTCAGGAAAGGGATTATGGCAATTCAAAATTCCACAAACACTATGCAGAAAAGATCTCTATCCCCATTTCTTAGACAATATCTGGCATTGTTGTTTTTAAGAGTGCCATTTGGATGATACTGCGTTATCATTTTTATTTATGTTTATCTTAATTACTGCAGACGATCAGTGAACACATTGACCAATTCTACTTTTCATTGTTGTAAATTGCCTGGGCACTCCCTTTGCCTGTGTGTGTGTGTGTGTGTGTGTGTGGTGTGTGATTCGACTTTTACTTATTAATGTGTGAGGGTTCTTTGCATATTCTCTACGCTACACATTTTGTTTGCTCCACATTTTGTCGGCTATGCATGTTGTATTATTTTAGTTAGTCATTTACCATTTATTTGACTTTACAATTGCATTGAGAGTTGATTTTTTTTTGTATAGCAGTGTATAGGTTTATTCTACTCTTTATCTGATAAATTAGAAGATGGTAAACTGTGGTTTCAACATAATAGAATAATCAGTACTAATCTGAGATGCCTTCTCTATCTCATAGTAGTTGTCCTTATATACCTGTGGTTGTTTACGCACTCTTTACTTTGTTCCCCTGAATTATTTCTAGAGTCCTTCTATCAATTCAATTAATATAGCCTTCTATTATCACAGTTCAATTTCCAACATAAATGTTGGAAACTTACCTCACATTTTGATGTACAGCATGATCCAGAACCACATTTCACTGAGCCTTTCAGTTTACATGTATTATAATCACAGCAGTTCTTAAACTGACATTCCTAAAATTTCATAAGAAGAAATGCTATTTTAGTTCAACCACTTAACAGTTCTTGTTTCTCAGCATCTACTTAATACTCTCTTGTGTTCAACTTTTCAATTATACAATATACTTATATTCAGTGAAGCTTTACTATTTTACTATTTCTAGAATACCCAAAGGCACATACAGCTATAAGAACTAAATAAGTAACATCTAAAATAGTAGTTGATTATTTACATTTACTACCGAAAATATTTGGTAATTAATTCATAAATTGCCAACATGGAAATATATCACCTGAATTCCTAAGAGAAAACTATCCCCAATTGTCTTTTTAGTAATTTGTTTAGTAAAGTTTCTCTTTGTGAATAAATAAAGCTAAAGTAGAGTTAGGCAATATATATAATAAAAATGCATTTAATAGAGTAAACATGTGTCATGTTTTACTACAATGGAAATTAAAAAAGGATATGTCAACATATGTATGTTTACAAGGTAAATGGCAGTTAGCTGTTACTCAAATTAGGTGATAATTTAAATAAAGTTAACAAACCAAATATTTTTTCATGTAAATACATTGCATTTCTACAATTCTTTAATATTTTTATATTCTTAAAACTTTTTAAAATCAAATACTTTCCATTTTCTCAAAAATCTGGTTTCAAAGTTATTGTCCTTAATAGAAGGTAAGATTCTTCTTCATTTAAAATTTTCCAAATGTTTCCGATTTTTCACGTTTATGTGAATAGATATGTATTTGTAAATATTCCCATCATAGAAATAACATAGAATATATGGAGTAAAAGTTGAAGTTGTGGTTATACTCCACAGATTCTCCAGGGGTAATCACTGTGTATATTTCAGTGTTTAATGTTCCAAAGTCCAATATCACTATATGAGTGGATGTGTGTGCATATATTCTTTCATGAAAAGTAAACGAGGATGCATGCCCAAACCATGTTTATCAAGACTTATTATGAGCAATCAGTTTAATTTATAACAAGGTAACTGGGAGATGGTGTCTCATTTTTCATTATTATTTCTCTGATTACTAGTGTGTTTGAACAGGAATTTGCATTTTGTACAATTTTATTTATGAATTAAATAATCACCTCACAATTTTCACCATTTTGCATAGGGATTTTTGTTTGTTTTCCTCTTTTCCCTTTAAATAGTAGGAGCAGCTTTTTTATAATCTCCAATTACCTTTTTTCTCTTCTATATGTTGATAACATTTCTTTGCAGTCTATTGTTGATCTTATTAGTGGTGTCTGTTATTTTCTGTAATTTGTAACATTCTTCTTCCTTTATGACTATTGGGCTTTATGTCTCATTACCAAGACCTCCATTATGCCAAGACTATAAAATATTATCAATACTTTTAATTTATTGCTTTTTAAAACTTATAGATTTTTTTTCTGAAATGTATTCCTCTACATTTTGTGGAATATTTACTCCAGTATTTATTACTAGTCACCTTATTTGTGAATACAGGAACAAATAAATGTACACACCTGCATGTGTGTGGGTCAGTGCAAAAACAGAGCTTCCACTTGTGTAAAATGGGGGATACTTATGAAGATATAGGTGTCAATGCCATTCTGCCAAAAACTACCTGGAACACATCTGAGTTGAACAAGTTGGATTTATTACTAGTTTCCGGAAAGGAAAACACACACCATGGGGAACTATACTATACCTCAGTGAAAGGATCTCATTATAGGATCTGGGCTCCTTTTAGGTAATTTGGGGAGGGTTTAAGGAATCTAGACTTTGCTAGACTAGATGCTGTCAGAAACCAGGGGTTCATCTATAGTTGGGTATTTTAATAATTCTTATCTAGACGAAGAAAGACTGTACTGATGCTAGGGTTGAAATTGGTAAAGGAGCAGGAATTACTCCTACGAGCCAGGAAAGGATGGTGTTTGGTCATTATTGTGACTTGGACAATTTTCAGGTTTTACCCTCCTCAGACATAAAGTGGATGCCCTTGCTTAAAGAGTGGCCTTGCATTTTTTCCTTCATCCATTATGGTTACAGATGTTGACCTTGTATACAATTGTTTATTTTCAAAAAGAGAACATTGCAGCCTGTCTGTGAATGCCAGGCCAGCTCTTAGCAACACCGAGGCCCAGCTGATAATAGGTCAGATCCTACATGTCAGGGCTTGTTTCTCCCTTACTCCTACGGAATGCTTTGGATTTATAGATAAACCCTTATGACATTAACTATTTCCACCCTGGAAATAAAATGTCATATATCCATATAACTTTTACATATTTAGAGAGCTAAATCAATTGATAGATATAAATGTTGATATATAAATAGATAGATAGAGATGTATAGATGGCCCAGTACCACAGTGAATGAAATTAAACAGCCTTGCAGTATATTCTGATATTTTGTAACGCAAAATTACCCCCAAGTCAACTCTTTTTCTAAAAAGTTCCTTTGTAGTTATCTACAAGAATATAAAAGGAAACAAACAAATGTACATAACAAAACAGAAACATACTCACAGATATAGAGAACAAACTCGTGGTCACCAGCTGGGAAAAGGAAGGGGAGGAGGGGCAAGATAGGGCGATCAAGAGATACAAACTACTATGTATAAAATAAATAAGCAACAAGGATATATTGCATAGCATAAAGAAATATAGCCATTATTTTTTAATAACTTTAAATGGAGTACAATCTATAAAAATACTGAAAAGTCAAAAAGTCCTTTTGTATTCTTCCTTAGTTCTCTTTCAGAAAAACTTTGGAATAAACCTTCCAAGTAACATTATTCCTAATGGGGTATTCAAATATACCAAAGAGTCAATTCTCACCCACTCACACACATCCTATAATTACATTATCCATGCATTCATTCAATCAATAAGTATTTGTTGAGTATGGAGTATATATCAGACACTATTCTATGTGCTAGTGATGCAGCAATAATCAAGCCACGGACTATCTATTCACTTTGTTATTTTATTGTTGTTCTTTTGCCAGTACCACCTGGTGTGTGTGTGTGTGTGTGTGTGTGTGTGTGTGTGTGTGTGTATTTAATTTGCTATGGATGATCATTGTTCCAAATTATTAAAATAGATTCATGCACTTGGTTAATTTTTATTTCTAGATGAAATTTAGGATCTGCTTTTGCAGAAGAGCAGTTCAATTTGGGTTAAAAGGGGCATGTTGATGGGGATTTAATAAAGAATGAATTGGACGTAGTTTGACTTTAAAAGAAATAGCTATTTATTCCATTTCCATGTGTCTTTCAGTTTTGTTAAATCATTTATACCTTTGAAGTACTGGAAAGAACTTATTAACTTTATTCCTATTTGTTATATAGTTTTCATTTTTTTAAGAGTGTAGTGAAATTGCCTTTTTAATTTCATTATTTATTGACTTTAAAAAAATAAAGACTATTATTTTTGTCTTAGGTATTCCACTACTGTATTCCAACTGCAACATTTTTCTTTATTGTCAAATATAATGGATCTACTTCTAATGATTCACTATTATGTATTAAATTTCTTATAAATTACTGGTAGAAAGTTTCTTCAAATTAATGATATTAAGTTTTATTCTGAAGCACATTTTTGAGGAAGGAGTATTTAGTGTTAGAGATTCTTCCTCAATTAGTTGTGATAAGGATATGTTTTTTCTTTGTTTAGTATAATAATCACATGAATAAATTAATTTATTAGCATTCTTCAGAATAAACCTCATTTGGGCATATTTTTCTTTTGATTATACTTGTGGATTTACCTGTTAATGTTTATCATAGGAAACTTGCACTTACGTTTGTTACACTAGACCATAGTGTGTGTTTGTGTGTGTGACTTGGTGATGCTGCATTTTTCTTTACTACTAAAATTAGTTGAAAATTTTATGTTTATTATCTGCCAACTAGCTCAAATCAGACGCTGTCCACATGTGGTTGGTAGACCTCGGGAGGTCTCTAAGATATTTTTAGTGGGTCTATAAGGTCAAAAAATTTCTTAATAGTAATTAGACTTTATTTGCCTTTTATATTGTACTGACATTTGCACTGATCGGGAAAAAGCAATAGTGGATAAAACTGCTGGTGCTCTAGTTTGAATCAAAGCTAGTGGTCATTGTATTATTCGCCGTCATGCACTCTAAAAAAAACCAGTTTCATTTAAGAATCCCTTTGGTAAAGCTGTAAAAAATTACGAATTTGCTAAATTTTAACACTTGAATACTCCCCTAATATTGTGACAAATGGAGAGCATGCATAAGCTCTTTTCATGCATAACCACAATACCTTCTCAATTACTACAGATTCTCAAGGAAAACACTGATGTGATTGTTTGCATTACAGACTGAATAGTCACATTTATCATAGAAAACAAGTTTTTATATGAAAGAACAATTTACAGACAAACCATGGTTATTCAGGCTTGGGTATTTAGCAGACGTTTTCTTAAAAGTGAATGAGGTATGCCTGTTACTTCAAGGAAAACAACTGAATTTGAATCTTTCAAGTGAAAATTAGAACTTTGGAAAACTTTTATCCATCGACAGAAACTTTATTTTCCCACTACTTTTCTGACGATATTAGTGATGGTATTAATGAATATAAGATTATGGTATTTCATAATGAAATATGCCAACATTTAGAAACTGCATAATTCAGTGAACCAAATGACCAACACATGATGTTACAAAAATATACATGTGTAAAAGGTCCACTTGAATTGTAATATAGACCAATGGGCTTTAGTGTAATGGGGTATAAATAATCCACTAATTTTGGTTTCCGATTTAACAATACAATTAACCTTTTAGAAATTTTCACTTTTCAAGTTTGGTGTAGTAACAAAGTACAATATGCACAGTTTTCTGAAAAGTTATGAAAATTCCCTTCCATTTTATAACTATATACTTGTTTGAAGATGGATTTATATGGATTGGGGCTGCATCTGGAGATGATGAATTTGGAGAGAAATCACAATCTCATCAATATCGATTCCTCCAATCTTAAAATATGGCATATTCTTGAATTTATTAAATACTTCCATGATTTCTCTTAGCAATACTTTGCAGTTTTCTATTTAGTGGTCTTGTCCATATTTTATTAGATACATTCTTAAACATTGTATGTTTCTTGGTGCTATTGTAAATGGTGTTATTTTAAAATTTCCTTTTCTAATTTATTGCTGATATAAAGAAGTCTTTTGACTTTTGTGAATTATGTAACCAATGACCTTGGTAAATACACTTATATATGCAAATTATAATTTATTTCTAGATTATTTTGGGTTTTCATTGTACCCAATCATATTATTAGGAATGATAGTTAAATTTCTTCACTTCCAATTGTTATACATTTTCTTAATTAATGTTAGTCTTGATTTTTTTCTTTACTAGTGTTAGTAGAGGCTTATCCATTTTATTTATAATTAATTAATTAAATTTATTTATAACAAGAACTTGCATTTGGTTGTAGGATGTTTGGATACAGAATCTATACTGACCATGAAGGTGTTATGGGTACTCTGATGTCAGCACTGTTAGCATAGCTAACCAATCATTCTCTAATGATCTTGGTTTTCATTACACTTCATTTTCATGTAGTTCAAATTACTGTCTACTTTCCCTACTGATTTCTTCATCCAGGTTGTATTCTCCTTCCTGATTTCTCTCCTGGTAGTTTCAGGCATTTATACTTGTCCTTTCCTATTCTTGTAGGTTATACTCCACATATTGGGGAACCAATGTGAGGCGCTGTCAGCTTCTAAGTATGTCACCTCGGTGGGTCACTAAAGAACAAGCAACATGACCACAGGTTAGGATAATGAACCTATTGGATCTACTGTTAAGATGGAGTTTTCAAAGATGCCAGGTATCACCTGGATTCTCTATAGGCCTACGCTACTCATGATAGCAGTTTGGGTCCCCTTATGTGAGTCTGTTAAGTAAAGATTCTCTATTCAGTCATCCTACAGTGATCTGGGTATTCCCCATTCCCGAGTGAACAGCTACCGCAAATGGCTGGAGGTCACTTTGGAGGGGAATAATTGAGGAAATTGCTACTTTATATCCTTATTCGGGCATTGTAGGATCTCACCCTCAACTTGAACAATGAGCTCTGGCTCTGAGACTGGCTTGGGTCCAGAAATTTAGCAAGGGATTGTGAATTTCCATTAGTAGTAATTGGCACCAGTCCTTTGCTCATCTCTTCTTAATTTTCAGTTACATACATCAAGGGATATCATCATTGACTACCCAGATCTCTCTCTTTTTTTTAATATAAATTTATTTTTTACTTATTTATTTTTGGCTGCGTTGAGTCTTCGTTGCTGCACGCAGGCTTTCTCTAGCTGCGGCGAGCGGGGGCTACTCTTCGTTGCAGTGCATGGGCTTCTCATTGCGGTGGCTTCTCTTGTTGTGGAGCACAGGCTCTAGGTGCCCAGGCTTCAGCAGTTGTGGCACACGGGCTTCAGTAGTTGTGGCTCGTGGGCTCTAGAGCACAGGCTCAAGAGTTGTGTCGCACAGGCTTAGTTGCTCCGTGCCATGTGGGATCTTCCGGGACCAGGGATCGAACCCATGTCCCCTGCATTGGCAGGCGGATTCTTAACCACTGTGCCACCAGGGAAGTCCCTACCCAGATCTCTCTTAATCACAGCCACTTGGGCTCTGCTATTTTGGAATTCAAGCATCCCTAGTGACACTGGGTGCCCAACTCCATGATGGTACTTCCAACCATCAACCCTAGTCTATAGAAGAAAGCTACCACTGAGATTTTCAACAACATCAGGATCTCCTCAGAAGTGCATTTCCTCATTGCTTTAGTGAAAGGAGTGTACTCTGGGCCATCCAGATAATTAGGTGCTAGATTTTGTAGTATCCTTATGTTCTATTAAAATATGGCCACAACTCTGAACTTTTGACCCCTTCTGTATTACTCCATTAAGGTTGTTCTGGCATATCAACCTCATTTATTGTAGGCCAGATTGTTTCCCATCTTCAAGGTTCCATACAGTGGCAAATCAAGGCTGGCCCCGGGTTACGTTGCCAAGGTATTAAACCCTGATTCACTAGACAGCATCCCCCTTTTCCAGACTTATATTTTAATATCTTGGGGTCAACATCCTTAACATCCATCCCTGGCATGTTCTCCATGTTCTTGTCCACACATACTAGCAAATTCTACAATTAAAAAAAAATAACTTTATTCCAATAGCAGAGGGTATGCCTTCACTTGGGTTGCGTTTAGACTTGAGACTAATTAGTGGTCTAGTATCAACAAGGGAAGGCAGGGACAGATCTTGAGAAGAACAGGCATCATCCTGTGAGAAATCCATCTCATCTAAGTCTCTCTGGTCCACAGGCTCTGCCCCACCAGGGGGAGAGCAGTAACTTCACAGCCCAGGGGGTTCTGAGGGATTTGGAGGTGTTAAGTTTCTCAAGTGCATCTATTCAAATGTGCCAAGCCCAGAAATGAGTACATGAATGCATATTACTATCTGGCCAGCATGAAATTCACTTTCAGAATCCTATCTTGAGTGTTTGCTTCCTAGGACAATTTCTGGTCCAGGTAATGTGGTTTGAGTTTCTCCAGAGACAGACTCTGAAACAGTGATGCATATGAGTAATTTATTTGAAAGGCGTATTAGTCCCCTACTGATGCTGTGACAAATGACCACAAACATAGCGACTTAAAATAACACAAGTTAATTTTCTCACACTTTCTGTAGCTCAGAACTTCAGACAGGTAAACTAGGTCAGGTCCTCTGCTTACAGTCTCACAAGGGTAAAACCAACATGTGGGGAAAAAGCTTCCTGTTTCTTTGGTGGCTGTCAGCCAAGGGCTTGTCTTTTCTCCAGGAAACTATCAGCATTTCTTCTTGTGCTTCCATGTGTCTTCGTCCAGCAGTAGCGGCTTGAGTCCCTCTCACTTTCCAAGGCTACCTGAGCCCCCTTCTGCCACATCTCTCTGACTTCACCTGGAGAACATTCTCTGTTCCTGAGGGCTCATGTGATTAGCCAGGACCCACCCAGATAATCCAGGATAATGTCCCCTCTTTAACGTCCATACCCTTAATTAGTTCTGCACATTATCTTCTGCCATGTAACATGCATATCCACAAATTCCAGGGATTCGAGTGAGGATGTATTTGAAGGTCCATTCTGCCCTACCACCAAGGTGCTGGTATAGGATGTTAGGGAAGGGAAGCAAGCCAATACGAGTGGGTTTGTGAACTGTTTGCTGCTCCTGTAAGATAAAGCTAAATCCCACAAGTACCTCTGGGAAATGACACTGAATAGGGGACAGCAAACATTTTCTGTAAAGGATGAAATAGCACATAGTTTCAGTTTTGCTGAAATGCTGTGCCATATGGTCTCTGTTGCAACTATTCAACTCTGCTGTGGTAGCACAAAAACAGTCATAAACAATATGCAAACATATGGGTGTGGCTGCATTCCAATAAAGTAACATTCACAAAAATAAGCGGCAGCTGAATTTGGCCCACTGGCTACGGTTTGTAGAACTTCGATGTAAAGCATGCCTCAGAAAATCTCCTCATAAGGGGCAAGGAATCTGGGACATTTATTCACCATCATAATTATCTGAGGGCCGATCGCTAGTCCTGAATACATTAAGTCCTCCCTGATAACTGGCTGAGTATTCTACTCTATTGAGGCCAGAGGAAGCACTGCAACAGAAAGTATCAGATACTTGAAGCAAAAACACTCTACAGGAACAGTCAATGCCAAGGAAATACTGGTAGAGCATTGACAGCATCTGCTATAAGTGTTAATCTGCCTACAGCCTGCAGTTGGGGAAACTCACAATGTGT
This sequence comes from Physeter macrocephalus, assembly GCF_002837175.3. Taxonomy (NCBI): domain Eukaryota; kingdom Metazoa; phylum Chordata; class Mammalia; order Artiodactyla; family Physeteridae; genus Physeter; species Physeter macrocephalus. The sequence goes on from NC_041233.1 coordinate 89,187,581, forward strand.
AGATTTAGCCCTAGATTATGTTGCTTCAGTTTATCCTTCATTAAAAATAACTAGACTATTTGGCAAGTAATTGGCACATATTTAGGGGTAGGTGAATGCAAGATGAGCACAGTACTATGTATTTATCAAAAAAACTAAGATGACATTGGAAAATCTGAGATAGTCGGAAAACATGTATACATATATAGAGAGACATACACACACATACATATATGTATAAACTTTAGGAAATGGTAGATGATTAAGAGAATGTGTAGGGATTTAAAGTTATGTAAACAAGTAGTGGTTAGCTATTTTTGTTGGTGGATAAGAAATTCATATAACTGCTGGGGGAATAATCATGAAGAAACTGTTTTTATTTAAATAGGGGGAATTATTAAATATTACAAAATAATGATACTATAACATACTAAATATCTGGTCCTATGAGTTGAGAATAGTGTGCATTGAACATTTGATTGATGGAACTATAGCAGATTACATATTTTTATTTCGAATGAGTAAACAGAACAAATATTGATCTTCATGAAACTGAGAAATGCAGGAATGTTTGAGAATAATTAAGAAACATCCATTAAAATGTTTAGACATCCTTGCGTCCATAAGAAACAGAAAAAAGTTGGACCAAATTCAGAAGTTTGTAGAGAAAACAGAGACTGAGGTCATATGATTTAGGCTAAAAGGGAATTCATTTAGTCCATATATTCAAAAATCTCTCTGCTGGCATAATTGCAAACAGTGTCTTCAAACCAAGGTTTCATGACTCATTTGCCTTCTCAGCTGAAGAGGTGTGGGGAAATGATTCATACTTCTTAATTTATCCTCATTTTCACATCTTAATTCTACTGAAGACTTAGTTGCATATATCATTCCATATATGCCATGACCACTTACTGGAAACATAAGAAATTGTGCTCAGATTTCAGTCTTAATTACTCACCTGTTCACTGTCACAGTCACATTCTTCCTGAGGTTCCAAAATCCCATTACCACACACCGACTGATTTTGATATAATGGTTTCAGTTTTGAAAAGTTCTGAAGACACTGACCCTCAAATGTTGAAACAAAATATCTATAGTCACGCATGCTGCAGTTGCTAAAAATCTTTATACCACTGGAAACCCTAAAAGGAAATAACAGTCCTCAGGTTAAATAAACCTAGCTAATAAAACCACGTCTAAACAATGCTCCATGTATAATGATATGAATTGCAAGATGGCTCAAATGAAAAACTTGTACCTTGGTGGAGACAAAGTCACACATGATTAATTTTTAATTTATCATTGTTTATCTTTAACATTAAAAAAAAATAAGCATTGAAAATGTATCTTTACAGGAAAGCAGTAAGGTTTAATGGTTAAATCTGTCTACCTATCTATCACTTATCTATCTACCTATCATCACCTATCTTTCTCCTTACCTAATATGCTCTTCTCTTACATATTGAAGGCTTCCTTCCCTTATTTCCATTAAATATTTGCTCAAATGTCACCTTCTAGAGAGGTCTACCTTGACATTATCTGAGATTGTGTCCCCTCCCATATTCTCCTTCCAATTTCAATATTTATTATTCTACGTAGTAGTTTCACATCATGTAAAAATAAGATTTTTTATTTGTATCTTTTAATATATTTTCATATGACCTAAATTTTACACTAAAATATAAGTCCCTTGAAGTTTTATATTTTCATGTTCATTTCCAGTGGGCTGTCTAGTAGCTATGTCTGACAGATGTCCAACTGACATTTCAAATATACGAGGTACAGTATTGAACTACTGTTCTTCCCCACCAAGTCTGCTCCATCCACTGTTCCCAGTTGCTGGCAACTCCATTCTTCTGGTAGCTCAGGTTGATAACATGGGTGTGACCCTGGACTTTCTGCACTAATACACACACACACACGAATATAACACATCCAATTAACAATTTTTATATGGATTGCATGTTGAAATGATAATATTTTAGATAAACTGGGTTAAATAAAATATTTTATTAAAATACATCACTCTAATTAATTTTATCTGCTGTAAAAAATTTTTAAATGTAGCTACTCTAAAATTTAAAGTTCTATATGTGGCTCACATTTCATTTCAATTGCACAGTGCCACTCTACGCAATCATGTCTGAAATAATCATGCCTGAACAGCTATATCTGAGATGACAGAAGTCCTGGGTTGTCTCCTGAGCCTTCGAGGAAAGAAATATGTAATTGCCAAGGTTTCAGAGTTGGTAGTGTCTGAGAAAAAAAGTGAAATGCTTTAGCCTTTACTGGCATAGCGATTTGTAATGGGATAAATAGGCGAAACCGGGAGGAATATCACAAGCAATAATAGCATTTAAGCAAACTTCTCTATTACTTTTAACTACATTTTTTTAAAAAGGAACATTTATTTATTTATTTATTTTTGGCTGCCTCGGGTCTTTGTTGCTGCGCGCGGGCTTTCTCTAGTTGCAGCGAGTGGGGGCTAATCTTCGTTGCGGTGTGTGGGCTTCTCATTGCGGTGGCTTCTCTTGTTGCGGAGCACGGGCTCTAGGTGTGTGGGCTTCAGTAGCTGTGGCTCGCAGGCTCAGCAGTTGTGGCTCTCGGGCTCTAGAGCCTGTAAAGGCTCAGTAGTTGTGGCACATGGGCATAGCTGCTCCGCGGCACGTGGGATCTTCCCAGACCGGGGATCAAACCCGTGTCCCCTGCGTTGGCAGGCGGATTCTTAATCACTACACCACCAGGGAAGTCCCAACTACATTGTTTTAATCGGCATCTGTGCCATTCTGCTTCTGTAGGCCACTCTCATGCAAAAAGCTACAAACTCTGAGCACTGACATCCTTTTACACAAAATTAGTTTAAAAATAGACAGGGATGGGCTTCCCTGGTGGCTCAGTGGTTGAGAATCCGCCTGCCGATGCAGGGGACACGGGTTCGTGCCCCGGTCCGGGAAGATCCCACATGCCGCGGAGCGGCTGGGCCCGTGAGCCATGGCCGCTGAGCCTGCGCGTCCGGAGCCTGTGCTCCCTAACGGGAGAGGCCACAACAGTGAGAGGCCTGCGTACCGCAAAAAAAAAAAAAAAAAAATATTCAGGGACTCAGAAGTTATTTTCTACTTGGACCACATGTTTTCTGAGTGAAAATTAAAAGTATTAGTTAGAACTTGGAACTTTTACTTAAGGCGGGTACAAAACAATTTAATTTTTAAAATCTCTGCTTAAAAGATGGCCATGGGAAGGAAGAAATGCAAGTGAGATATATATATATACACACACATAGATATACACACATATATATACACACACACATACATATATAATAGACACAAGGCATTTGAAACAAATATTAAATAATTGGCTTTTTGTGGGGAAGGTTAGGGCTAGGGTTAGGGTTAGGGTTAGGGTTAGGGTTAGGGTTAGGGTTAGGGTTAGGTGGGCTAAGGCAGCTGCCTTGAAATACTTGGATTTCTTATCCAAAGTTCCAATTGTGGGGTAGGAAAAAAATTGAAATAATTATTTCAGGAGAACGCAGCATCCTCTGCAGCCCTAACTGTTTCTGATTCCATGGGCATTAACTTGGCAAAATGTCAACTATCTGCTTTCTTTTACATAGGCACTTCGGTAGCTGTTTGAATGAATCGTAAATTTGTAATTACAAAATATGTCTTCAACAAGTCCAACAATCCTATCACTTTCCTAAGTCACTTCTAAGTTCCAGTCTCCAAGATAAGTGTTTCACATCTTCTACCAAAGCTTCCTATCAGAATAAACCAGATTCCCTACATCTTTACACCTCCGTTAACCAGATGCCCGATATCTGTTTACTCTCCTAATGTTCTATCACAGTAACTGAATTTATCCTCTCCTCTCTAATTTCCTCCATGATTTTGCTCTTAACTCTTCATATATCCAACATCATCTTTTCTTCCTCTTCTCTTCATTTTGATCAATCTATAGATAATGTCATGTCTCCCATCAATAAAATCCCTCCTTTGATTATAAATCCCACATCATAATCCCCCAAAGGTTGCCTGTATCCTTCATCTCCATCCTATTGCCCCCCACAGAGTTTATCAGGTTCCTTAAAAAGAATCTAAAATATTGATTGGGATTGCACTGAATTTATAAACCTCTTCTGGAAAAATTAGACATTTTATAATAGGTCATCTATTTTCTTAGTGCTGGTATACACATACCTATACACGTACTAAAGGTTTTCAAGATTGATCACCCTGACGAATTTTTTGATGTTGCTGTTGTTCTGACTGTGTACTGATTCTGTGGCTTCTATGTAGGTAGTCAAGCATAATAACTTCAAAGAAGGACAATTATTTTCCTCTTCAAATCTTTTTTTCTTTTTCTTTCCCTCAAAATAATAACCAAAGCTACTAGTACTACGTTATATTGTTAAGCGTGATTTTGCCTTGAGCAACAGATACAACAAGAACAAAAACAACAACAGTATCTATGTGAATTCAATATTTCATAGTCTTCATAAATCTTTAAAGTTTCCCTCTAATTCCTTTGAGTGAATATTTCATTATCATGGGGTTTACTGCTTTCTGGAGTCTTGTATCATGTGAACAAATTCATTAGTGTGATATCTCTTCAGGCACAACATTTCTTCCGAATTTTTTTTTTTTTTTTTGCGGTACGCGGGCCTCTCACTGTTGTGGCCTCTCCCGTTGCGGAGCACAGGCTCCGGACGCGCAGGCTCAGCGGCTATGGCTCACGGGCCCAGCCGCTCCGCGGCATGTGGGATCTTCCCGGACCGGGGCAAGAACCCGTGTCCCCTGCATTGGCAGGCGGACTCCCAACCACTGCGCCACCTGGGAAGCCCCCTTCCTAATTATTGACGTGGGATTGAGTATAAAAAATAAATTCATCATGTCTTGTAAACAACCTCACAAATATATGTGTGAAATTAATTCAAAAGAAAAAACAAGGCTTACACTGCTTCATGATTCATTATGCATGTAGCGCTTGGACAGGAACATTTATGGATGTCATCATATGTTAATCCTATTTTAAGGCCAAGCAGTTGAGCTATAATAACGGAAAATCCCTCCAATGTTATTGCACCTGGATACTAAGATAAAGAAGGTTGAAGAGAAAACCATTATATAAGAAGAAAACAAAAGCAAGTAATATATCAAAACAGTTGTTCCTATAAAATTTTATATTTTAATACTTTTTCATGTTGACTGTATTTTACATTTTATTTTGATAAATCATTGATATGACTATCCGTACTAGTTAATTTATTAAGAAGCATGATATAAAGTAAAATGTAATCAAACTACCAATATTCTCTGGTGTAAAATTAGGCACACCCAGATTCTATAGCCTTAAGCACACTTAGTGTTTCTGATGTAACCAATATAAAATACATTTATTTAACTTTCTTATTAAATCAATTCATTCAATTAACAGTTATTAATTCAGTATACACATGTGTCAGGCACTATGATAAAAGATGAGAATATAGTGGCATGCATGAAAGAAAGGACTTTGTCCACACTTGGAGCTTATATTACAAAAGAGGAGAAAGAAAATTAGTAGGAAATTAATAACAAACTCCCCAAATATAAAGAGATCATGAAAAGTGCTCTGAAGAAATGGAGTGCTCTAATAGAAAATTCTGAGGAGGGGTATAAGATACAGATAAGATACTTGGGAAAATCTATTTGTGGAATTGATGTTTAGGTCAAGATAGAAAGTTTGGAAAATGACCCAGCCTTATTAATAGCGGTAGGGAGCTTGTATGGGAACCTGTTCAAAGGCTGTAGTATAATGAGTGAAGTGAAGGAATGACAGAACAGAAGTTCGAGATACAGGCAAGGCCATGGTAAAGAAATTTGGAGTGAGATGTTACCAGAAAAAGATTGGTGGTAGTGCAGAGTGGCATTTCATATGATTTAACCTGGATAAATAAACTGTGATACTTTCCTCATCTTTTTAATCATTACAAGAAAAATTCTTAGAACTTCTCTAATTTTTCTACATCAATAAAAATATATAGTGAGTAAAACCGAATTAATACCTAAAAGAAAAAATATTGTGTGTATGTATGTGCATGTGTGTGAATGAAAACATTATTATTATCTAGCAACATGGAAAAATGACTTAGTAGGTACCCTCTCTTGAATAAAAGGGAAAATCCCAGTGTCAGTATTTGAAAAGAGGCTAAAGACAAATCAGAACATGAGAGATGATATCTGGCTAACCACCAAGTTTTAGGGCAAGATATAGGAAGCAGAAGCTGGATTTTCAATGCCAACACACAGAAAGGAGAAACAGTCTTATACTTTCATATTTATAGAGTTGAAAACAAATCTCCTGTATAAAGGCATGCTACAGAATAAAATAAGCCCTTAATTATACTGTGCAGGAAGAGAAGATAGATTACACACAATAATTAATAACAGGAATAAAAGAGATGACATCAGTAAAGATCCTCAGATTAAAAAGAGCTATGATGTGCAAAAGAATGAAATTAGAAACTTGTCGTATACCACTTACAAAAATTTACTTGAAATGGATTAAAGACTTAAACATAAGACCTGAAACTGTAAAAGTTTTAGAAGAAAACATACGGCAAAAGCTGTTTGATATTGGTCTTGGCAATGATTTTACTGGATTTCACATCAAAAGCACAGGCAACAAAAGCAGAAATAAACAAGTGGGACAACATCAAATGAAAATATGTCTACACAGCAAAGGAAACAATCAATAAAATGAAAAACCAACCTATGGAAATGGAGAAAATACTTGCAAACCATATACCTGATGAGGTGATTTTAAAAATATATAAGGAGCTCATAGAACTCAATAGCCAAAAAGTCCCAAATAACTCAATTAAAACATAGACAATGTGGGAGGGAGGGAGACGCAAGAGGGAAGAGATACGGGAACATATGTATATGTATAACTGATTCACTTTGTTGTAAAGCAGAAACTAACACACCATTGTAAAACAGTTATACTCCAATAAAGATGTTAAAAAAAAAACATGGACAAAGGGCCTGAACAGACACTTTTTTTCCCCAAATAATACATATGAATGGCCATCAAGTATATGAAAAGATGCTCAACATCACTATTCGTCAGAGAGATACAAATCAAAACCACAGTGAGATATCACCTTCTATGAGATAGGATAGGTAATATCAAAATGAGATAACGAATGAGGACGTGGAGAAAAAGCAGCCCTGGTGCACTGTTGGTGGAAATGTAAGCTGATACAGTCATTGTGGAAAATGGTATGCAGCTTCCTCAAAAAATTGAAAACAGAACTATCATATGAGCCAGCAATGCCACTTCTGGGCATATACATAAAGGAAACGAGACCCCTTTCTGAACTCCCATGTTCACGGCAGCATTATTCTCAATAGCCCAGGTTTGGAAAGAACCTGCATGTTCACCAGTGAATGAATGGGTAAAGAAAATGTGGTAGCTATACAGTGTAATATTAGTCAGTTATAGAAAAGAAGGAAGTCCTGACGTTTGTGACAACGTAGATGACCTTGAGGGCACTATGCGAAGTGAACGAAGTCAGACAGAGAATGACAAACACCGCATGATTTCATATGTGGGATCTAAAACAAACGAACAGAAAATAAAACGGAAACAGACTCACAGATACAGAGAACAAACTGGTGGTTAGCAGAGGTGGGGACTGCTGGTGAGATGCGTAAAATTCACGAAGGCGATTAAAAGGTGCTGACTGAGAAAGACAAATACTGTATGGGATCACTTACATGTGGAATCTAAAACAAAAAAAAAGACGAAAACCACTGACCTCACAAAAACAGAGAGAATGGTGGTCCCTAGGAGCTGGGGAATTGGGGAAATGGGAAGAGGTTGGCAAAATGTTACAAACGCTCAGTTATAAGATGGATGAATGAGTCCTGAGGATCTAATGTACAGCATGGCGACTATAGTTACTAATACTGTATTATATACTTGAAATTTGTTAAGAGGGTGGATCATAAGCACTCTCATAAATAAAAAAGGTAAACTATGTGAGTTGATGGATATATTAATTAATTTAATTTTGAGAATCATAAATAACTTGTATCATATTATCACACTGTACACTTTATTTTATTTGTCAATTATACTTCAATAAAGCCAGGGGAGGGGGGCAGGAAGAGCTGTGGTGTGTGTGTGCACACAAATACAGGAAAAACATAGAGAAGAAAAATGAATATTGGACAATTTCAATAGAGACTTGGAGTCTATAGTATAAAATCTAATAGATACTTCGGGTCATGAAGAAATTGGAGCCTGCCTGGCATTAACAGAAGCTTGCAGCGTTGGTCAGGAGTCCATGCTCAAAGGAAACTAACTCTAGAAAGAGACAGTTTTTGTGACGTTTAGACTCAGGCCAGGTGTAATAGACATGGCATGTGGGTTCACAGGGAACTCATGGAAAAAATTTTTACTATTTCTGGCCTGGAAAATATAAAATGTGAATACAAGGAGGATGATGACTGCCAAATACACAAGCAGAAAGCTTCAGAAAGAAGACCCTCCAAATTCTGACCCCCACATTTCTGGCTGATTTTTGAGACATTCATACATGGAACAGCCTCAACACAACTGAAGATCTCAGCTGAGGCTAGAGCTGTTGTTCATGATGAAGAGCTGCTGTTCTTAATTTAACCAAGAGCACTGCATGACAAAACAAGCAAACACAAAATCAACCCTCATCAGAGAAAAGCAGCAGAATCCAGACTCCCTATGAACGTTACAATGTTCAAGGTAACAAAGAATATCATTGAAAAGGCCATGAAAACTGAATTGGGGTGTGAACAATGGCCCATAAAACTGATCCAGAAGGTGTATTTTAGAAAATAAACTGTCTTCTGAAATGGAAGATTTAAAGAGAAATCAGTGTCTCATGACATAATTCTCAGACGTATCCTGAATACAGTCCAAAATTACTCATCATACCAAGAACCAGGAATATCTCAACTGTAATCAGAAAAGACAATCAACAGAGAGCAAAACCAAGATGGTTCATACATTGCATTCTGCAACAAAGATTTTAAAGTAACTACCATAAAAATGCTCCAACAAGCTACTACAAAAACTGTTAAAAGAAATTAAAAAACAGAAAATCTCATCAAAGAAATAGATAATATAGAAAGAACCAAATGAAAGTTTCAGAACAGAAAAATACAATAATAAAAAAATAAATATAACCTCAATAGATGAACTTAGTAACAAAATGGAGATGTCAAAAGGGAGAATCAGTAAATTTAAAGATTGATTAGGGGCTTCCCGGGTGGCGCAGTGGTTGAGAATCCGCCTCCCAGTGTCGGGGACACAGGTTTGAGCCCTGGTCCGGGAAGATCCCACATGCCACAGAGCAACTAAGCCCGGGCGCCACCACTACTGAGCCTGTGCTCTAGAGCCCACGAGCCACAACTACTGAAGTCCGTGTGCCACAACTACTGAAGCCCACATGCCTAGAGCCCATGCTCTGCAACAAGAGAAGCCACTGCAATGAGAAGCCCGGGCACCCCAACAAAGAGTAGCCCCTGCTCGCCATGACTAGAGAAAGCCTGCACGCAGTAACGAAGACCCAAAGCAGCAAAAAATAAATAAATAAATTTATATATAAAAAAAGATTGATTAGTATAAATTATCCAATCTAAAAACAGAGAGAAAATAGTTTTTTTAAAAAATTAACAGAATACAGCAGCAGTGGGATAATAACGAAAAAATCTAACATTAATATCGTTAGCATCCCAAAAGAGGAGAAAAAGTGCATAGCTGAAAAATACTTGAAGGAAAAAGGCCGAAAATCTCCCAAATTTGGCAAAAGACACAAATCTACATATTTAATAGATTCACAAAACTTCTGACAATAAACTCAAAGTAGTCCAAGGCCAGAAAGATCATAATTACATGGCTAGAGAAAAATTTTAAATGCCTTGAAATCAGCCAAAGGAAAACAACACATTGTTTATTCAGGAACAATAATTACTATGACAGAGGATTTCTCTTCAGAAATAATGTGGGACAGAGGATGTAGGACAATGTTTTCAAAGTTCTGAAAATGACTTTCATCCTGCAAAAATATCCTTAAAGAATAAAGATGAAATGAACACATTCTAAAATGAAGGGAAATTCAGAGACTATGTTCCAGTAGCCCTGCTTCAGAGCTGTAACATCTGTAGTGAAGAAAGAGGGACAGAAAGGATATTTATATGGGAAGATATAATAGACTATTCTTCTTCATTTGACTTTTTAAAAAAATTATGTTTCAGGGTTAAAAACAAAAATTATAATTTAGTGTGATATACTTCTCAATGTACTGAAAAGTAATATTTCAGCAAATTATATCATAATATTCCCTGTTTTATGATTATATACATGATTGGGGACCTAAAATATGGTGTTAACATTTCTGTATTCTACTTGAAATGGTAAAATGCTGGTACACTAACTTGTGTGTATGTGATTGTGTGTGTGTAATCTTACTACAGAAAACATGAAAAATGCTTTACAAAGAGAAATACTGAAAAACACTAAAAATCAGAGATTGATCATTTCTGTAAAGAGACAGGACATATTTGTGTACTATATAGTGTCTGTCACAACTATAATTCTGATGTTGTATCAGGAAAGTAGTCATAGACAGCAGGTAAATGAATGGATATAGCTGTGTTCCTATAGAACTTTATTTACAATATATGTGGTAGGCCAGATTTGGCTGATGGGTCACATTTGCTTATGTCTATGATGAATAAATCAAAATAGAATACTAAAATTTGTTCTAGTATCTCAAATGAAAACTGGAAATGCCAACAGAGGACCACAAAAAACAAAAAGATAAAACAGAAAACATATACTAAGTTGACAGACTGAAATACAAACATATCAACAATTAGATTCAATGCAAACTGTCTAAACATACCGATTAAAAGCCACAGATTTGCAAAATGTAGGAAAAACCACATGTTCCAGCTATATGCTGTTTACAAAAAACTCACTAAGATATAAAAATGAAAGTAGTTAAGAAAAAATATTTAGTATGTGAACATTTATCACAAGAAAGTTGGAGAGGCTACATTAATAACAGGTGAAGTTAACTTCAGAGCAAAAATTATCATGGACAAAGGATATTATATAATAAAAAGTTTGATTTGCCAATAAAATATAATAATCTTAAATGTTTGGGTACCACACATAAGAGCTGCAAAATATATGGAGCTAAAATGAATACAACTAAAAGAATAAATACACACATACATAATTTAGTTGGAGACTTCAACAACTCTCACAACTGAGAGAAGCACTAGACAATCGGAAACTGTTTAGAAGACATGAACAATACTATCATACTACAATGCCTATAAACTACTCAACTGCAGCATGATATACATCTTGTGAGTTTTGTAACATATGTAGCTTAAAGCAAGGTGTTTATGGACTTCAATGATTGCAAGGTTTATACCCATGACATGAAGTAGCACAATTTAACACTCTGGGAAAAGTTAAGTCAATCACTCCAAGGCTGGGAAAAAGAGAACCCAAAGAGACCAGATGAAATAATTCCTGGAAATCACACAGAACTGGGAATAATTGCTGGGCACACCAGCCAGAATAGAAACATTCATAATTCATGGGGCTTTGGATAGAGGGACTTAGAAGTCTACTGTCTCCTGATTAGTCTGGAAAAATTCACTCTGTATGAAATGCCTCCTGCTGCCACCTGAGAATATTTGAAAGAATGTCTGGACAGGATCAAACTCTTTCCAAGCAACTTGACTGTGTCCTAGGATAGTAAAAATAACACACACACACACACACACACACACACACACACACACAAATATGCAGCAACCAGCAAGGTATAATTCAAAGTAGGCAACCAAATAAAATTTACAAAGCAGTAGATATCAGTGAAAATGGCCAAGTACGTAGCTCCAAGGACCTACCTGCTGCTCCACAAAAATACTAAAAATTTGAGAAAAAAATCATCAGCATCAAATTTGTCAGAACACTAGAAAATAGTCAAAGATTTACAGCAATCAAGTGAATGCTGAAACTAGAAAAAGGCAACTTGAGAATTTATAACTTGTATTTTAAAACACTACTGGAATATTAGTTTAAAATATTTATTAAGTTTTTTTTATAGACAATTTAAAAATAGTAGGAAAGTACTGTGGCATTTTCACTTCCTCTAATCCTGCCCCAATCTCCAGCATGGATTTATTTCTTGGCTCTTCATTCTGTTCCATTTGTCTATATAGCTGACTTTATACCAGTACTATACTGTTTTGATTACTGCAGCTTTGCAATATATTTTGAAATCAGAAAATGTGATGCCTCCAGCTTTGTTCTTCTTACTCAAGATTTCTTTGGCCGTCCCAAGTCTTTTGTGATTACACATGAATTTTAGGACTGTTGTTTTCTATTTCTGTAGATAATGCCATTGAGGTTTTGATAAGGATTCACTGAATTTGCAGCTCACTTGGGATAATATGGACATTTTAACAGTATTAATTCTTCCAATCAGTGGATATGGATATCTTTTCATTTATCTGTGTCTTCTTTAATTTCTTTCATTTGTGTTTTAGAACTTTTCACCTCTCTGGTTAAAGTTGTTCCTAAGTATTTTATTCTTCTTGATGCTATTGTGAATGGGATTGGTTTATTAATTTCCTTTTTCATATAGTTCATTGTGTATAAAAACATGACTCATTTTTGTATATTGATTTGTTTCTGCAAGTTTACTGAATTTGTTTATTAGTTTTAGAGTTTTGTTATTGTTCTTTAATATTTAGGACTTTCACACATATGACCATGCCATTTACAAACAGATAATTTTACTTCTTTTCCAATTTGGATGTCTTTTCTTTCTTTTTTTGTTCTTTCTTTCTCTCTCTCTCTCTGTTTTGTTTGTTTGTTCGTTTTTTTTGCTAATTGCTCTGGCTAGGACCTCCAGTACCATGTTGAATAGAAGTGGTGAGAGTGGGTATCCCTGCCTTGTACCAGATCTTAGGTGGAAAGCTTTCAGTTTTTCTCCATTAATTATGATGTTACTTGTGGGCTCCTCATACATGTCCTTCATTGGATTGAAGTAATTTTCTTCTACTTTTGAAAGTAAAAGGAAATTTGTTGAGAGGTTTCATCACGAATGGATGTTAAAATCTGTCAGATGCTTTTTCTGATTCTATTGAGATGTTCATGTGGATTTTCTCTATAATTTTGTTGTCACGGTGTATCACATTGAATGCTTTGCATATGTTGAACCTATGTTAAACATATGTTGCATCCCAGGAATAAATCCCTCTTGGTCATAGTGTATAATACTTTTAATATGCTAAATTTGGTTGAATTTGGTTTGCTACTATTTTGTTGAGGATTTTTGCATCTATGTTTACCAGGGATATTGGCCTGTAGTTTTTTTTTCCTGTGGCATCTTTGGCTTTGGCGTCACGGTGATGCTGGCCCCATAAAATGAGTTTGGAAGTGTTCCTTCATTTATTTTTTGCAAGATTTTCAGAAGGAATGGTATAAATTCTTCTTTGAATTCTTTTTTTTTTTTTTTTTTTTGTGGTACGCAGGCCTCTCAGTGTTGTGGCCTCTCCCGTTGCGGAGCACAGGCTCTGGACGCACAGGCTCAGCGGCCATGGCTCACGGGCCTAGCCGCTCCGCGGCATGTGGGATCTTCCCGGACCGGGGCACGAACCTGTGTCCCCTGCATCGGCAGGCGGATTCTCAACCACTGCGCCACCAGGGAAGCCCTGAATTCTTGATAGAGATATCCAATGAAGCGATCTGGTCCTGGATTTTTCTTTATTAGGAGGTTTTGGATTACTATACTAATTCAACCTCCATATTTGTTATTGGACCGTTCAGTCTTTCTATTTCTTCTTGATTCAGTGTTGTTAGGTTGTATATCTCCAGGAATTTATCAGTTTCTTCCAGGTCATCTGATTTGTAGGCATAAAATCATTCCTAATACTCCTTTATTATCCTTTTTATTTATCAGACATCCATTGTAATGCCTCCTCTTTCATTTCCGATTTCATCCATCTCAGTCTTTTTTTTTGCTTAGTTTAGATAAAGGTTTGTCAATTGTGTTTGTCTTTTAAAAAAATCAACTAGTTTTGTCAAAATTTTCTAATGTTTTTCTACCCTCTAATTTATTTCTGCTCTAAGCAAAGTCTTCAGAAAAATCCAGAAATAGTCAATATCAGAAAAGATAACTAAAGTTCAATGTAACTCATCAACATAAAGGCAAATTTTCTTAAAACGTTACCAACTCAAAGGCAACAATAAATTTTAAAAAGACAATATATCAAGACAATGCAGGAATGCAAAGCAGGTTCAACAACTAAAAATTGGTCAATAATATACTCACCATATTAACAGACTAAAGAATAAAAATCATATGTGTCTCAATAAATGTAGAAAAAGGCATTTGACAAAATTTAACATCAATTTCTGGAAGAACAAACAAACAAAAAACACTAAGCATGTGGGAATCAAAAGGAGATTCCATAACCTGATAAAGGACATCTACCAAAAAACCTATGACTAACATTGTACAAAATAGTGAAAGACAATGCATTTCCTCGAAGATTGGGAAGAAAGCAAGGAGTAGGACTCTCACCATTTCTACTCGACAATGTAATGGGGATTCTACCTGGTGGAATAAGTCAAGAAAAAGAAAAAGCATGCATATTGAAATGAAATAAATAAAATTATCTCTATTCTCAGATGAACTAATTATCTACACAGAGAATTCCAGTCTATCAAACAGCTCATATAACTAACTGTCTTTCCCAGCCTACAGAGGGTAGTCTCCACAGGAAGCATAGATAAAAGTTGGGTGAGTTTGATGGACATCATAAATATACTCCAATAGCTCCATGTCTATAAGACAGTGAATTCCTTTCTTTTCATTACACCAAGTTCACAGCAAATAGATGACCACTAACCACACATGTCAGTCAATCAATAAATGATTAAAACCAGTCCCAAGTGTTTGAGCTGGCACCCCAAATCCAAAATCTCAAGTACTTTCACCTATATTAATAAATTTAGTATGAATCAAATATAATTCTGTTCTTCTTTGTTTAGAACCATTAATATCTATTCCTTCAACTGTTCCGCATTGCTTTGGTTTATAAACTGTTGCCTTCCAGAGAAGCCCTCCCAACTTTTATTTTTAATCAGTGAACATCAGGGCTGATGGGAATAGAACAGGGGTCAGTAAACTATGGTCCAGAGACCAAGTCTGACTTGTGACGTGTTTTGGTAAAGTCTGCAAGTAAGAATTTTTTTAAGTTCTTTAAATAGTTGAAAAAAATCAAAAGAAGAACACTATTTTGTGGCAAATGAAAATTACATGAGACTCAAATTTTAGTAATGATACATAAACTTTTAATGAAACATGGTCTTGCTCATTAATCTGTACCTGTCTACACTGACTCTTGCACAGATCACATGGCCTGCAAAGTTGAAAACATTTACTATCTGGCCCTTTACATACAGTTTGCTAATCCTTAAGATAGAACTTGAAGTGAATGTATCATTATAAGGCATCCAACTCAAATAATGTCATTAGAGGATCTCTAAGCAAGAGAAGCTAGAAGGCTCACCTCACCAGACAGATGAGGATCAGCTACTACAAAAAAATCCTTAGACAGATTTGGGGTTTTAGAATTATCAGATTCATCTTGCTTCGTTCATCCAATGTTACCATCCCAAATCTAAAGTCTCACCCCTTTCCAATTAATACCCTAATTATAAAATAACAGATCTGGTGCCACCTTGCATTTTTAATTCTGCAACATGAACATTTAATTTGGGGTGTGATTCTCAGCTATATTTGCCTAGTAGTTACAAAAAAAAGAGAGATTATTTTAAAGCCACCACAGGATACAAGAAGAATTTAATAAAAGCAAATGAGTAACAGGTAACAAACAAATTATTGTTGAAGCAACAGAGGATGATGAGGCGACTCTGAGACTAGAAAAGCAGAATGTTGCTACCAACGCCAAGACTGTATGGATGTATGAATGAGGAACTGTCATTAGAATTCATAAACAAGTGCTGACCAGCAGGAGGAAAAACCACAGAGGGAGGGGATGTTTTACATGACCAGGAAGCAATGGTTCTGAGGCACTGCTCCAGGCAGGGTCAGAATGTAAAGACACTATGACACTTCCCTTCCTCTCTCCAATCATCCACATTTGCTGAACATACCCAAAATCCAGAAGCCAAAGAAGCCCAGGGAATATATTGTTCTTATGATGTAATAAGAGCAGGTAATAAGCAGAAAATGGATCTGAGAGCACCTAGTGAGTGACTGATCCACAATATAAATATTAAGAAATATTAGAGGATGTAGAAATAAAAGAAAAAAGTTAAATAAGAGAAAAAAAATAGATGATGAGTCAAAATGCTCTCATATATAATTAACCAAATTCCAGAGAGAAAAGGGAAAGAAAAAGATTAGCAAATAAATAATATTGATATAATAAAATTTCTCAGGTCAGACGTAAATTAACATCCAGATTGAAAGGGCTTCAATATAACAAGCATATTGGATGATAAAAGATACCACGCAATGATAAAAAGATCTTAAATGTTTCTGCAGAGAAAACAAGCAGACCACATACAAATAAGTGAGACTAAGAATGGTGTTAAATTTCTAAAGAGAAAGTAAAAGGAGAGGACTTTTAAAATTCCAAGGTGCAATTAGTTCAAAACCAAAATTAACCAAACAATCTTTTAAAATAGCTACATTTTCAATGATGCAACTCCCAAACAAGTTACTACCCACCTACTTTTTCAGTAAATTATAGATGTGTGTATTCTAACCAAAATGAGTAAGCAAGCCAGGAAAGAATACACATATTCCAAAGGAGACAAGACAGAAGATTCTTAAACAGCTATGCAAAAAGTCCAACGTAGATTGGTTAAAAAAAAAAAGATACATCTATAGAGTTAAAAAAAAAGGAATTTCTGAATCATGTAGGAAAGTGGAGGCAATTTATAACTTAATTAAAGAATTTGGACAAAAACAGTATGATGCAACTACTAATTTGGGAAGAACCAAAAGTTATGCAATAAAGGCGACAATCTCAGTTCATTGTTTGCCTCACCAGAGAATTAAACACAATTCTAATAATCTATATAATTATAGAGAGGAAGAATAGAAGAGGCAGAATGTAGAAATGATGAGCTATTAGGATGTTAAATTCTGACTTCAACATAGGAAGTCAATAGATAATGCCTAAATTTGAATACTCAAGAAATTTAATGGGCATATTATTTAGAAATATAGAGTAAAAGAATGAACAAACTATTCCTACACATACAAACATCAATAACTATCACAGAAATAATTTTGAGCAAATATGTGGCAGACACACACAAGAACACACACTCTATTATATCATTTACAGAAAGCTCAAAGAAAGATCAAATTAACCAGTGATTAAGTGTCAGGATAGTGGTTTTCTTCAGTATGCGTAGTAAGTGAGAGGAAGCATGATTCTTCTGAAGTGTTGATAGGATTTTATTTCTTGATCTCTGGGATGTTTATACCTGTGTATTGACTTGGCCAAAATTAATTGTGACTTGTGCAATGTTCTCTATATATGATGTACTTCAATAAAACTTTTATTTGAAAGGAAATAGACATTAAGTTGTATGCTAGGAGGGAGAGGTTGACAAAAAAAGGGGAAAGAGGATTCAAGGAGTATAGATTATGCAAAGGACTGATTTAGTTGTTTTCAGTATGTCTTGTAAAATGAGTTTTATTCATAATATGTGGATTACTTGATAAAAATTTTGAAAGAAAAAATAATAGTAGTAGAGTTATATGTTTCAACATGTATACATCTTTTAACAAGTTATTCAAAATACTTCTGAAATGATACATAAAGAACAATGCTGAACAATAATATATAGTTAGTGGATACATATATTTGTAACAATAGTATGAAGTATGCAAAAAATGGCAAGTATGAAATCATGACTTTTGTTATTTCTTGAATTTGAAGGAGACATAACAGGAAGCTTTAACTTTTCTCTAAGGTTTTATGTCCTTAGAAAACCTGATGCAAAGTTAGTATCCATTATACCTAGCTGATGAAGGGGTATATTAATGTTTGTTCATATTATTTCCCTATGTTTGAAATTTATGATTAAAACAACTTTCTGAAATTCAAATAATGTTGTCCCAACAAAATAATGATAGAGATATAGAGAAAAAAATCAAGTTTACTTAACTATGTAAAATAATATTTTTAAAATACAATATAAAGTTAAAAAAAAACAGTAAAGAAGGATACAAATTACATACCATAGCAATACCTGCATCATAGCTTTTATTGCATATTGTGCCAGGAAATGTTGCTCCCACATATTTAGGCTGTTTCCTGTAACTACATCATTATAGTATGGCTTTTTTATTAGCATGGTTATTCAGAACAATTTACTAGCTTATTTATTAAATTAAATCTCCCATAGAATTTAAAATAATTTGTCAAACATACAATTTTTTATCTGAATAATATCTAATATACAAAGTGCTCAAATCATTGAAAACCGTAATTCACTTTAATGCCAGTTTTCTTTCCTAAACTAACTCCTTGACTTGATACAATTTTATTTATCTCAAATTCTCCTCAGTTTCCCTTGTTCAGCATTCACTGTTTTGGTCACTAAAAGTTAAAACGAAAGGGATTTTTAATCTGTAGAAAAGAAATCTTGCCTGTTCTAAAGATAAGCATTTTTAAAAATTAAATGTAACCAAAAAACTCAAATCCTTCTTTATCAAACAGTAGACATGAAATGTAATCACATAACAAGGTAATGTTAACTGAATAGTGTCAATTTTACATCATTAGTAAGCTGAGGCTTGTATGTATTCTATAGTATAGTTGATATCATAAAAGTTCATGAAAGACAGACTTTTTTGCACAAATTATACTCCAAAATATTTTGTCATATAAGTGATGCAGGTTGTTTTATTTTTATTATATTTCCAACCACACTATCACCTCAATGGCAACAGCTATGTTTTCTTTAACATTTTCCAAGGGGCCTACAGAAAGCTGAAGAACACAATAAAGGCATTAAATTATAAAATTAATGGAATTATTTATGTATATCTCTTTATTAATGTAGAACATTGTGCTTACATAAGTAAGAATGTTACGTCATGGGGCCGTAGGATAAGATAGTCCTGTTTCCATGTCAAAAATCTTTGTAATAAATCATCAGCATCCCCATTAGTAGAAATTTGGTTTTTATCTGACCACAGTTCCAAGGAGGATAGTATCACAGTCAATTTGAACTGACTAAACATCTAAAAATTAAGATTTACAGTATTATTTATTCAAATAACATAAATCATTACATCAAAACAGTACAAAAAAATAAAGAAAAAGTTTACTTGATTACTTTGGATATTAAACCAAATACAGGGCTTTAAGTCATTACTTTGTCATGATATAATGGAAAGGTTTTCAATGACTTTTTATAAAATTGTAAATGTAAAAAAGTTAAAACTTACTGTGTTGACAAGGCCAATAAGCTGAATAATTTTCTGCATTACAGCCATTGTTTCTGATCCCATATAATCATGCTGAAAAAGAAATTTTTATGATTCTTTTAAAAAATGTGAGTGACAGCAATTTTTTTTTGTATGGCAAATATATCTTGGTGATACCAGGCAAGAAAACCATAGGATTTGTCAGACAATTTAAAGCATACTAACATAAAGATGATAATATTTACAATAAATGAAAACAAACAACATAAAGAAAAAAATCATACTTGGGCATTCAACATAGATTCTCACTTGTTATATATTTTAAAGACATTGTCCAGCAGAAACAATTGAAATCCTCAAGAAGTACTAAAATAACTTCACAGATCCTTCTGTATTATAAAGGGATTTCTTAAGGTAGACATTTTCTATAACAGAGGGAATCAACCACAGTATTTTCCATTGTATGCTTAGTAATTAAAGAAGAAGCAAATATGTAAGCATTAAAAAATAATCAAAATGCTCAAAATGCTCAAATAAATCTTTAGAAAAAAAGACAGAAATTGTAATGACGTAAAGTGAAGATTATGTGGAATGAATGATTCAAAAAGGTTTGATAAAGAACAAGATGAAATAGGGTAAAGGAAAAAAGAAAGAATTTTTCCTCTGAAACTCATAAATATATTTTTTAAAACTAAAGTATAGTCGATTTACAATCTTATATTTGTTTCAGGTGTACAGTATAGTGATTCAATATTTTCATAGATTATATCCCATTCAAAGTTATAAAACACTGCCCCTATTCGCTGTGCTGCATTTCATTCAACAAGTAAATGCTAATAAAAACCACAATATGATCTCAGTATTCATACACCAGAATGGCAACAATTTTAAAAAGACTATCAATACCAATTACTTGTGAGAATATGGAAGAAAAAATTGTTATAGTCACTTTTGAAAACTATCAATATCCTCTAAAAGTAATATATGCTAACCCGATGATATAACAATTTCAATCTTAGGTAGATACTCAAAAGATATTATGTCTACCAAATGGACATTCTTCCAAAGAAGACACACAAGTGGCCAACTGGTACCCAAAAAGGTATTCAACATTACTAATCCTCAGGGAAATGCAAATCGAATCTACAGTGAGATATCACCTCACACCTGTCAGAATGCTATCATCGAAAAAACAAGAGCTAACAAATGCTGGTGAAGATGTTGAGAAAGGGAACGCTTGTGCACTGTTGGTGAGAATGTAAATTGGTACAGCCACTATGGAAAACAGTATAATGGTTCCTTAAAAAATTAAAAAAGGAACTACCATATGACCTGACAATCCCAATCCTCAGTATACAACCTAAGGAAATGAAATCAGTATCTCATAGAGATATCTGCATTCCCATGTTTATTGAAACATTATTCACAACTGAAACATTATTCACAAGAGCCTAGATATGAAAACAACCTAAGTGCCCATCAACAGATGAATGAACAAAGAAAAAGTGGTATATATGTGCAATGGAATATTACTCAGTCATTAAAAGAAGGACATTCTCCCATTTGCTACCGCATGATAAACCTGGAGGGCATTATGCTAAGTGAAATAAGCCAGCCAGAGGAAGACATAAACTGTATGGTATCACTTATATGTAGAATCTAAAAAAAAAGTCCAATTTCATAGAAACAGAGAAGAGAATTTTGGTTTCCAGAGGGGGAAATGGAGAAATGTAGGTCAAAGGGTACAAACTTTCAGTTATAAGAATAAGTTCTGAGGGTCTAATGTGCAGCACCGTGCCTAGAGTTAATAACATGGTATTGTATACTTGAAAGTTGAGAGCAGATCTTTAGTGTTCTCACCACACACACACACACACACACACACACACACACGGAAAAAAGAGTTAACTATGTGAGGTGATGAATGTGTTAATTATCTTGATCTTGGTAATCAATCCACAATGTACATGTACATCAAATCTTCACATTGTACAATTTAATTATATACAGTCATATTTATCAGTTATGCCTCAAAAAGTTGGAAAAATATTAACTGAATTGGTCAGGTGGTAAATATCTGATACGTTCAAAGAAAACACTGTGACCAGAGAGGCTACAGCCGGTTAAAGATAGGGCAAGGCAGTTAGGAGGTGTGGCCAAAGAGACCCTGGCCTAATCTGGGGATGAGGATGCAGGCAGACAACACTGGGCATCCTAGGCTAGTTTGGGGTCCTAATCGTATCTAAGTCACACTTAGAATTAAATATTTATATTTGAAAATAATTAGAAAATTCCATTACGTCTTTGAAGTTAAGGAAATTTTTCATTATGTTTAAAGAAAGAAGAGAGATAAACAACAAGGTCCTACATACCACAGGGAACTATATTCAATATCCTGTGATAAACCAGAATGGAAAAGAATGTGAAAAAAAAGAATGTCTATATGTGTATAACTGAGTGACTTTGCTGTACAGCAGAGATTGGCCTAACATTGTAAATCAACTATACTTCAATAAAAAATAAATAAATAAATAAAATAGGGCTTCCCTGGTGGCGCAGTGGTTAAGAATCCGCCTGCCAATGCAAGGGACACGGGTTCGAGCCCTGGCCCGGGAAGATCCCACGTGCCGCGGAGCAACTAAGCCCATGCACCACAACTACTGAACCTGAGCTCTAGAGCCTTCGAGCCACAGCTACTGAAGCCTGCGTGCCTAGAGCCCGTGCTCTGCAACAAGAGAAGCCACCGCAATGAGAAGCCCGTGCTCAGCAACGAAGACCCAACACAGCCATAAATTACTAAATTACTAAATTAATTAATTTTAAAAAATAAAAAGGGAAATCTCCTTTTTTAACAAAATAAATAAATAAAATAAAAATGTCTGGAGTCTCAAAGGTAAATTACCCCAAATCGGCAATTCCATGTTTTAATTTTTCTATCAACATTTAGCCACACACACACACACACACACACACACACACACGGAAAAAAGAGTTAACTATGTGAGGTGATGAATGTGTTAATTATCTTGATCTTGGTAATCAATCCACAATGTACATGTACATCAAATCTTCACATTGTACAATTTAATTATATACAGTCATATTTATCAGTTATGCCTCAAAAAGTTGGAAAAATATTAACTGAATTGGTCAGGTGGTAAATATCTGATACGTTCAAAGAAAACACTGTGACCAGAGAGGCTACAGCCGGTTAAAGATAGGGCAAGGCAGTTAGGAGGTGTGGCCAAAGAGACCCTGGCCTAATCTGGGGATGAGGATGCAGGCAGACAACACTGGGCATCCTAGGCTAGTTTGGGGTCCTAATCGTATCTAAGTCACACTTAGAATTAAATATTTATATTTGAAAATAATTAGAAAATTCCATTACGTCTTTGAAGTTAAGGAAATTTTTCATTATGTTTAAAGAAAGAAGAGAGATAAACAACAAGGTCCTACATACCACAGGGAACTATATTCAATATCCTGTGATAAACCAGAATGGAAAAGAATGTGAAAAAAAAGAATGTCTATATGTGTATAACTGAGTGACTTTGCTGTACAGCAGAGATTGGCCTAACATTGTAAATCAACTATACTTCAATAAAAAATAAATAAATAAATAAAATAGGGCTTCCCTGGTGGCGCAGTGGTTAAGAATCCGCCTGCCAATGCAAGGGACACGGGTTCGAGCCCTGGCCCGGGAAGATCCCACGTGCCGCGGAGCAACTAAGCCCATGCACCACAACTACTGAACCTGAGCTCTAGAGCCTTCGAGCCACAGCTACTGAAGCCTGCGTGCCTAGAGCCCGTGCTCTGCAACAAGAGAAGCCACCGCAATGAGAAGCCCGTGCTCAGCAACGAAGACCCAACACAGCCATAAATTACTAAATTACTAAATTAATTAATTTTAAAAAATAAAAAGGGAAATCTCCTTTTTTAACAAAATAAATAAATAAAATAAAAATGTCTGGAGTCTCAAAGGTAAATTACCCCAAATCGGCAATTCCATGTTTTAATTTTTCTATCAACATTTAGCAAAAAGTGTAGCTACCTTTCCATGATCATTAGAAATATTAATTTAGAAACATGTAAGACAGCTAACAATATTAAACATTTCCATAAATTGGTTTCATAAAGTTAATACTCAGAAAAGTTTTAACATTTCAGCTGATGTTCTCTAGGTGATAGTAATAAAACATTAAGCTTTAAGAAAGAAAGAAAGAAAAGAGAGAGTGAGGGAAGGAGGGGAGAGTTTGACTTACCAAAGCTTTTTCCACTATAATGTGCATTTCTAGATACTGGGGTAATATTTCTGAAAGAGTTTTTTCCTGAGAAGAGAATTTATCAAATGTTAACATGTTTTGAATTTGTTAAGCACAGAAAGTGACATGTAAAGGAAGCAAAAAGGATGTATATAAAACCCTCAAGAGGACTTAACAATATAAATTAATTGTAAATCAGAAAATTTACTTGAAAACAGATTCCAGGTTTAAGGGAATCCCAGGGAGCCTGATAGCATAAGGTGGGAGTCTAGGTACTCACTATTAATACTGCATAAGAGAAAGTGAATAGCTCTGTAGCTCCAGAGCATAGGCTGCGTGTCTCACTTGATATGAGGTAATAATCCTTGATTGTGCCAAGTCAGTCAGCTATGAATCAACAATTTACTACATCATCATTTAGTACTCTAATGGTAATTTCCACATGAGTTATATTTCTAACACATTGAGATACCATTTCACACACAGATATTTTAAAGAAACCAAAATTTCTTCCTTGACCCAACTGTATTGGTAACTAAATTGAAGAGTAAGGAGGATACAAAGATTGGGTCTGTCATAAAATAGCTTACTATAAATAAACAGGCAAACAAACAAACTGGACTTGACAGTACAGCCTAGGTTTATATTTCCATAGGGAAGCAAATTACGCCTGCATCTTATATATGTATATACTGAGATGCTGATTTTTTTCCTTTGTGTTCAACATTAACTTTAAAAGTATTCTGTATTTTGGTTACCCTTATTGTGCCTGTATAAAAATATAAGTCAATGTTGACAACCATGTCTTCTGCATTGCAGCTTGATTGAGTATAATTATAAATTATGTGTGCACCATAACCAATTTTGAGTATGTTTCTGCACAGTAGGTTTCATATTTTAATAACAGCATTGTTTTTATCCTATTTGCCTTTCCTAATTTATATTCTTATTTTCAAAATAATAAATAAAAAATGTAACTTTGATACCTATGTTTTAAAACAAACTTATAATACTATTCACCATAATGTCAGGTGTCACTTTCAATAAAATGAACTTCAAAATTCATTCGTTTTTAATACATTATCTTTATTTCCTTTTGTAAACCTTTGTGTTCATTTAAAAAAAAATAAGTATTGAATCATAGAATATTGCCAAAATAGCTCACTATATCTCATGTATCATTCACTCTGTTTCCCCCAGTGGTTACATGTTACAAAACTATAGTATGTTTTCAAAACCAGGATATTGACCTGGTACAGTGTGTATGTGTATATCTCTACATGATATTGTCATGTGTATGTTTATATAACCAGCACTGCAATCAAGATACAAAACTATTTTGTCACCACAAAGATCTCCCTTGTTGTACCTGTTTAAAGTCAGATGAGATTATACAGTCAGAGGAAGAGAAAGAAAAAAGAATGGAGAACAATGAACAGAACCTGTTCTGTTCCTGTAGGGCACTTTCAAGCACACCAACATGCATATAATGGGAGTAACAGAAAGTCAGGGGATAGATAAAAGGACAGAAAGGATCTTCAAAGAACTAATGGCCAAAAAGTTCCCAAATTTGATGAAAAAACATTAATTTAAACATCCAAGAAGCTTAATGAACTCCAAGTAGGATAAACTCAAAGGGATCCACTCAAAGGCACATCATAAGAAAACTGTCATAAGGCAAAGACAGAGGCTCTTGAAAGAATCAACAAAGAAGGGACTCATCATGTACAAGGAATCCTCAATAAGATGAATAATACTTGATTCTTCATCAGAGACCATGAAGTCCAAAAGATGGTGAACTGAAATAGAGTGATGAAAGAAAGAATTCTATATTCAGCCTATGAGTAAATTAAGAGAGTTTAATAATATACAAATGATTAAGTATTCTAGAAAGATATGTCCCAGTAGTACGTAAAGCTATATGTCAAAATATTAAAAGTAATTTTACCAGGGTAGTGGTAACTGTTCTTCCTATATTCCTAAATTTTATTCAATAATATGCATTTTTGTTGGAATAAAAACGGAAAACAAGAAATATTACATTATACATCATACAACAATAAGCTTGACACACATTATTGCATATTTCCATGTATTTTAGATGGAATATGGATGTTTCATTTACTGCTGTAGAAAAAAGATACCAAATTTTATATTACTACTCAACAGCTAAGTAGTTCCTTTTCATGATTAACACAATTCTACAGAAGTAATTTTATAGTGCGTCATAACATCCGAATTGTCTCAGTTACCTGTGAGTTTAAATGGATTTTATAGGGCTGGTCTTTCTGCCAAATATTGCTGTAATTTTCCGCTAACATTGGCATATCTGGATTGTCATTTTTCACTTGATAAATTATGTGCTCGAATCTTGCTGAAGATTCCAATGGCTCAATTCCATAGCTGATATTTTCAAACTGAAGAAATCCCCTGAATATTTAGAAAGCAGTGATATAAATTCCTGCATATGATCCCATCAGACCTATAATCCAACGTGTTGTAAGAAATGAGAAACCACAGTGAGGTACATGTATTAAACCCACTCTCTTTCCCTGCCTTTTTTCAGCTACCATTAGTAACTGAGTAACCACATCTGCGTCAGTTTTTCTCATGTATTAAAAAACTAAATATAGTGAAAAGTATTTTGTATTTTCTATAGTAGTCACATTCATTCAAGATGTATTAATTAAGGCCAAGTATTTGCTGGGAACCAAGACATTTGTTGAGAATTCTAAGAATAAAAAGTTCCTATTCTTACAGAGGTTAGAATAAGGGAAAATGGATATATAGAGTGGAGCTCTAAAAAGATTAATATGCAGGAAAACCACATTCAGAGAATGTCAGTTTTCTGAGGTGATATGAGTAAATTCTGGAAATCAGGCAACCAAAAGCAAAAGGAAGTTAGGAAGAGTTTTTTGCTCTGCTCTGGACCTGTCTTCATCTGATAAACTCACCACCTTCTTCCTGTCACTATCAATGATGAAAATCATTTATCCCTGCCCTTTTACCTCTGAGGTACCTTTTCAATTAGTCATTTTACGTCTGATACCAAGTACACCTAAACTGAGAGCATACAATATGTGCTTAGTTAAGCAACTAATTAATGTCATTTTCCATAACTGTTCTAGATAACTGATAGATAATACAACAATAACATGTAGGGAGATGTTCTAAAGGATTTGGGTCGGGGGGGTGTTTGTTTTGTTTTGTTTTGTTTTACTGCATCTCTTTCTGCTCCATATGTTGAAAATATCTCCAGTCAGGATTCCCTTGAGTGATTTCATTTCAATTGGCATGACTAAGGTCCATTTATTAATATTAATATTATTAATAAAAGTAAGGCCATCATGAAGAAAACGTTCAGATTTGAATGCTCCTTAAATATCCCAGATTTGTGTTTTGCGGCCACTAAGTTTCATTTTAAAGTATATCCTAAGTTTTCATGTATAAATAGCCTCTAAAATGCTATTACCTGAGTCCAGAACAGATGCTGAGTGTCACGACTGAATTTGGAAAATCTGCAACGTATCCTTGGTAATGGCAATGCATCTGAAAAACAGTACAGAGTGGCAAATAAATAAATTATTTACGCATAAAAGTGTATTGCCAAACATTATAAATATTCAAAACATTAAAACAGTTGAAAATAATAAGATTGTGTATCATACAGATTTATTAAAATTGATTTTCAAGGAAAATAAGTATTTGACAACTCTCTTTACTTTGTGCCACCTCGGTGCCCATGACTGTTCTCTAGGTCTGGATTTCATCTCTATCATACATGGAATGTGGAATAAAATTGTATGAAACTGCCAACGTGGAACAAACGTATCCCAATGGTGATAATATGTCCACTTCAATAAGGAAACGTGTGATAATAAACGTCAAGACACCTGGGTCTTACCTTAAAATATGAAGACTCAGAATGCAAAGATCCAGTTTCATTATATGTATAAACCAAAAAGTTCTGGGATACGAATGAGCTAAGAAAAACAAAAATAAAAAACTGGTTGAATCATGAATTTATTATGAACATAAACATTAAAATAATAAAAATAACAGTGAAATATATGATTCATATAATAATATTCCTTAACTAGAGTAATTTTAGCATGACAGTGTAAATTCATAGAACTAGTGTCTCAGAGAGTTTAGGATTTCTTAACACTGGAATAGACTTTGAATCCTCCATATCAGATATTCGTGTGTGTGCCTGCCAGTGTCTCCATTCAACAAGATTTACTGAGTGTCAATGATCTGACAGATCCTCTTCGAGGCACTGGGATACAGCAGTAAACAAAAGAGAAAACCACGGGGCTTCACGGCAGTGAGAGACACATACGCTAGTACGTTAGGTGATGATAAATAAGGCCCAGGGTGGCAGGAGGTTGGCTGCAAATGTAGAAAGGATGGCATGGAAAGGCTCACTGAACTGATAAGTAAAGACCTGAAAACAAGCCACTCGGATTTGCACAGAAATGTTATTCCGGACAAAGCAAGGAGAAAATGCAAAGACCCTGAGGCAGAGATATGTTTTGTGTTTACAGCGTCTGGGGGCAGTGCCTGTGGTGAAGCGTGGAGTGAAGACAAGAGCCTACAGTAAGAGATGGTGTCACCGAGATGAGAAGCCATTGGAAGAGTCTGAGCAGACTGAGGACGGGTCAGACCAGCATTTTAATAGAATCAGACTGAATGCTGTGTTGAGAACCATCTGTTGGACAAATAAGCAGAAACAGAGAGATCAGCTAGGTTATTACAGTCATCCAGGCAAGACATGACGGTGGCTTGAGCTAGGATTGCAGCAGCGGTGGAGGTCCCATTCTGGATGCATTTTGAAGGCAGATCACATGGGATTTAATAATCCATTGGATGTGGGGGGGAACAAAAGAAAAAAAAAAAGATGTCAGGAATGACCCTAACATTTTTGTTCTGAGAAACTGGAAGAGTAGAGGTGCCATTTACTGAGATAACTGTGGGAAAGACAAATTTTGGAAAAGGATCAGAAGTACATTTTAGACACATTAAATATGAGAATTCTCATAACCTCTTGGTTATCAAATAAGTAGTCAAAGAAATGAATATGGTGTTCATTGGAGAGGAATAAAGTAGAGGTACAAGTTTGGGAGTAATCGATACATAAATGGTATTAAATCCACAGGAGTAGATGAAATAACTGGGTGATTGAGTATAGCTAGCGGAAAAAACAAACAAACAAACAAGATTTAAGAATAGCACCATGGAGTACTCTAAGACTGAAGAGATGAGGAGGAATCTAGAAAACAAACAAACAAAACAAAATCTGAGAAAGAGTGAGCACAGTGGTAAGAGTTAAACACGGGAGTCTGCGGTACCCTGGAAGCCAAATGAGGAAACTATTATATGGAGGAGACACTGCTCAGCTATACAAAATGCTGCCGATTGGTCAAGAAAAATGAAGAGTAAAAAATAACTGGCATTTAGAAACATGAGGATCTTGGATGATCTTATCAAAAAACACTTTTAATGGAGTGGTAGCGACATTAAAGACCAGCATGAGTTTAATGGTCATGAATTACAAGAGAATAGTCATGAATTAAGTGAGGACAATTTTCTCCAGGCTTGTTCAACTACAAAGATGCAGGCAGACAAAATGCAGTTGTGATAAATATATATTTTCAAAGATGAAGGCAGAGAAGAGGCTGTTTGAGTCCATTTATATAAAATGTTGAGAAAACACAAATTAAGAGACAGGAAATAGATTGCTTGCTGCATGGAGTGGTGGCTGATGACAGGGATTAAATATGAAATGGCATAATGGGTCTTAGGTGGGGAATGAAATGTTCTAAAACTGATTTATGGTTGATAATTGTAATACTATATTAAAATCATTGAATTATACATTTCAGAGTTTTATGATTTTATATATAATTTACCAAAGTTGTTAAAAATAAATACATATATAATTAATACCTCCATACAAAGTATGCCACTAGTTAAATTTTCCACCAATAACCACATGATATGTACACGTTTGACTTCACATCGGATATACTTGATACACCGCTTGCAGTTCTTGGGTTCAATGGCTTTATACTCTTATTTATACATAACTTATTTCTTAATTGGAAAATAACAAGCTGGAATATACAAATGCAAAGTTCTCATAGACTTAATATTCAAGACCTAATGAATCCTAAACTGAAAAATTGACTAATTAAACAGCCTACATTTCACTGCATTCTTGAATTTAAATAGTGTACAAAAACATTTTTTAAAAAGTAAATTCTCATTTTTAAGGGAAAATCATATCTTACTGTTTTCTGAGATGCAGAGTGTATGGTTTTTTATCAATTGTAATGATATAAGTCACCTAAAATAAAGCAAATAAAGACGATTTAGTAAATCAGAAATATATAAAGTAAAAGAGTATTTTTCACTCAAGTCGAAAAAGACTCACCCAATCCATTTCAAAAAAGAATACATTCTTCAGAATTTATTGTTCTAAATAGTAAAAATTTAAAAATTTTCTAATAAATTCAGGATGAGGGTGATACAATTACTGTAGGGATGGCTTTTGAAAAGAATAAATGAAAACTATATTTTGAAAAAAATATAATTTTACCATTTATGAATACTAGATTTTAATTGTTTATATTTAGAAAAAACATATTCATCCTTAGCCAAAATGAATGAGGCATGGCTATAGGCTTACATTCTACACCAAATATAATGAAACCATAGCAAGTTTATAAATACATATATACATACTAACAAACACTAGAGTCACTTTGCAATGCTTCACATATAAACTGGGAGGAAAACAGACCTGAGAGAATGAAGCTAGCGAGGAACGCTGCAGCTCCAGGACTCTGATACACAGGGACTAAGTTCTAATGGTCCTCATTACCTTGACGTGATGGCATCCAAGAACAGGAAGCGTACACAGTACACAGTAAAGCAGGTTGTTTTTATAAGATCATCAGGAGGGTGAGACAGTGTCTAGCTAAACTGAATTTTATATAATAGAAAAACATAGGCTTGAAATCCAACCTTTGCCATTTAACACAATGTGCTCAACAGAGGTACGTCCATCCACTTGGCCATATCCTATTGGTTGGAAGGAAGTCACAGGTCTTTCCCACACTCATAGTGAGACAGGCTGGGACCTGGGACACTTTGCTGCAGTGCAAAGGATACACCTCTCCTGGAGCAACAAAATACAAAGAAACTGTATGGGATTAAAAATAACTGCATGCCAGACGTAGAGAATGGACTTGAGGACATGGGGAGGGGGAAGGGTAAGCTGGGACGAAGTGAGAGAGTGGCATGGACATATATACACTACCAAATGTGAAACAGCTAGCTAGTGGGAAGCAGCTGCATAGCACAGGGAGATCAGCTCGGTGCTCTGTTATCACCTAGAGGGGTGGGATAGGGAGGGTGGCAGGAAGATGCAAGAGGGAGGGGATATGGGGATATATGTATATGTATAGCTGATTCACTTTGTTATACAGCAGAAACTAACACACCACTGTAAAGCAATTATACTCCAATGAAGATGTTAAAAAAAAAAAAAAACTGCGTGTATGCCTTAGTTGGGGCAAATTCTAGCCGCCACTTTTGAAGAGCCTGGAGCAAAAACAGGGGGTTGGGAGCAAAAAGGCGGTACCGAGCATGCACCCTGCATAAACCACCACCTAAGGGGTGGGCAAAACACCTAAGCCCCACCTCTGCCCTGACCCATGGACACACCCCTACTCTCACCCCATATAAGGAACAAGCTTGCCCTACCTCCTGGAGTGAGCAAGAAAGGGGACCTGTTGTTTGTTCTCCCTCCCCTCTGCTGCAGCAGGGGCCCCAGTAAAGCCTTGCCTGAATTTCTTGTCTGGCCTCTGATCAATTTCTATTGATTGGGGAAGGCCGAGAACCCTGGTCAGTAACAATAAGTGGAGCTTATTCAATGGCATGAACACCAGATGGTAGGAATCACTTGGTTAAATTAGGGTCTGTCCAACACCATGGGCAAAGAACAACTGGGGAGCTGAGGAATAAAACCCACAGCTCACATAGTGCTGGGAGATATTCAAGGTCTGATCAACCAGAGGAGGAAAATGTCACTGAACACTCATGCCATCCACTAGAGATCACAGAAGGGTCAAATTTTAGTGTTAAGGAGAAACAAATCTTAGAATAAGGGCCACTCTAAACATTCATCCTAAAGACATTACAAGGCAGCATGAAATTGTCTATCTGATTCATAAGTAACTTAATTGCCTGCCAAAACAAAGTATAGCACATTTTAAAGGAAAACCACAAAATCAAGCAATCAACCAAATAAAATTAGCAAGGTTAATCCAATCAAAAGCAATTATACACAGGGATATGAAATCAGTTTGATGGCAGGATAAGAGGTTCCTGCCTTATCATCCTCCCACAGATACAACGTAGAGAATGGACTTGAGGACATGGGGAGGGGGAAGGGTAAGCTGGGACGAAGTGAGAGAGTGGCATGGACATATATACACTACCAAATGTGAAACAGCTAGCTAGTGGGAAGCAGCTGCATAGCACAGGGAGATCAGCTCGGTGCTCTGTTATCACCTAGAGGGGTGGGATAGGGAGGGTGGCAGGAAGATGCAAGAGGGAGGGGATATGGGGATATATGTATATGTATAGCTGATTCACTTTGTTATACAGCAGAAACTAACACACCACTGTAAAGCAATTATACTCCAATGAAGATGTTAAAAAAAAAAAATAACTGCGTGTATGCCTTAGTTGGGGCAAATTCCAGCCGCCACTTTTGAAGAGCCTGGAGCAAAAACAGGGGGTTGGGAGCAAAAAGGCGGTACCGAGCATGCACCCTGCATAAACCACCACCTAAGGGGTGGGCAAAACACCTAAGCCCCACCTCTGCCCTGACCCATGGACACACCCCTACTCTCACCCCATATAAGGAACAAGCTTGCCCTACCTCCTGGAGTGAGCAAGAAAGGCGACCTGTTGTTTGTTCTCCCTCCCCTCTGCTGCAGCAGGGGCCCCAGTAAAGCCTTGCCTGAATTTCTTGTCTGGCCTCTGATCAATTTCTATTGATTGGGGAAGGCCGAGAACCCTGGTCAGTAACAATAAGTGGAGCTTATTCAATGGCATGAACACCAGATGGTAGGAATCACTTGGTTAAATTAGGGTCTGTCCAACACCATGGGCAAAGAACAACTGGGGAGCTGAGGAATAAAACCCACAGCTCACATAGTGCTGGGAGATATTCAAGGTCTGATCAACCAGAGGAGGAAAATGTCACTGAACACTCATGCCATCCACTAGAGATCACAGAAGGGTCAAATTTTAGTGTTAAGGAGAAACTAATCTTAGAATAAGGGCCACTCTAAACATTCATCCTAAAGACATTACAAGGCAGCATGAAATTGTCTATCTGATTCATAAGTAACTTAATTGCCTGCCAAAACAAAGTATAGCACATTTTAAAGGAAAACCACAAAATCAAGCAATCAACCAAATAAAATTAGCAAGGTTAATCCAATCAAAAGCAATTATACACAGGGATATGAAATCAGTTTGATGGCAGGATAAGAGGTTCCTGCCTTATCATCCTCCCACAGATACACCAAACATAAGCCTCACGTGGATTGATGCCCTGTGAGAGAAATCCAGAAAGTAGCAGAGTGACTCCTCAACACTGGGTGACTGAGAAAGTACCCACTGTGAAAATGGGTAGGAAAGGCTGATACACACACTCACCATAAAACGCACCCCTGGCAAAGTGCTTACAATCAGGAGGGAAACCCGAACTCTCAGTATGCCCCTCAGAACCAAAAGGTTTGGACCAGGCATCCAGCAGCACAACTTTTAAGGTTGTCACCCAAGGGACTGGCTTCCAAATAACTGAGTTCAGAGAGCCACTGGGACTTGACATCCCTGATTCCTCAGACCCCCATTAAACAAAGAAGCAGTTTTTAAATGTGTGCATGAGCACTTCCCATAGTGCACCGGGGTGCATCATAGAGGGAGAAGGAAAAAGCACCCAGCTCCTACTTTCCCCCTGGAAGGAGTCTGACTGCACACTTTTCCAGTTGCAGCTTGAGGGTCCAGCTTCTAATCAGACTACATGTGGGTGCTGATAGGGATCCTCCCAGTAGCCTGAAAGGGCCGATGGGTACTTCCCTTGACTACTCCCCCAGGCTCAATCCAACAATAAAACCAAGTCTCCAGTTTCTTCCTGATAGGACCTTGTCTACACATCTAGAATCTCAACCTTTTTTTTAAATTGAAGTATATTGATGTACAATATTATATGTTACAGGTGTACAATATAGTGATTCATAAATTTTAAAGGCTATACTCCATTTCTACTTATTATAACATATTGGCTATAGAACCTCAACTTTTAATGCTGCCACCTGAAGGTTTGGATCCCATACCACCTAGCTCTGAGACCTGACGGGGCTCAGCATTCACAGATTCCCCAGATTCATCTTAAGAGAAGATTTTTATACAGAGGTGCAAGCACTTCCAAGGACTATCTCCCTGGGCTTTGCGCAGAGGGAACAGGAAAAAACACAAGGGTCCCAACTTCTCTGTGGAAAGGGTTTGAGTGCATACTTCCTCAGCTGCTGCTTGAGGGTTGAGCTTCTAAATAGCTTGCACCAGGGAGCTGACAGGGTACCTAAATAGTAGTCATCTGGGGACTTGAACAGATGTGAGCAAATTCCCTCTGCTTTCTCACTCTGACTCATCCCAACTATAAAGTTAATTCTCCAGCTTCTCCCTCAATGAAATTTGTCCACACATCTAGTACCCCACCTTACACAGCTGCCACTAGAGGAACTGGCTACGAAATCACCTAGTTATGGGAGCTCTCCTGGAGAAGAGAGAACAAAAGAGGAGAAAGAAGTAACATTATCTCTGCAGATGACATGATCTCATGTATAGAAAACCCTAAAGACTACATCAAAGAGCTATCAGAATTAATAAATGAATTCAGTAACGTTTTAAGACACAAGATCAAAATACAAAAATCAGTTGTGTTTCTATATACTGACGATGAACTACCAGAAAGAAAATTAAGAAAACAATACCATTTACAATAACATCAAAAGACACAACATTTAAGAACAAATTTAGCCAAGAAGGTGAAAAACGTATACACTAAAAACTAAACAATCATGAAAAAAATTAGAGAAGACACAGATAAATATATATTCCATGTTTATGGATTGAAAGGATTAATAGTGAAAATTTTCCATACTACCCAAAGTGATCTACAGATTCAGTGCAAGCCCTATCAAAATTCCAATGTCATTTTTCACAGAAATAGAGAAAACAATCCTAAAATGTATATAGAACCACAAAGAACCTTAATAGCTTAAACAATCTTGAAAAAGAAGAGCAAAGCCAGAGACATCACACTTTGTGATTTCAAACAGTATTACAAGGCTGTAGTAATCAAACAGTATCTTACCAACATAAAAACAGACACGTAGATGAATGGACCATAACATAACTTTATACCTAAAGCAACTAGAAAAAGAAGAACAGAAACCCAAAGTCAGTAGAAGGAAATAAATCATAAAGATCAGAGCAGAAATAAATGAAATAGAGACTTAAAAAAAAACAATAGAAAGATCAATGAAACTAAAACTTGTTCTTTGAAAAGATAAGCAAAACTGATAAACATTTAGACAGACTCATCAAGAAAAAAAGGGAGACGCCCCAAATCAATAAAATCAGAAATGAAAAAGGAGTTGTAACTGACACTACAGAAATACAAAGGACCATGAGAGTATTACAAACAACTATAAGCCAACAAAATGGACAACCTAGAAGAAATGGACAAATTCTTTGAAAGGTACAATCTCCCAAGACTGAACCAGGAAGAAATAGAAAATATGAACAGACCATTTACCAGTAGTGAAATATACAGAGATTTCAAAACACTTCATGTCCTGCATCATTGTGATAACTGAAGTAAACAACTTGAAGTTTAAAGTGATCATGCAATGAGAATATACATACAAACAGAAGTAAATCAGAAAAAAAAGAAAATAAACTTCTATGCAAACAGTTTTTCAACAGAAAGTAGTTTATTTATAATGGAATCAGTCATAAATTAAAGTTTGGATTCCATGTCCTAAACTTAAAACTTTGACTCCCTTAACTGAACATTTGTAATCCTCTTTCTCATATATATAAGAAAATATATGTAATATTTCAAAAGGTTAATGTGAGAATTAAATGAGAGTAGTATATGAAAATACTTCTCTAAAGGAAATTATTTTATTGTGATTTTCAAGTACAATTTCACATTTAATTTTTATTAGTTATTCAGCAGTAGAAGAGACTCATGATAGGTTCCAATACTGTATGTCAAAATAGAGTTAATGGAGTCTTAATTTTTTTACTTACTCTTATTTCAAAAATTGTTCCTTCAAACTGAAAAAATTTTCTCAGGGTTTCTATATATTGACCACACCACTTTAACCACATGAAAATCTAAACCCCTGTATTGTGACTTCTAGTTTGTAATCTAAAACATTATAATTATGCCAATTTGAAGTATTTTAATTAAGAAAATATTCAAGATGGAGTGTCTTCAATTTAATCAGTTTTTAATAGCAGGTACGCATTTTTCAACTTCTTTTTAAAGTTAATATTTATTTACTGAAATGTTTTCATCATAATCAGGCAAATGTGACATTTTTATTTTTCCTTTTCTTTTTTTTCTTTGGCATTACTTCTAATAAGTCTGATGCTTCTGGATCAAAACTTGCAGGTCTAAATCTTGCTCAAGACCATTTTCTCTGTCACTTAAACAGTGGCCATTAATAATTTGTTTTCATAAATTTCATTGTCATGCTTATTTAATACTGATTTTTTTCTACCAGTATGATTCCTGAAAAGTGTTTACTATTTCTTGAAAATTGTGAACAAATAGGTCAGAAGAGCCTGAGAGATGAAGAGAAGGGCACAGGAGTTAGCAATGAAAATATGTTGCTTTGCAAGTGAATACAAATCAGTAGGATCTGATTCAACACAAAGGTAAAGAAAAATCGTCTTAAACTTTTAAATTATAAAACTAATATCCTTGATCATTCACCTGCTTCTCTGAATCTTCACTCTCATTCGACCTCATCTTCTGTGGAACTGTGACATACAGGAATATTCCCTCAGAATCTGTAGTAAGAAAATGGGATTTTTTGCAACAGTGCTCTCAGTTAAGCATGGGTTCTTAAGTTTGAGGCCATGGTGGGGTCCACAATTGTAAGTCAATTTATCTACATGTGTCTACCCTCCTTCTCGGTCCACAGATTTCAATAGATTTTCAATGGCACGCTAAGATACAAACAAGTGAACAGAAATTAGCCATTGCAGTTCTATAGGACCACCCTGTTCGTTTCCATAACCGCGTTGGGACCTGTTTCTCTCGGGTCTCTGAGGAATACATCCAGGGCAGTGGCGAACCTCGTATATCCTCTGGCCACTGAGTCGGTGACCCAGAAAGACCCTCAGCTGCTGAGACACTGGACCCTTGATGCAGAGAGTGGACTCCTTGGCTAACATCTTCCTTCCCCTGCCCTGGTCGGGAGTGGTTGGCGTAGGGGTGGGGTGTGGGAGGAAAGCACCGGCAGGGAATCCGGGAAAGGGGCGGTAGGGGTCCCAGAGCTACAGGAATTGCTCCCCACGAAGAGCCCAGCCCTGCTCAGATGCCAAAGGAGGGAGAAGGAAGTCGAGGCTCCGCGGTCTTACCCTGGAGGGCGTGTAGCCCTCCAAGCTCAGCAAGCAGTGCAAGGAGTAGGAACATCGCTGGGCGGGGCGCTGGAAGCACGGCCAAGGTCAGAGACCGTTGGGCAGCCCTGAGGCTCGCGGGCAGCAGCCCTCGGGTTCAGCGCGCTAGGCCCCCGGGCCCTGGGGGTGAGGACCAGGGCCTCGCAGTCGCTTTCAGCTGTGCTGGCTCATCCTTGGGCAGCCTGAGTGGCTGGGCGCTCGAGGCTGGGAGAAGAAACAGCAGACAAAAGCCTAAGGGTCTGCGCACAGCTGGTTTGTGGTGACTAAATGTAAGTCTTTTAAATGCTTCAGTAGGGATAAAGGGGCAAATAAGCATGATTTGCTTTTCTGGGAAAGTTTCTGGTAATTTCCTTTCTCCATGTTATAGTTTTCTGACAACGTTTATTTACTGTGGTGGAAGAGAAAGAGGAAAATAGGTATATTAACAATTTCTCACAAGAAATTTTCTACTTAAATCGTGTTACTGCCGACTTAATAAAATCTTTGCAAACAAAGAAAAATAAAGAATATTGAACTCGGTCCTGGATAAGGAAATAAAAAGCACAATTCTTCAACTGTGTGCCTATTCTTACAATGTTAGATTATAATCTGTTGAGGAAAGGGAAAGAAAACTTTGAAATGTACCCTAAGTGTGTCTTGTTAACAGTTACTGTTAGAAACGTAAAAAGGAAGCTTTAGAAATGGGAAAGCCAGCAAGACAAACTCAGAGGGGAAAAGTGACACCACTGCAGAAGACAGAACATGTAATTGTCTTTGAATTTTCTGACAAATATTTTAAGCTGCACATGCTCAAAACCTAACTCAGCTTCTGCCTGCCACTCACCCACACCTTCCTTTATCCCAGTACACTCCACAGCAAGGAAGTATAGTACCAACAGTTGCAAAAATAAACTCTGCTCTGGTCTAAAACTTGGACCTGCTAGGTGGTAGTACTCCTGGGAAACTGATCCTGAGAAATTATGATTAAATAAGGCAGGTCAGTGATCATAATGGCCCCAAATAAGTTAGTGGCAAAGGGGATGAGGGAAAGTTATGGTAGAATCATCCCGATGTGTATTATTTTTACCACAGAGTTCACCCTTAAAGCCCACAGGTGAATGATTGTAGGGTTTTTAGTGTATTCACAGATATGTGCAAACGTTACCACAGTCAATTTCAGTTCCCTCATCTCAAAAACAAGTCCTCTACCCTTTAGTTATTACCATCACCCCAGCTTTTCAGTCCCCACCCCTACCTCCCCAACTCTCAGCAGTAAACAACCACTAATCTTAGTCTCTCTAGATGTCCCTGTTCCGGACGTTTCATACAAAGGCATAATACGTGGTTTTTGTGACTGGCTTTAGTCACTTAGCATAACGGTTTCAAGATTCATCAATGTTGTAGCAGTATCAGTGCTTCCTTCCTTTCTGTGGCTGAATACTATCCCATTGTACGGATGGACAACATCTTGTGTATCCATTCATCATTGCTCATTTGGAAAAAGAAACTCTTGGTCTTTGTGATGAGATGCTCCCACTCCCGACCCAGGAGCACATTCATTTATATTGATGGAAATTCCGTAGGTCCTAATGAGACTCCAGGTAGGCTGATGGATCTCTGATCCACAAATAATGCTTTGAGGTGTGCAGAAGCGCACCCATCTCAGGAAGAGGGAGATGAAGAGAGGGGGCACTGAAGCAAGAAACTGTCACCCAGAAAAGCTCAGCTTCAGTCAGGAAAGAGCAGCAAGTCTGGGTTCCTTCAAAGGACAAAGATCTATTCTAGAGCTCCATTTCCACGAGGGCAGGGAAGTATCACCTGGAGACAGGACAGTTATCTATGACCAGGAACTCAGTGTGAGCAGTTCCTTGAAGATAGAATGGATGCTAGTGACTCTCTGAGGGCTCTGGGGCCGACCTTGTCTAGCAGCCCTTCCTCTCAATATCCCGAAGCTTGGAATGGGTAGGGGAAGAGAATCATGAACTATTGGAGGGGTGCGGATTCTAGGTGTCCTCTCTTGAGATGGGAGCCATTAGCAGGGCCATGGGTATCTGAGGGCAGTCGGCAGCAGGAGTGCACAATGCAATGTCTTCCGTTTGGGATGCAGCAGCCTCGCAGGTTCAAAAGAGGCCAACCTGCTTATTTCCTACTAGAGGATCATGGCGGTAGAAGGCCCCCTGTGGGCCCTCCTGGGCACAAAAGCCTTTCCGAGTCCCCAGTTCCCAGTTTGTCGGAAAAAAGGCTTTCAGCTTCCTAGACCTTCCCTGAGTTCCAAAGGGCGTATTCAAACAGTTACTACTCAGGGAAGTGAGGGAAGGCAGGAAGAAACAACAGTGCAGCACGGGGCCTGGTGCTGGTCCTCCTCGGGGATGTGCAGAACAGTCTGACGCGTATGTCTGAGCTCTTCAACAGGAACTAGGGCCCCCTCAAGCCAGAGGCAGGAAGTCACTTCAGGCTGAGCACAAGCACGTGGACCCACACTCGCTGGAAAGGCTGATGACCGAGAATCCTGGAACAGCGCCCTGTTACCTCACCACCAACCAATCAGGGGAAGGTTCCACACCCTGCAGCCCTTGCCCCAAATTTTGCATATAAACTCTTTCCTGAAAGCCATCAGGGAGTTTGGCATTTTTGAGCATGAGCTGTCCGTTCTCCTTGGTTGGCCCTTGCAATATACCTTTCTCTTCTCCAAGCACTGATGTTTTCCTTTGTTTGGCCTCACCGTGTGTCGGACACACAAACTTGAGTTTCAGAACAGAATCAACAGACACAAGCCTACATACTTTCACTCACAGGATTTATTTTGGTTTGTGAAATTGAAAGCTTTAGGCCATCACAAAAGGAGAGAAAAGCAGATTTTTTTCATTCTTGAATCAGGCCAGTTAATGGTGAACTTCTTGGTAATATCTTTTCTCCAAGCTATGGCTGTTGACAATACATACTTTCACTCACAGGATTTATTTTGGTTTGTGAAATTGAAAGCTTTAGGCCATCACAAAAGGAGAGAAAAGCAGATTTTTTTCATTCTTGAATCAGGCCAGTTAATGGTGAACTTCTTGGTAATATCTTTTCTCCAAGCTATGGCTTTTGACAATATTGTTTAGTCACTGTTGTAAAAGAAATATTGAAAAATAGAAAGGCCACATTTTATAAATTGTTAATAAAAGCTGTCTAATTTTGCTACACAACTACAGGTATATCAATTAGTATGATAAGACAGTTGATACTGTCACAGTCTATACCTGTGCTCTACAGAATTCGTAAAGGCAAGTTTTTTTTGTTTCTATGGTTTGATATTTTCCAGAAACATTTGTGATAGCCACATTAAAGGAAATGCTATAAACTGGTGTTTATATATGTCTCATTTACACAGACTCTATGTTTTACATGGGTCAAAGAAAATCACGAACAAGGAAACAGAGAGAAAAAGAGCAATACAATATGTGAAGAAGGAAATAATTACACTTTTCTCTATTTTTATCTACAGAGAAGGAGAACTCCCAACAGTCCTCTGTGCATTTCCAACAGGTGTCCGACATACACATGTTCAGAACAAACACCTTCTTTACTCCCCTCCGCTTCATCGCTCCAAAACCAAGCTGGTTCTCAACTGCCGTACAACATGTCATTAGTAAAAGCAGTCATTATCCATTGTGTCAGAAATGTTTGTCTTTGTAGTTCTCTTTTATTCTAACCCAAATACATCCATCCAGTCACCACTTCAACCAAGTCTACCCCTGTTAGGTCTCTGAAAACTGTTGTTCTTTCCATCTTAACCAATCCTGCTCTCATCACACTTTTCCTGTGCATTCCATTTCACTATCTCCAGTTCTGACTGAATCTGACTGAATTTTCTCCTAATTTATCCCTGTGAATTTTGTAAAAAGCATGTCATATCTTGCTAAATCCCTCCCTTACCATGTCAAAAATACTTCAACTACGTTCCATTCATTCATCTATGAGGAAATGTAACCTTTTAATCGTGGCGTATCAGACACTGGTCCTGGCTCATGGTTACCTATACAGATTTTCTCCTTCAACATCCATACATTTTAAAATAAATTTTTAAATATATTAAGAGCACAAATTTAGACACAGAGAGGTCTGGCTTTACATGGTAGCCTCGCTATCTTTCTGCTGTATAGCAATGAACATCATTTAAACATCATTTTTCTTTCTTTCTTTTTTTTTTTTTTTTTTTTTTTTTTTGCGGTGGCGGGCCTCTCACTGTTGTGGCCTCTCCCGTTGCGGAGCACAGGCTCCGGGCGCGCAGACTCAGCGGCCATGGCTCACGGGCCCAGCCGCTCCGCGGCATGTGGGATCCTCCCAAACCGGGGCGCGAACCCGGTTCCCCTGCATCGGCAGGCGGACTCTCAACCACTGCGCCACCAGGGAAGCCCTAAACATCATTTTTGTTTTTTCTTACACTCTACAGCCAAACTCTCAATTCATTCTGTTGGTTCACCTTCAAAATTTATTCCTAAAACCATCTTTACTATCCCTGGTCTGAGGTAACATTCTTTCTCTCCTGGATTAGTCCTGACAGTTTTTTTTTTTCATTGTATCATCCATGTGCTTGAAAAGCTCCTGCCCGGGTATATGCATGGGTTGCTCTGCCAGCTCTATGCCTGTCTGAGACAGACCTGATTTACAGCTGGAATGGGAAAGCTCTCTCTCTCCCTGTGGGAAAGCCTGAATATCTGGTTTCACTTTTTGCTGAGATAAGGGCAGTGAGATTTATGATGGGCTGTTTAAAATTTAAAATAAGGAACCTTGAGACCTTGTGCCTGAGGCGTCTCTGACCCACAGTGCTTGCCTGCACCCTCTCTTGCTGTACTGTATCCTTTGCATTTAGATAGAAGCCTTCTGTGAGCTGATGGTGATGTCAGGTGACTCCTTTCAAATATCTAAACTGGGTCATTATTTGCACCTCCTCTAATTCCTTGCTGACACGTCACTTGCTCCCTAGGGCCAACTCAGTCAGCCACATCTAAAGTTGCCACCCACTTCCTCCTTCAGTGTCAACTGCCCAGTTAGCCCCACTTCTCTCATCTTCCCCATAAAGAATCACCTTTCAGTACCAACTTATAAAATATGTTTATCGAACGAATGTGTCCAATTCTTGAGGCAAGACCTTAATATAACCATAAAGTACCAGGGGCAGAAGACTGTGAAAAATAGAAAAAAGTGTAAAAGAAAGCAAGATATTGAATTTACGACCTAAGACTTGGAGCAAGCCGGGGAGACGGCGTGCTCAGTGTACCGCTCTAGGAGAAAATGACTGAAGTTGTGTGGAGGTGAGGAGTTCAGGTGAAGACACCCAGCATGATGAAGAAACTATGCTGGAGGGCATGAGAAGAAGACAGCCGAGGGCCAGAATCTTCACCTAAGATGCGGGCTTCTAATAAAGTGA
Organism: Physeter macrocephalus; assembly: GCF_002837175.3. Lineage (NCBI taxonomy): Eukaryota > Metazoa > Chordata > Mammalia > Artiodactyla > Physeteridae > Physeter > Physeter macrocephalus. The sequence goes on from NC_041233.1 coordinate 89,230,536, forward strand.
TCAGAGAAGAGGGAGAGGGTGGTCTAGGCAGAAATAAGACTACTTCACATTGAGGACAGGAGTCATAAATGCTTTCTTTGGTGGCCGATAAGGAAACAGAGACCCACTGACTTTATTCTCCATCAAAGTCAGATATGGCAGGTAAGTAAAGAGATGATCTTGGGATCTCACACTTAGATGAGTTTTTGATTGTTTTCTTTTACTGCCAGGGATAAGTCTAATATGTCAAATATCACGATTTCTTTACACATATGAGTTCGAAATTTGAACGACATATACAGAAGCCTCCTTTATCCCATCTGACGGTAAAGAATTGTTCTTCTGCCTTGGAGTGTGAGTGCATTGAGCGTTTGCCTGGCATCCTCTAGGTCCTCAATAAGTGTAAATTCCATTCCCCATCGCCAGTCTTGTATTAGAAAATATGTGGCAAAATTGTGGAGCTCTTAAGACTTCAACCCTGGCGTCTGGTTGTCAAACTCAAACTCAAAACTCACTAAAATTCTATACATGTGCGGAATTATTTACATCCTTTATGTCTGTTTCTTTATTTCTAAAATAAGGAAAACACAATGTTCTGTGGCAGCCTGGACGGGAGGAGAGCTTGGGGGAGAATGGATACATGTATGTGTATGGCTGAGTTGCTTTGTTGTGCAACGGAAACTATCACAACATTGTTCATCGGCTATACTCCAGTACAAAATGAAAAAGTTTTAAAAAAATAAAATAAGGAGAACAATAAGCCGGGAGTCATTGTTAGTGAGGAATAAATACAAGTGTTGGGAGACAACCTGTGTAAACCTCTTGTTTAGAACGTTAAATCTACCAATCAAATGCATGATTGCACATAAATATTTTAAGAAAATATTTAAAAATCCCTTTAAAGTCATTTCTTTTTACAGAGATGTTGGTTAATAAATCTGTGGCTAATGTGAGTTAACATTAAGTGTTTCTAGATAAGTATAAAATAAAATTAACATCAAATGCTTTGTTTTAGTATATGATAGCAACAAATAGAAATCAAAATGATGAAATACGGGAATAATATCTTCCTTATACTGAGGTACTGTTAAAAATATTTTTTTAAGTATTGAATGAATTATATCATTTTGTCAATAGTTTGATTCTTTTACTTCACCTTTAACTGTAAGACTGGTTGCTGTTACTGTTCCTACTGCTGTCTTCTGATAGAGATCTGTTTAAAAGAAACAGAATTATTTTTAAGGTTAGGAAACACTGTTATCTTAAAGTCAAGAAAAGTAATAAAGCTAGATTTGTCCTAATTACTCAATTAATATGTACCAATATCCACTTTGCTTCCTATATGCTACTCAGGGATCATATATTGTAGTGCTTGGTTTTTTTCTAAGGTTAGACTAACGTTTAAATATGTTAAGCATTTTTAAAATTTCAAACTATAATTCCATCTATTACTTTTCTCTATTTTGTCTACATGGAAGACTGGATGAAATATTAAAATATCTATGATAATGCTTCTCCAAATTAAACATAATTTACATGTAAATTCTTAAATTATCATAACTTCAGTTATATGATTTCTATCAAATACCTACGCGAATAGCTATTATTTCACTTCTGTTAATGAGGTCCTTAATGAGGCCTCTCTATTAGCTATGCTTAGTTACATTTTGTGGTATTTATACAGCCTCCATTTGTTCTTTGGCTCCTATACACACTCAGCTCCTGTTGAAGAGGAATGTCATGGTGTAAAGGTTCCTACTAAATGGCTACAATTCTTTGGCCACAGATGATAAAATCAGGCTTGAACACCTTACTCAGGATTATAAATCCAGACAGAACATTGGCTGAAATGAGATACACTTGCACAGTTATTTCCTTCTGTCTCTTGAGAAAATGAACTAACAGGTACTGGTTTTGGCAGATTATTGGGATTTTTACTTGAAAATGAAAGTAGAAAGAGTTGAGATAGGTACTCTGGGCCATGTGTAAGCAGAGCAGTCATCTTGGAGAGAATAGACATGGACAAGAAGAGATGATGTCAATCGTAAAGGCTTTGGGTGATGGAGACAATGGCCTAGTTCATAATCATCCAGTTCCTTACCACCCTTCTGTGTTTCAGCTCTACATCATTTCTTGCCCTTGCAGCCCTGAAACCATTTACTGTTGCTCTAAAATTTAGGCTCTTACGAGCAGACTTTGTTCTTTATGATCAGTGGTACCTTACTCTACCATCTCTTCCTAAAGTCAGGTCGAGTTCTTGCAACTATTCAGATTTGTCCAAGATGTCTTAAGGAAGAGCACAGGAAGACATACCAGATATCATTCAGTTAAGTCAATTTAGAACAATTGAATGATTGATGAATCATGCAGAACACTACCCTGAATTACCTGCTTGCTGCTAACTTGTTCATAAATACGATTAACTAACTTGGGAAGTAGAGGTGTTGATTGAAATTTTATATCATTATTTTGTCTCTGGCTACACAAATGAAAACCAAAAATGATTTCCTTTACAATGAAGAAATGAGACCCACTTCTTTACCCTTGCTTCCGCATTCTCATTTTCCTAAATATTCACTAAGCAAATTGTGGCTTGTATTGGTGTTACAGTAAAGAAAAAAGCAGTATGAAAGTGAAGTAAGTCAGACAGAGCAAGACAAAGTATGATTCCACTTATATGAGGAATCTACAAAAAAAAAATACCTTCATAGATACAGAGAACAGATTGGTGGTTGCCAGAAAAATGGGTTGAGAGAGTGGTGAGCATAATGGGTAAAGATGGTCAAAAGGTACAAACTTCCAGTTGTAAAAAAAATAAGTCATGGGGATATAATGTACAGCATGGTGACTATAGTTAATAATAACGAATTACACATTTGAAACTCGCTAAAATAGTAGATCTTGAAAGTCCTCATCAGGAGAAAACCAAATTTTTGTAACTATTTATGGTGACAAATATTAACTGGACTCATTATGGTGATCATTTTGCAATATATACAAATTTCAAAGCATTATGCTGTACACATGAAACTAATATAATGTCATATGTTAATTATACCTCATTAAAAATAAGACCTAATCAAGCTCTGCTCTACAAAAAAGAGAAAAGCTGTGCAATGCCTTAATTCTAATTTTAGAAACACATGAGCGATATTAATTATGTGTAAAATGGGCAGTATCCTATGTGTGTCCTCTCCCTCATTCTTTGCCATCCTATATTTTCTCAGTTTCCTCATATTCTATGCTGCCCTGTCTCCATTAATCTTCACCTTCCTCATATTCTATGCTGCACAGTCTCTATTAATCTTCACCTTCCCCATATTCTATGCTGCCCTGTCTCCATTAATC